>NC_041387.1:20079363-20086085 GCF_002162155.2 Triticum dicoccoides
GTCCGGGCAAAAAAACGATTCGCCCCCCTGATTGCTGGGACCCAGCAGCTACACCTTCGCACGCAAGGAAGTGCGTCTGGGCAAAAAAAATGATTCGCCCCCCTGACTGCTGGGACCCAGCAGCTACACCTTCGCACACAAGGAAGTGCGTCCGGGCAAAAAAAACGATTCGCCCCCCTGACTGTTGGGACTCACCAGCTACATCTTCGCAGGCAAGGAAGTGCCTGACAGTCGGGACCCACCTAGTCGAAGCGTACGTAGCGTTGTCATCCTGATCGCGAACGTGTACGTACATACTGGTCGATGTAGAGGCGCGCACGTGTCGTAGTAGAGGCGCGCACGTGTCGTAGTAGAGGCGCGCACGTAGCATGTACACGTACGTACAACGGCCAAGGTGCAAGAAAGAAAATACGGTCATGTATGTGTACATACGGGCGGGGTCTCGAACGCCTAGTCGCGCATACCGCAAAACGAAGGAAACGGACCTCCTACGGTCGAAACGGGGGTCATGTTGTTCGGGAGGGGCCTGGCGTACCGCAAAACGGAGGAAACGGACCTCCTACGGTCGAAACGGGGGTCCTGTTGATCGGGAGGGGTGTGGCGTACCGCAAAATGGAGGAAACGGACCTCCTACGGTCGAAACGGGGGTCCTGTTCATCGGGAGGGGTGTGGCGTACCGCAAAACGGACGAAACGGACTTGTGTTGGAGTGCTACGGTCGAAACTGGGGGGGAGGGGGTGTGGCGTACCGCAAAACGGGACTCCACGGGATACTGTTCATCTCCACCTTCGACCTCCTCCACCTCCACGGGCTCCTGTTCATCCAGCCTCCACCGCGCGCCACCCCACCTGCTACTGTTCAACCACCCCTCCACGGGCACCCCTCCACCGTCTACTGTTCATCCAGCCCTCCACACCACGGGGTCCTGTTCAACCACCCCTCCACGGCCACCCCTCCACCGTCTATTGTTCATCCAGCCCTCCACACCACGGGTTCCTGTTCATCCAGAGGCAACGCCAGCGCTCACTGTTCATCCAACCCCCGCCCCTCCCCCCGCAACGCTCACTGTTCATCCAATCGATCGGCTTCAGTTAGCAACAGTAGCGAAGGAATCGCTCCATCGGGTTCAGTTAATAGCCATCGATCGATCCCTCGGGTTCAGTAACGCGTAGCCTACAGTGCAATCGCCTGGGTTCAGTTAGAGCCCAACGCCTCGCTCGGTTTCAGTTAGAGCCAACGCCTCGCACACACGCGCGTACGTACGAGAGAAACGTGCATCGCTCCACCCCCGACCTCCCACCGTAACCGGCAACTCCCCGAAATTTTCCTCCCCTCGCTTCTACCATAGTTTTTTCCGTCATAGACGGCCCAAAGAATGTCATGCAGCTGCGTCTCCGGCCCGCCCAGGACGAAAAGCCCATTTTCTGTCATGATTTTTTGTCATAGAAGTAGGAGCCCACCACATCTATGATGATACCGGGTTTTGTCACAATTATCGTCATAGAAGTGTCATATGTATGACAGGAAAAAAATTCGTTCGGCCCAAAATGTCACAGATGTGTCTTTTTTTTGTAGTGCTAGTGGCGCACCAGTTTTGCCTTCTAATGGCGCACTACTGGTGCGCCACTAGCATCACGCCATTAGAATTAAATTCTAATGGCGCACCACTGGTGCGCCATTAGTATCTGGTGTTCTAATGCCACACCACGTAGTGCGCCATTAGTATTGCCCACAGTGCGCCACTAGTGTCTGCTATACTAATGGCGCACCACATGGTAGTGCGCCATTAGTAACAATTTTTTTAAATTTTTTTGTTTTTTCTTAATCTCAGGTCACTATTTCACATATGAGATAGCCAACACATATATATACAACAAGCATCCATATAACAATCATATCCAACACACAAGTTTCATCATATATACATACATAGCCAACACATAGTTCCATCATTACATATTACAAAAGTTTCACATTGTTCATCCAACACCGTTATCCATCAATTCACAAAAGTTTCACATTGATACAAAATAAAAACACAAATGGAAAAGAAGCACTCCATCCATGCAAGCTTCCGTGAATTAAATCAAATATGCAAAATGATAAACAAGAAGTTAGAAGAAGAAGAAGAAGAAAAGAAGAAGAAGAAGAAGAAGACTAGAAGAATACTAGAAGAAGAAGAACACTAGAAGAATACTAGAAGAAGAATAAGAAGAAAAAGTAAGAAGAATAAGAAGAAGACTATAAGCTTATTATGTAAAACTGATCATTTTGTGCTAACATAAGTAATTTTGGAGCTAACCTATAGGAAACTAAGCATATAAGCTCTCTAAGTTAGCATATTAGAGCCAACTTAGGTAAAATGAAGCTAACCTGTGTCATTTTGGAAAAGAAGAAGAATAACAAGAATAAGAAGAAGACTATAAGCTTATTATGTAAACTTGATCATTTTGTGCTAACATAAGTAATTTTTGAGCTAACCTATAGGAAACTAAGCATATAAGCTCTAAGTTAGCATATTAGAGCCAACTTAGGTAAAATGAAGCTAACCTATGTCATTTTGGAAAAGAAGAAGAATAAGAGAATATAAGCTTATTATGTAAACTTGATCATTTGTGCTAACATAAGTTATTTTTGAGCTAACCTATAGGAAACTAAGCATATAAGCTCTAAGTTAGCATATTAGAGCCAACATAGGTAAAATGAAGCTAACCTATAGGAAACTAAGCATATTAGAGATAACATAGGTAACTAAGTATATATATATATATCATTTTGGAGATCTGACATACCTGACATAGTTCAGTTCTCATTGTTCTTCTCCTTCTCCTTCCTCAGCCTGATGCGCCAAGAGCGGCGAGGTGGTGGAGGCAGTGGGATGTAGTCTTCTACCACAATTGGTGTGGTCATGTCGCCTAGCTGTGGGACCGCCGGTGCCACCACCGGTGCGTGGTCATTGTCAGGAACCACCACCATCACGGGGCCACCTTCAGGCAGGACGGGCACGACCATCGCTAGGTCATCCTCAGCCACCTCCATCTCTTGCCCATGGTCAGCCACCACCATCTCTTGCCCATGGTCAGCCACCACCATCTCTTGCCCTTGGTCAGCCACCACCAGCGCTAGGTCATCCTCAGCCTGATGCCCATCGTCATCCTGCAGCTCCTCATCCCCACTCTGCTCCTCTTCTCCCGCACTCCAGTCCGGATCATCCTTCTTGTTGTCTTTGCTGCTGCCAGAATCGCTGCTGCTTTCGCTAAAGCCAGAATCGATGTTCCTTTTGCTACAGCCATAGTCGATGCTGCTTTGGCTGTAGCCAGTGTCGCTGCTGCTGCTCCCATTGCCTGTCCAAATGCAACAATGGCCGTTAACAATCGACTTGTGAGACAAAGCCAAATGTAGAGGAATAAGAAGAGGCAGAACGTACTGGCATCATCATCATCAGCGTAGTGCATGCGACATATAGTCGCGATGAACACCTTCACGATGAGCATGGTGGCGTTGTCGTCGTACCTGAAGAGAAGGAAGTACCCCAACTGCAGGTCGTAGGCACGGTAGAACTTCTCCCACCCACGATACAAGTACATGTGGCCCTCCTTGATCACCAACTCCACATCCCACAGCCTGCGTAACCCGCTACCGGCCTGTCGCAGCTTCACATTATTTGGCGGATCTTCACCCAGCATGTTCATAAAACAGCCAGGCAGCCTTTGCAGTTTGGGACAATGAGTGATGTAGGAAACAACAGATATCATAATGAGATGGGTGAAGGGGAGATCTCTCATTTTATATACCTGCGTCATGGATGATACTGAAGTCCCAAGTATGATACTGACGAACTCGGAAGCATCCAACTCGTACTGTGGTGTGGCAGAGCGGCGGTGGCTGCTTCCCCCCATCTCTGATAAGCAGCAGAAGAGACCAATTAGTACCCTTACAACAGATCATAAAACATGCATGAAAATAACCACTCTATATCAAGTTTATCCAAGCAAAATCTCTCATTGTGAAAGCAGTGGGCAAAGTAACAGAGAGTAAGCTGGATAACAAGCACAACAAATAAAAAGAAACAGGAATGATAATAGGTTGTACTGAAAGTCCAATTGTACTGGACTATAAATTAAGGTATCAATGACACAGAAGATGGGAGCACGTAGTACACATTAGCAAAACAAAAAGGTACCATGCTTAAAAGGAAATACCTATACAAACACCTCATATTAATAAGGTTGCTTGAACAAGTGTTATCTATCAATACATTTGGGGATTGGCACTAACAATTCAGAAGACCAAATGCTAACAAGGCAATCAACTAACCTGTTCAGTTACAGAGTTAGGTCATCTGCAGCCCCATCATGATAACCACAAAGAGGAATGTCCACAGACAAACCTTTGGTTAAACAAGGTATGTATGGTCTCAGTTCATCTCTCAATTCACCAACATGACTGATAGGCATGTTAATACATCTACCATATAAACCTTTGGTTCAGAAAAAGTATGCAAACACCATTGAACCCGATGATATCACAATCATAGTGCCATTCTAAACCAATAGCACATTTGATTCAAGGACAAGAATCTCACAAGTACAGCAGTTGTCAGCAAGGAGTTTGACCACAAGGAGTTGTCAGCAAGAATGATCCAATAAAACATTTTTTTAGATGACCCATAAGACAAACTGAAAATAGTTGTTGCTGCTGAACTAATCTGACCACTATAACATGTTCATCATTCAGCCATAGTTGTTGTTGCTGCTACAATTTCAGCAAGCAACATGCCTAAATCCAGTGCTTGTTTGACTTTACTGAATTACCAACACATGGCACACAACACATTATATTTTGTCAGGTCACACAACACATGCCTGAGGAGGAAGATTGAATTTTCTACAGAAGCATCATCAGGTACACTTCAACATGTGCTAGCAGCAACAAATGGTCAATATTCATTCTTATTTATGGTCAATATTTATAACCTATCAACAAATGGCAAGAATATTGAGTAATCTACTGCAGTTTGATCTACTGCAGATAATCTATTGCAATTAGATCTATTACATAAACAAGGTTGATCTTCATTTTGCATAAACCTGGTTGAGTATTACAGAGCAATTGATAGCAAATTGACCTGGTTGGAATTCATACAGCAACAGTAACAGTTAACTGAACTTCTTTTGCATGCATTTATCACTCCAGAAAACTTTCAGTAACAAGTGAGAAGCATCTGCATTTTCTTAGTGAACTTTTGAGTGCATTTATCACTTGTTGGAGTATGCTACAGCTTCTGCAAATCACAAACTCCTTTAGTTTACATCTCAGTTTTAGCAAACACTACAGTTTCGGTGACATGGCACCTACTATTTTCATCCAACTACTTTTACTCTTCTGCAGTATAAGACTACAACAGTTTCAGACAACTACCAAATCCTAAATGAACTACTTTTAATCTTCTATAATATCTTTTTCCAAGGATGATTAGACTAGCACTCAACTAAAGTAAAATTCTAAATATTTTCATGCAATAAAATAGTATCTACACTAACATCTGCACATTGTGCATAACACATTCAAGACCAGGGTACATTCTCATCAAAGAAGATCAGCAGGGAGCAGATGAACAACCTAAATGTCTACACTAGCAGGGAGCAGATGAACCCTAACTTTTGGAGCATGTGATTTCTGTCTTGAAATTCCTTTTGGAGCATTGATTGGAAGGAATGGGGAAGGGTGGAGAGAGGGAGGAAGGAGGAAGGAGGAGAGGTACCTGGTCGCCGGAAGGGTCGGGGTCGGGGTCGGCGAAGGAGTCGGGGTCGGCGAAGGAGTCGGGGTCGGGGTCCGAGCTCGTCCGGGCCGGGTCCTCGCTCGTCGCGGTCGAAGGAGAGCAGGGGCCGGTGGCGGAGGACGGCAGGGGCAGGCGGGGTGGGCGCGTCGGCGCCGCGCTCGCCGGCTGCTGCAGGGGCCGGAGGAGGCCCTCGCTCATCGGAGGGAGGACGAGAGGAGAGGAGCGGGCGGCGCGCGCTCGGCCGATCCCGTTCGGGGGGCGCAGGGGCGGCGGGGATGGAGTCTCGCGGGGATCGGGGCGACGGCGTCGGGGCAGCGCAAGACCATAGCAGCGGTGACGTCGCCGACGGCGTGCAGGCGCGATGGACGGAGGGGGCGGAGCAAGGGGGCAGCGGCGTACGGTTGGGGTCGAGTGGGGGATCTGGCGAGGGAGGGAGGGAGGCCACAGTGCGTGGGGAATAGGTGGAGTGGGGGGAGGGTTCTAATGGCGCACCTCCTCCTAGTGCGCAACAGTTTGTTTTATTTACTAGCCCGACTGGTCAGGTTATATTCCACCTAACCCTATCTCCATCAGAACACGCCCACTAGCCCGACTGGTCAGCACGCAGCACACGCACTAGGAGGTCTTGGGTTCGATTCCCAGGCTCCCCAATTTTTGTTTTTATGCATTTAAAATGTTGTTTGATACTTATTTGTGTCTAAATATGTTCAAACTTGTTTAAATCATAACAGTAATATTTTTTTATAAAAACAGTAATAATTTTTTAAAAAATATCATCAAATTTGTTATTTGAAAATATTTATGAATATGAAAAAATATCATCAAATTTATTATTTGAAAATATCATCAAATTTGTTATTTGAAAATATAATCAAATTTGTTTTTTGCAATTTTAGTTGCATTCATTTGTGACGGATGAGCGGGTCGGGGAGGGTGCGGG
>NC_041387.1:20086462-20104760 GCF_002162155.2 Triticum dicoccoides
AGGGGAGGTGGGGCAAGGGGGCGGCGAGGGGAGGGGGGAGACGGGGCGAGGGAAGGTGGGGCTCGGCATTACTAACAAATTTTTTTAATTTTTTTTCAAAACTACTAATGGCGCATGGTGGGTTTGGTGCGCCATTACTATGTCAACTAGTAATGGCGCACTAGACAACGGTGCGCCATTAGTAACAATTTTTTTTTCAAAACTACTAATGGCGCACCAGGCACCATGCGCGCCATTAGTAATATATTACTAATGGCGCACCGACACATGGTGCGCCATTAGTATATAGTAATGGCGCACCACATGTCTGGTGCGCCATTAGTGGCCCTTTTCCTAGTAGTGGAAGACCAAATCATATTGCAGTGGATGTTCCTCCATCATGTGTGGTTCATTCTCATGGTTCCAGCTGTTGGTGAAACCACTTACGTTTGCAAGAGGAATTGTAGACTTCACAAACAAATTTGTCTTTCAGTCTGTACTGAATGTTGGCCAAGAGAAGCATCCAGGTTAGTAGGAAGAACATATGTTTTTTCTTGATCTTAGCTTTTGGAGCTACATATTTGTATATGATCTGTGAATCATTGAGATGCATTAACATGTTGATCTTATGTATGGGAATCGTACAAGTTAGTTTTAGTTGCGACGCAAGATCCGAAGTGGCTGATCTTTGCTTTTGGAGCTACATATTTGTATATGATCTGTGAATCATCGAGATGCATTAACAGTTACTTATTTATGTTCGCTCAGTGTTTACAAGTTACTGATTGTTCAGTAGCTAGCCTACAAATGCGCTCCTGGCAGTTTTATTTGCGACGCAAGATGCGAAGTGGCAGTTTTTTGAATAAAAATGCCTACCTCTGAAGAAACTGACAAGCTAGACTATCGATCCTACACGGATAAAAATGCCTACCTTTGAAGAAACTGACAAGCTACACTATCGAGCCTACATGGATAAATAGCGGATCATGCACGTACTACCTCCTTTCCGATTTGCAGGGCTCAATTCAAGAAACGACCTACTCGATCCTACATGAATAAATAGCGGATCATGCATGTACTAGTACCTCCTTTCCGGTTTACAGGGCTTAATTCAAACCTCTCACCAACCAAGGTACTCCCTCCGTCTGGGTTTATTAGTCCCGTGAGCAAAGCAGCAAGACCAAGGCATGGCAATAATTAATGGCATGCAGAAGTTTAAGCCTAATTAATTCTAGCGATTTAAGTGGCTGCATGCGTGCCCTCGGCTGCGACTCGTCGCATGCTGCTTCCCGTACTGCCTCCGAGCGATTCTGAGTGCCTGCATGCAGCTGGCCGTAATTAAGGCAGCTAACTAATACGAAAAATATACGCTTTAATTGTTGCGGGCTTTTTAAATCCATGAAATCATTATTGACAAGGAGGGAGATGATTCGAGTGCACTCGTTTGACCGCCATGCCGGTGTGCGACCCAGACGGGATGGGACGGCACAGTCATAATTTCAGTTTCCCTAGTTTTCCACGGCAAGCTGGCGCGCTAAGCCATTATGCATTGAATTCCCATGACCGCCGCGCTACCTTCCCCCTATAAGTATTGTTTCCTGGCCTTCTTCGGTGCCACCATGACCCAACTCGCCATATCCTCATAAGCCCCCACCAGCCCGACATTGCTCGCCACGTCCGCCATGCCCCCGCCCGTCCGCGGTAGGCGACGCCGGAGGCGGTCACCGCCGGAACTAGTGTTCGGTTTTTCACCGGAAGGCAGACGGAGGGAGGAGGCATTCTATCTATCTTTAGATGGCAATGCGCAGATCGAGGAGTTGTTGGAGCGCGACCGCATGGCGGAGGAGCGGGAGTTGTTGGAGCGCGACCGCCTGGCGGAGGAGCAGCGTATCACCGATTTGCGCCGCCAGTGGGACATGGAGCAGCAGCGCACCGACGCTCCGAGTCGCGAGCAGAGCGCCCGCAACTGGGTCGACTACATGGAGGCCGGCGCCCGGCAAATAGCCCTGGAGGCTGTCTGGCAAGCACGCGTTCGCGACGCCGATTTTTACTACCAGCTCGTCAAGTGGGTTTCCCGCTTGGAAGCCGAAGCTTCGGTGGACCACGCCGGCATGGAAAGGGCCAACGCGCGTGAGCAACGCCCCCTATCGCACCTCTGGCAAGTCCAAGGCGAGGCGCGGGACGCCGGTGCCGACGTTTAGCGTGTACCACAGATGGCGGCCGGCATCGTCTAGTTAGCTAAGAGTAAGTTAGTACTTGTCTAGTGGGAGTAGATAGTTAACTTGGCTATGATGGTTGTCAACGTGGAAGTTCAGTACTCTATATGTGGATCAGACCTGTTACTTTGCTCTGAATGTTGAACTTTCCGTTTGAACTTATGGAATGGGCTGTTAATTTTTAAAATGGGTTGTATTTGTCCTCCACGGGTTTAGAGGCTGACTTGTGGGCCTAGCAAGTTGACGCGTACACAATCAGGAGATGATTGTACGTGGAGAGGATGACAGCAGGGACCCGCCAAGGTCATGGCAGTACGCAAGCAAGTGCCTCCTTATTTCAAGCCAATAAAAAAAGGCTCCTCCTAGTGGATTTCTGACATTTGGGTCCCATGCCATTGTCAACGTAGTCAATAAACGAGAGAATTGCACAACGAGCGGCTGACACCATGGACCCAGCAGCTCGCCCAGTTATTTTTCTTTTGGGTTAATTTGATAAATGCCTCTGAGAAATGCCACTGCAATTTCCAAACTTTGAAAAACGCCATTTCATGCCATTTCTAGTGGCATTTTTTGAAGTCTGGAGTGGCGTTTTTTAAAGTTTGCAAACTGCAGTGGTGTTTTTCAAAGTTTGCAAAAATTGCAGTGGCATTTTTCAAAGTTTGGAAATTCCAGTGGCATTTTTATGAATCGCCATAATTGGAGTGGCATTTATCTAATTTGTTTTTGAGACGGAAGCAGGGTGTCAACTGGGCTGTGCGGGACACTCTGGCCTGTCTAGACAGCCTTTTCTTTTATGTTTACCACAGACCAGCCCAGTAGTTTTTTTTCTTTCTGAAAATGGCTAGCCCAGTTTTTTTGTGATTTGTCAAGTAAGTCGCTTTATCAGGCCTATTGGGCTGCAAATCTTTCAAGACGAGGAGAGCTTCATTCGGCTGGCCGAGAAAATGGCCTGTCAGTAATGAGAAATGGGCTGTACATTTTTAAAACATATCAAACTGGCAATTAGTTTCAAATATCTTTTTTTCATTTCGAGATTTTAAATTGCATTGATTTTTATGCGTGGACAATTTATTGGATTTTATATTGATATACATTTATTTTTAAAATCAGTCTGAATGTGACTCGAAATTTCGGAATTAAAAACAGTTCAGACCGCACCGACATATGCAAAATTTTGTATAATTTTTTAACCGTGGCCACAATATGGGCTGTAATGCTAACAAAAAGAATATGGGCTCCAAAAAACCCGTAAGAATTAGCAAATGGGCTGTAAACTATTTGAAACAATGGCAGGGTTGTATGTTGTTTTCCATAGATTTGAGGCTTTCCACAGATGGCATGTATACTGTTGGATGTCCATCCAACGGCCGTCGTGCTTCTTCAATCTCTGCTCTTCCTGCTCCAGCCGCTCAAACAAGCGCCGGCGGGACTGCCTGCTCCCTCCTCCCCGCGGCCGGCTGTGCTGCCGCTCAGGCCTCACCGCCCCACCATACTCCCATCGCTGGCCTAGCCATCCCTCTACTCACCCACAGCCCCACACCTGTTGTTATTCTCTGGCGACGGTAGATGAACCAGTAAACCCTCGTACAGTCGTACTCCCCTCCGCGTGGGAAACAACTGCCAAGTCTTCCTTGCCTCTGTGTTGTTCCCTTCCTAGGCCTCGCCGTCGTACACTGCCCTGGTGCTCTCGGCGTGGCGTGGTCAATGTGGTCAACAACCGACATACATCTGAAGTGGACTGTACATGGAGAGGCTGACAGCTGGGTCTACGGCCGCACACAAGGAAATGCCTCCTTATTACGCGCATAATAATGATTCCTCCACCTGACATCTGGGACCCACCGAAAGGGCCTCTGTATTTTGCGAAAAAAACGTTACCGCCGCTGACAGCTCGGACCCACCAGCTATATCTTCGCACGCAAGGAAGTGCCTCCTTATGACGCCCAAAAAAAGAAAACTCCCCCTGCTAGCCGGGACCCAGTATAGTGGGCCTACTAAGTTGACGGGGACGAAGGGCTTTGTCAACTTAGTCAATATGCACGATTCTAGCTCGACTAACCGTACGATGTCCATCCAACGGCCGTAGTGCTTCTTCAACCTCTGGTCTTCTTGCTCAAGCCGCCCAAAGTAGCACCGTGCGTGCCGCTTGCTCCTGCCTCCCGTGGCTGGCTGTGCTGCCGCGGAGGCCTCACCGCCCCCATACTACTCCCACCGGTGGCCAGGCCATCCCTCCACTCCACTCACCCACACCCCCTGTTATTCTGCGGTGACGGCAGTGCAGCCGAACCAGTGAACCCTTGTACTCCTCTCCGCATGGGCATCCACTGCCGCGTCTTCCCCAGCTCCGCATCGTCCCCTTCCTAGGCCTCGCCGTCATCCACTGCCGTGGTGCTCTCGGTGCGGTGTGGTCAATGTGGTCAACGACCGAAATCCATCGGAAGAATACTGTACGTGGAGAGGCTAACAGCTGGGTCCACGGCAGCCGCACACTAGTAGAAAAAGGGTCAAACGTGCAGCACATTAGTGTCGGTTTGTATTAGAGCCAGCACTAATGTATACATTAGTGCCGGTTCCAATGGCTAGCCGGGCCGCTCTCATTAGTACCAGTTCATGGCTAACCTTTAGCACCGGTTCGTGCCACGAACCGGTACTAATGAGGGTGGTGGCAGGATGTTGTCAGTCTGGGCCCCCTCCAGCACCTTTAGTACCGGTTCGTGCCACGAACCGGTACTATAGGTAGACATACATAAACCCTTCGTCCACCCGAGCCACTCTGTTCTTCCCCTTTCCCCTCACTTCTCCTCTGTTCTTCCCCTTTCCCCTCGAGCTCCTCACAAATTTTGCCCAAAATTTGTCAAGATTTGAAGGCCCCCATCCATTCAAATGATCACAAAGGTTAGCAACTTTGTCCTTTCATCTCTCATTGCTAGATTAGCTCTTGCAATGCTTTATATAGTTACTACTTTGTGAGTTTAGTAATTTGGGAGGAAATATATATATGTGCTAGTATTTGATTTATATGCAATTTGAGGTCAAAAATAACACTTAGTTTGCATATGTAGGTGTGGTTTACTTAGTGCCTTCTAAATCTCCATCGTAACCACCGTCGATCGCCCGCACCGTCCCGTTACCGGCACCACCTTGTGGTGAGCCTCTTGTTCATGTAATTGTATATAAAAAATTGATGTTTGTGTGATTTTGATATATAGTTAATCATGTAATAATTATCTTACCCGTACGTTGTTTGTTATACATAGTGCCATGGTTTTGATATCCGTCCCCGTCGGCCCTCGTCCTTGTTATGATTCGGATGTGGTATATTCTCTTTTAAAACTATTAGTTGCATTTCGTGTTTATGACAAATTATGCCCATCAAGTTGACATAGATATTTTTATCTAGGAGGTATGTGAACCGGAAATTCCAACCGACCCTATTGTCAAGAGGTTAAATTTAGTTGAAAGAGAAAACGAGTACTTGAAAGAAAAATTGAAAAGAATTGAGGGGGAGAAGATGGAATTGGAGTTGCATGTTGCCGATGTCGTCGATGATCACAAGATCAAGATGGAGAAAATGCGCTTGATAGTGAGGCTTAGTATCATTATGCTGTTGGATCAATTGTTACCTTAGTTGCGATCTTGATCGCATTTGTTGTTGCATTTAAATGCTTTAGCTAGAGAGTTATTTGTTTGTTGCATTTAAGTGTTGTATGAACTTTATGTATGAACTTGTATTAATTTGGTCTATTCGGTGTTGTGTAATGAAGATGAGCCGGCAATGGATGTACGATGACCGATGCTCTCCCCAGTTCGTTGAGGGCGTGCATACTTTTCTGCTTGCGGCTGAGGCAAACAAGCGGGCGGATGGTTTTATGCCTTGTCCATGTGGTGTCTGTAAGAATGGTCACAATTACTCTACGTCAAGAACCATTCACGTCCACCTGTTTAAGTCCGGTTTCATGCCCCACTATAATTTTTGGACCAAGCACGGAGAAAGAGGGGTTATGATGGAAGACAATGAAGAAGAAGAGGACGACGACAGCTATCCTGGCCATGGGTTCCCTGAATACGATGATACAACAATGGGGGAAGAAGCTGAGCCGGTAATGCGGGAAGAAGCTGAGCCGGCAATGCGGGAAGAAGCTGAAGAAGAGGCATCAGATGAGCCCGTTGATGATCTAGGTCAGGCCATTGCCGAGGCAAAGAGAAACTGCGTAAGTGATTTGGAGAAGAAGAAGTTGCAGCGCATGTTAGAGGATCACAAAAAATTGTTGTACCCGAATTGCGTAGGTGACAAGAAAACGCTGGGCACCACACTGGAATTGCTGCAATGGAAGGCAGAGAATGGTGTATCTGACAAGGGATTTGGAAAGTTGCTGGTAATGATAAAGGATATGCTTCCAAAGGACAACGAATTGCCCGAGAGTACGTACGAAGCAAAGAAGGCTGTCTGCCCTCTAGGGTTAGAGGTGCAAAAGATACATGCATGCCCTAATGATTGCATCCTGTACCGCGGTGAGTACGAGGATTTGAACGCTTGCCCGGTATGTGGTGCATTGCACTATAAGATCAGCCGCGATGAGCCTGGTGATGTCGAGGGCGAGCGCCCCAGGAAGAAGATTCCTGCCAAGGTGATGTGGTATTCTCCTATAATACCACGGTTGAAACGTTTGTTCCAAAACAAAGAGCATGCCAAGGCGATGAGATGGCACAGAGAAGACCGTAAGAAAGACGGAAAGTTGAGAGTACCCGCTGACGGGTCGCAGTGGAGAAAAATCGAAAGAAAGTACAGGAAGGAGTTTGCAGATGACGCAAGGAGCGTATGGTTTGGTCTAAGCGCAGATGACATTAATCCTTTTGGGGAGAAGAGCAGCAACCATAGCACCTGGCCTGTGACTCAATGTTTGTATAACCTTCCTCCTTGGTTGTGCATGAAGCGGAAGTTCATTATGATGCCAGTGCTCATCCAAGGCCCTAAGCAACCCGGCAACGACATTGATGTGTACCTAAGGCCATTAGTTGAAGAACTCTTACAGCTGTGGAATGGAACAGGTGTACGTGCGTGGGATGAGCACATGGGGGAAGAATTTGACCTCAAGGCGTTGCTGTTCGTGACCATCAATGATTGGCCTGCTCTCAGTAACCTTTCAGGACAGACAAACAAGGGATACCGCGGATGCATGCACTGTTTGGATGATACCGACAGTATATATTTGAATAGTTGTAAGAAGAATGTGTACCTGGGACATCGTCGATTTCTTCCGAGCAGGCGTCCCGTAAGAAAGAAAGGCAAGCATTTCAAAGGTGAGGCGGATCACCGGACGAAGCCTCGCCATCGTACTGGTGCTGATGTACATGATATGGTCAAGGATTTGAAGGTGATATTTGGAAAGGGTCCTGGCGGACAACCTGTTCCGAAGGACACGGACGGACGCGCACCCATGTGGAAGAAGAAATCTATATTTTGGGACCTGCCATATTGGAAAGACCTAGAGGTCCGCTCCGCAATCAATGTGATGCACGTCACGAAGAATCTTTGCGTGACCCTGCTTGGCTTCTTGGGCGTGTATGGGAAGACAAAAGATACACCTGAGGCACGGGAGGACCAGCAACGTATGCACGGAGAAGACGGCATACATCAGGGTCATGCAAGCTACGCTCTTACCAAAGAAGAGAAGGAAATCTTCTTTGAATGCCTGCTCAGTATTAAGGTACCGTCTGGCTTCTCGTCGAATATAAAGGGAATAATAAACATGGCAGAGAAAAAGTTCCAGAACCTAAAGTCTCATGACTGCCACGTGATTATGACACAACTGCTTCCGGTTGCATTGAGGGTCTTCTACCGGAAAACGTTCGATTAGCCATTGTGAAGCTATGTGCATTTCTCAATGCAATCTCTCGGAAGGTAATCGATCCAGAAATCATACCAAGGTTACAGAATGATTTGGTGCAATGTCTTGTCAGTTTCGAGTTGGTGTTCCCACCATCCTTCTTCAACATCATGACGCACGTCCTAGTTCACCTATGCGAAGAGATTAATGTTTTGGGTCCTGTATTTCTACACAATATGTTCCCCTTTGAGAGGTTCATGGGAGTCTTAAAGAAATATGTTCATAACCGTGCTAGGCCAGAAGGAAGCGTCTCCAAGGGCCATCAAAATGAGGAGGTCATTGAGTTTTGTATTGACTTTATTCCTGACCTTAAGCCGATTGGTGTTCCTGAATCACGGCATAAGGGCAGACTGGATGGAAAAGGCACGCTAGGAGGGGAACAAATAATATGTATGGACGGACATTTTCTCACTGAAGCACACTACACAGTTCTACAGAATTCCACCTTGGTGGCTCCGTATATGGATGAACACAAGAATTTGCTACGCTCCAAACACCCGGAGCGGTCTGATGAGTGGATTACACATGAACAAACCAGGAGTTTCGCCAACTGGTTGCAGACACGTACCATGCATGACACCTCTATTGAAGATGACCTATACTTGCTGTCCCAGTTACCATCTTCGAATATAATGACTTTCAAAGGGTACGAGATAAATGGTAATACATTTTACACGATTGCCCAAGATAAGAAGAGCACCAACCAAAACAGTGGTGTCCGCTTTGATGCAGAAACCAAGACGGGAAAGGAAACATATAATGGTTATATACAGGACATATGGGAACTTGACTATCGACGTGGTTTAAAGGTCCCTTTGTTTCGGTGCAAATGGGTCAATATGACATGAGGCGGGGTAACGGAAGACCCGCAGTACGGAATGACAACAGTGGATCTCAACAATCTTGCGTATGCAGACGAACCATTCGTCCTAGCCAATGATGTGGCACAGGTTTTCTATGTGAAGGACATGTCTACCAAGCCAAGAAAAAGAAAAGATAAGGAAGCGAATGCATCGTACGTTGAGCCAAAGCGGCACATAGTTCTTTCTGAGAAGAGAAACATCGTGGGAGTGGATGACAAGATAGACAAGTCAGAAGATTATGAAAAGTTTGATGAAATTGCTCCATTCACAGTGAATATTGACCCGAGCATCCCGTTAAATGATGAAGATTTTCCATGGTTACGGCGCAAAGGGACACACGCGAAGAAAAAGTTTCACACCCAAAGATCTGGGATGTGATCGGCTTCACTATCATCACTTTCTTCTGTGTTTCACACCCAGGAGGGAATATCTGTAATAGTTAGGGTAGTTATGTGTTTTGGCATTTGAAACGCGAAGAAATTTTATGTGCAAACAAATTCTTTTGATGCATTTACTGATTTTTTTCCAGCTAAATGACCCTGAAATTGAAAAGCAATTCAAATGAACTCAGAAAAAGGTTGAAAGTTAGCATGGTATCATAATTTCATACAAATAGCATGTGCAAGAAAGTAGAGAGGGTTACGGCAAAAACTGGATGCACTTCGTGTACAAAATGGACAATCACTTTCGAAGTATCAGGGTTTCCGACGAAAACTGAACTGTTACAAAGGCATTTCATTTTTTAAATAACCTAAGCATTACTAAATTGAATATAATGATAAAACACACTAATATTGAACATAAGAAAAAAGAATCACTGAAAAAACTTTTTTCAAAGTTAAGTTATTCACAAACTAGTGATTCACACAAATTTCAAATAATTCAAAATTTAAACTATTCAAATTTGAAATCTACCGGCACTAACAGAAAGTTTGTAATTTTTTGTACCTAAAGCAAAAATATTCACAAAGAAACTCTAAATACAGCAAAAAACAACTCAAAAATAAATAAAACAAAAAATAAAGCAAAAAAAATTAAGAAAAAAAAGCCCGCCAACTGGGCCAAAGCGGCCTGCATACGACTAGCGACACAACCTTTCATCGGGCCAGGATGCAGGCCCGCGAAGGCCCAGTTGGCCCACAAGGCGAGGAGGACAGGTAGGCCCAGTAGGCCTGATTAGGAGAGGAGCTCGAGAGAGCTACCGCACTGGGGCTTATAAACCAGTGCGATAGCCCCTCGACTAGCGAGGTGGGACTAAACTTCCGCACCGCACCTGCGCCAGCGCACCCCCTTTAGTACCGGGTCGTGCCACCACCCGGTACTAAAGGGGGTCGCTTCCCGCCGCTTGGCCTGGCCAAAACAGACCTTTAGTACCGGTTTCGTCAGTTTCTCATCTCCCTCTGCTTCTTCTCCTCTGCACCGTCGCCCGCCGCCCCGGCCCGTCGCCGCCCCCGTCGCCGCCCCGTCCCCGTCGTTGCCGCCCCCGTCGCCGCCCCGTCCCCGTCGTCGCCGCCCCGGCCCGTACGTCCCCGTCCTCGTCGTCGTCGTGCCCGTCGCCGTCCCTGTCGCCGCACGCCCCCCGTCGCCTCTCGCCTAGCCGGCCGGTGAGCGCACACACACACACACACATACATTTTTAGTTATAGATTTTTCTGTTTTTAAGAAATTGTTAGACATTTTTCTGTTTTTTAGAAATAATTAGAAATGTTAGAATTGTTAGATTTGTTAGAAATGTTTGAAATTGTAGAAATTTTTCTATTTTTTAGTTATAGAAATATATAGTTATAAAAAAGTTAGAATTGTTAGAAATTTTTCTGTTTTTTAGTTATAGAAATAGTTATAAAAATGTTAGTTATATATATAGAAATGTTATAATTCTTTTCTATTTTTTAGTTATAGAAATATTAGAAATGTTAGTTATATATAGCACTGTTAGAAATGTTATAGAAATGTTAGTTATATATAAATGTTAGAAATTTTAGTTATCAAAATCCAATCATTAAAAAAATGTTACTTTTTGCGGGCATATAGCTAGTATTTGTTCTCGACGATGCCCGGCCCGCATCCTCACCGTCGACCCGTCTGCGACGACGTCCAGCCGACCCATGTCCGGGACTGGGCTCCGCCGGGCTGGCACTGGGAGGTGCTGCTTGGAGGGGCGCACCGCTTGACGAGGAACCCGGCCGCGGATCCAGTCGTCGACCCTGATCTCGTTTGGTGGCGTTCGCGTGGGCCAGTTTCGGTGCGGAGGGACCCGGCCCCGCCGGAGGTGGTACGTCGCTGTGTCAGGGAGGAGGACGAGCACGTCCATCGCTACATGGTTGCGTTAGAGGGCGGCAGGTTCTCCAATACGTGGCAGTATCTTCGGGGATCTCACTTCAACTATGATCCTGTGAGGGTTCCTTCTCTTTGGGTGTCCACTACCCGCGCCGGAGGAACCGCGAGTGTCCTAGATTCTTCTGTAGTATTCGATCTTTATTAGCTAATAGCCAGTGATGTACTATTCAATATTATATATTATTCGAGACGATGTATTCGAGATTATATCTATTATTCTGGACGATGTATTCGAGATTATATCTATTATTCTGGACGATGTATTCGAGATTATATCTATTATTCTGGATGATGTATTCGAGATTATATCTATTATTCGAGATTTGAATACTAAATTTTTTTATATTTCTTTTGGATTAGTTAAACAAAAGCTATGGCAGACAATACCGACAGAGAGGGAGAACAGACCATGTTCGATATGATACGCGGGGCAGATGATAATCAAAATGAAGAAGATTATGACGGCTCCGAATTTCTAAACAACACTGGAGAGGGTGATATGATATTCGATCATGACGAAGTCATGAATGATTATGACGATGACGAAGAACATGATCCTGAAACAACAAACACCGACGAGCTATATATATTTATATAAGCAGGCATCTGGTGATCATCACATGTTTTAAATGACTTGAAGATATATTAACGAATCGATATTTGTTCTTTCAGCCATCCGGATCGAGCAAATCTTCAGACAAAAGGACGAAACGAGGCCCGGACAAAAAGTTGAAGCCGGGCATAAAGTACAATATCAAGGCATGCGGCCCTACTGGCAAACCATTAGCGCCTAAGAAGATTGCGGACAAGTTCGTTCGTCAGTGCGGAGTTCTTGTGAAGGACCAACTCCCGATCAAACTTCAAGAATGGAGAGCGCCAGCAAAGCCACGTCCAGATGTTACTTATGTCGACAAGAATCAAAAAGATCTACTTTGGGATACTCTCATGGAACATTTCACCCTACCAGATCATTTCACAGAAGCAGATGTGCAGAAAGTCAAAGAGGCTGCTCTTAAGATGATGGCGACTGCATTCAAGAACTACAAGAATGGTGAATGGAACAAGTACGTAAACGGAGGAAGGAAGACTCCAGTATTCAAGGGAACACTGGAAAACCAACGTGATCATTGGGCCGATTTCGTGAAATTCAAGGATTCGGAATTAGCTAAGGAACGGTCGAGAATAAACAAGAAGAATGCCGAAAAAAGGATAAGTTCCATAAGCTGGGGCCAGGTGGCTATGCGGTGGCAATGCCTAAGTGGGATAAGTCTGAGAAAGAGATGGAGGATGCAGGTGTCACTCCGGCTACTAAGAGCTGCCCCCCAGGGTCAGGACTGGGTTCTATGCGCATGGGGGGGAGTTGGACCGGGAGACAGGCAATGTTTCGACGAGGGCAAGTCTGAAGGGAGCCGACGATGCGATACTTGTTGCAATAGAAGAGGCACGAACGGGGGTGTTCCAGCCCAACAGAGAGAACGACGAGCTTACGCGTGCCCTGGGAAATCCTGAACACCCGGGAAGAACACGAGGCAAGGGCGCTCTGCCGTGGTATGAGGGGTTTTCAGACTGGAACAACGACTACAGAACCCGTGCGAGAAAGAAGATTGCGGAGGAGAAGAAGAGGAAGGTGGAGGAGGAGCAGAGGAAGCGGGACTATGAACGCCTTCAAGGCCTAGAAGCAAGTCAAGCGGAATAGGCAGTCAAATTCCAGCGGCAGCAGGAGCAGATCGACTCACTTACCCATCAAAGGGGGTCTCAGCAGAGCAGCTAGCGGATGATCCAGCATTGGATAGCACCGACCCATCCATGCCGAGAAGCAGCGTGGGTTCCGTCCCGGACGACCCAATGCTGGGTAGATACCCCGTGGATGACATCATGGAGAACACTAACTACGAGCTACACGTCAAAATGAAGAACATATCCATGAAGGTGGCGGACGGCTGTGCTTTCACAAATCCCCCCGAGGCAACCTTCCATTGCAACCCAATTCCAGCGGGCTATGCTCGTGTCGTGGTTGATGAGGTGGTGGACCCACCATATTCGGGGCTAAGAGCTTGACATTGCTGGAGGTGACGGCGAGCGCTTTCTCGGAGAGGCCAAACATCGTATCATCCTATGGGAAAAGGATTGCATCATCTTTCCAAGGCCACCGACACCGCGTCACCCGAGTCCTCGTCGAAGTCCGCCACCGAGTCAGCAGACTCCCGCTCCTCCAAGTCCGGCAAAGTGTCAGGACAATCCTCCTCCTCCAAGTCCGGCAAAGTGTCAGGACAATCCTCCTCCTCCAAGTCCGCCACAGCGTCAGACGTCCACTCCTCCTCCATGTCCGGCACAACCTCAGGCCACTCCTCCTCGTCCAACTCTGTCCCGTCAGCCGTCTCCGCCGCCTCAGCAATCGCAGAAGAGACACCCCGCAGCTCTGGTGCATAGCCGTACGAGTCGAGGTAGTACAGGAAGTACAGGCGGAGGCAAGCGGTATAAATATGGTCCAAGCCTCAAGGCTCTTCCGCGGAGGTCTTATGACAGGTCCGAGGAGGAAATCACAGCCATATCGAAAGCCGAGGTGGAAGCCCATTTTGCACCGAAACCGCCACCGCCGCCTAGGGAGAA
Organism: Triticum dicoccoides; assembly: GCF_002162155.2. NCBI lineage: Eukaryota > Viridiplantae > Streptophyta > Magnoliopsida > Poales > Poaceae > Triticum > Triticum dicoccoides. Next base: position 20,100,356 of record NC_041387.1, read on the forward strand.
AGTGCCTGAGGAAACGATTGACCACTTCATTCATATGGCTCAACCACCAGATTCCAAGCCTGTTGACACAGACTATGAGCGCCACATCAGGAAGTTAAATCGAGCACGTCTACAAAGGGAGGCGAGCACGTCTACATCGGGATCGAGCAAACAAGAAGCAGCTGCCAAAAAATGCGGGAAAACCATTCCCCAGCTGGGAGAACAGGCGGCGCAATCGATCCCCTCGCTTGTTGTGCCAACAACAGGTGACAGTACGCGCCCCCAATATTATTGTGGGCAAACAGTGCATGTTCCCGAGGTGGGCAATGTGGTAATAACGGAGGAGCATATAATGCAGGCTGAAGTTCTCAACATCACTGTTGGACAACTCCTCGAGATCGAGCCCATGCCTTTGCTTAGAGAGGATGAAGTAAAACGGAAATATGTCCGGGGCCAACCTTTGGTCGCGCCAGACAAGGTCAAGAACCTCCCAACGAGAATGTATGAATTGCATCAATGGTACATGAACATTACCAAGATTTCAGATCGAGTGTCCCTCATGGTGAATGTCAAGAATGACCATTACTACCATGAGAAAGCTGGGTCCGTTGAGTATTTAGAACTGTTTCAGTTATACAATAAGGAAGCAGTCGACAAATCTATCGTCAGTTGCTATTGTCTGTAAGTGATTTCTTTTTATAATTTAAGTCTCAAGCTAGCTGTAGTGATCCTTTTGAGATCAATCATTACCTGTAATTATCCTCACTATATTCTTTTCTGTGGTATTATGCAGGATGAAGATATATGAAATGAGAAAAGGTGGACGCTATGGCATTGGGTTCATTGACCCAAACAGCGTTAATGAATTCACATGGAAGATAAGTGAACGTCTTGCAAAGGAAGTAGAGGACAGCATGCTAGAGTTCTTGAAGCGCCTCAAATACAATGAAGATATACTACTTCCTTACCACTTTGGGTGAGTCACACTGTCTTGTACTACAAATCTCTGTTTTTGCCTACTAGCTAGCTACATGTTTTTGCTAACATATGCCCACTTAATTAAGACATGTAAACATGTGTGCATGCAGATTTCACTAGGTCTTGTGTATCATTAAAGTTGACGCCGGAACAGTTGAAGTACTGGACTCACTAGTCTCAAAAAACACTGACTTTAACATCTTGTATGGGATAGTCAACAGGTAATTTCAATCATTATTAACTATATATCTCGGCCTATTTAGTTCGTCATTTCATGATATGAACTATTTAATAACCCCTTTATTCATTTTCTTTGTCGGCGGGCGGGGCTTGGGCAAGATTCATCAGCGTCACGCCCGGCGAATGGAAACAAAAGCTTGAATGGTTTCAACCCAAGGTAAGTAATTAAGTAGTACTAGCTAGCTAGCTAGCTAGCTGCCATCTCTTTAATTATCATGCTTGATTAATTTTTATCTGATCAAATTCCATTCTCGTAAAGGCCCTGAAGCAGGCGCAGGGGACTGATCTGTGTGCATTCTGCGTTTGCGAGAACATTCGCATGATGGCGTCCGAAAGGAGCAGATCTCAAAGACAGCAATGGGTACGCTTGTCAGAACACTATTCACAATTTTTACACCATTATCGATATCTAGCTAGTCACACAACTAATACACATGCATATTGATCTCCTTCTTAACAGTTCAAAGAGGTGCGGGAGAAGCTCATAGAAACGGAGCGCGTAGAAGCACTTCAAGAGGAAATAGCGGGATTTTTGCTCGACCAGGTCATAAATCCGAATGGAGAATTCTATTACCCGCTACCGCCCCAATGAAAACCACTTTCAATTGTCATCGTGCTCCGAAGGCACCAATTAGACTGGCTCCGAAGGCAACATTCATATGTAGAGAAATTGTATATATCTATACATGTGTGTATGTGTGAATTAATTAATATGGTTGTTTAATTTGTGAGACATTGATGTGATATATATATGCATGATTGGTTCTACTAGAAATTTTATATATATATATATATATATATATGCATAACGTGTACAATGTGTAGTATCGTAAAATACCAGCAAACGAAAAAGAATTAAAATGGAAACACAAAATTAAATGAAAAAGAAATCATAAAACTAAAAACCCTCCAAACCTTATAGTACCGGTTGGTCTTACAAACCGGTACTAAAGGGCTCCAGGTCCCCGGAGCTGGCTCGTGCCACGTGGTTGCCCTTTAGCACCGGTTCATGCTGAACCGGTACTAAAGGGGGGGCCTTTAGTGACCACTAATTAGTGCCGATTATGTAACCGGCACTATAGGGCCTTACGAACCGGTGCTAATGCCCGGTTCTGCACTAGTGGCAAGGAAGTGCCTCCTTATTACGCGGAAAATAATTATTCCTCCACCTGACAGTAGGGACTCACTGGACGGGCCACCAGTATTTCGCGAAAAAAATGTTTGCCCCTGACTGCTGGGACCCACCCGACGGGTCACCGTATTTCGTGAAAAAAATGTTCCCCCTGCTGTCAGCTCGGACCCACCGGAAGTGCCTCCTTGTTACGCAGAAAAAATGAATACCCCCCTGCTAGCTGGGACCCACCTTGGTGGGAGGCTGACTTGTGGGCCTACTAAGTTGACGGGGACGGAGGGCTTTGTCAACTTAGTCAATATAAACAATTCTAGCTCCAGTGACCGTACGATGTCCATCCAACGGTCGTAGTGCTTGTTCAACCTCTGGTCTTCTTGCTCCAGCCGCCCAAAGCAGTGCCGGTCGTGCCGCATGCTCCTGCCTCCCGTGGCCAGATGTGCTGCCGTGGAGGCCTCACCGCCCCCTACTATTCCCACCGCTGGTCAGGCCCTGCGGCGACGGCAGCCTCACACCGCAGCTGAACCAGTGAACCCTCGTATTCCTCTACGCGCGGGCTTCCACTGCGCGTCTTCCCCGGCTCCCCGTCATCCCCTTCCTAGGCCTCGTCATCGTCCACCGCCCTGGTGCTCTCGGCGCGGCATGGTCAACGTGGTCAAGGAATGACTCCCATCAGACGTCGACTGTATGTGGAGAGGCTGACAGCTGGGTCCACGCTCGCAGCAAGGAAGTGCCTCCTTATTACGCGGAAAATAATTATTCCTCCACTTGACAGCGGGGACCCACCGGACGGTCCATCGTATTTTGCGAAAAAAAACGTTTCCCCTGACTGCTGGGACCCATAGCTACACCTTCGCACGCAAGGAAGTGCGTCCGGGCAAAAAAAATGATTCGCCCCCTGACTGTTGGGACCCACCGGCTACATCTTCGCACGCAAGGAAGTGCGTCCGGGCAACAAAAAAACGATTTGCCGCCCTGACTACTGGGACCCACCAGCTACATCTTCGCACGCAAGGAAGTGTGTCCGGGCAAAAGAAACAAAAGGATTCGCCCCCCTTACTGTTGGGACCTACCAGCTACATCTTCGCAGGCAAGGAAGTGCCTGACAGTCGGGACCCACCTGGTCGAAGCGTACGTAGCATTGTCATTCTGGTCGCGAACGTGTACGTACATACTGGTCGATGTAGAGGCGTGCACGTGTCGTAGTAGAGGCGCGCACGTAGCATGTACACGTACATACAGTAGCGAGGGTGCAAGAAAGAAAATACGGCCACGCACGTACATACGGGCAGGGTCTCGAACGCCAACTCGCGCATACATACATGGCTGGATCGGAACGGAGAAATAGTGTCGTTGTCGTGTTCATGGGGAGCCAACCGGCTGGGTCGGAACGGAATGCGTGGTCGTGTTCATCGGGAGGGCTTGGATGGAACAGGCGATGGAAACGAGACTTGGCGTACCGCACAACGGAGGAAACGGCCTTGTGTTTGACCGGCCACGTTCGGAACGGGGTCATGTTGATTGGGAGGGGTGTGGCGTACCGCAAAACGAAGGAAACGGACCTCCTACGGTCGAAACAGGGGTCCTGTTGATCGGGAGGGGTGTGCCGTACCGCAAAACGGAGGAAACGGACCTCCTGTGATCGAAACGGGGGTCCTGTTGATCGGGAGGGGTGTGGCGTACCGCAAAACGGACGAAACGGACTTGTGTTGGAGCGCTACGGTTGAAATGGGGGTCCTGTTCATCGAGAGGTGTGTGGCGTACCGCAAAACGGGACTCCACGGGATACTATTCATCTCCACCGTCGACCTCCTCCAGCCTCCACGGGCTACCGTCAACCTCCTCCAGCCTCCACGGGCTCCTCTTCATCCAGCCTCCACCGCGCGCTACTCCACTGGCTACTGTTCAACCACCCCTCCACGGGCACCCCTCCATCGTCTACTGTTCATCCAGCCCTCCACACCACAGGGTCCTGTTCAACCACCCCTCCACGGCCACCCCTCCATTGTCTACTGTTCATCCAGCCCTGCACACCACGGGGTCCTGTTCATCCAGAGGCAACGCCACCGCTCACTATTC
>NC_041387.1:20104956-20173726 GCF_002162155.2 Triticum dicoccoides
CATCCCAGAGGAAGCATCGATCGGCTTCAGTTAGCAGTAGTAGCGAAGGAATCACTCGATCGGGTTCAGTTAACAGCCATCGATCAATCGCTCGGGTTCAGTAACGCGTAGCCTGCAGTGCAATCGCTCGGGTTCAGTTAGAGCCCAACGCCTCGCACACACGCGCGTACATGTACAAGAGGAACGCGCATCGCTCGGCCCCCGACCTCCCACCGTGACCGGCAACTCCCCGAAATTTTCCTCCTCCTCGCTTCTACCATGGTTTTTTCCGTCATGGACGGCCCAAAGAATGTCATGCAGCTGCGTCTCCGGCCCGCCCAGGACGAAAAGCCCATTTTCTATAATGATTTTTTGTCATAGAAGTAGGAGCCCACCACATCTATGATGATACCGGGTTTTGTCACAATTATCGTCATAGAAGTGTCATATGTATGACAGAAAAAAAATTCGTTTGGCCCAAAATGCCACAGATGTGTCTTTTTTTTGTAGTGCCTATTTGTTCACGTGTAATCCAGTCGTCAGACTGCTCCGGGTGTTTGGAGCGTAGAAAATTCTTATGTTCGTCCATATACGGAGCCACCAAGGCGGAATTCTGTAGAACTGTGTAGTGTGCTTGAGTGAGGGAATGCCCGTCCATACATATTATTTGATCCCCTCCTAGCGTGCATTTTCCATCCAGTATGCCCTTATGCCGCGATTCAGGAACACCAATCGGCTTAAGGTCAGGAATAAAGTCAATAAAAACTCAATGACCTCCTTATTTTCATGGCCCTTGGAGATGTTTCCTTCTGGCCTAGCACGGTTATGAACATATTTCTTTAAGACTCCCATGAACCTCTCAAAGTGGAACATATTGTGTAGAAATACAGGACCAAGAACGTTAATCTCTTCGCATAGGTGAACTAGAACGTGCGTCATGATGTTGAAGAAGGATGGTGGGAACTGATGGAGTCATGTACCTAGGGTAGGGTCATATACCTGATCTAAGTACCCTACCCAAAGACACCCTTAGAAGAGATCACCTTCCAGTCGACCTACGAGGAGCCCATCGACTGACTTGAAGGACTCGACCATGAAGACCCACTCGACCACTAGAAGGTCAAGAAGCACTCTATACTGCAACGGTCTGTAATTAAGTAGACTTTATGATAGTTAAGACACTTTATGTGGGGCGTTACCAGTAACGCCCCGGACTTAATGTACTTTAAACCCTTCATTACGTGGGCTGACAGGGGTCCTAGCGCACTCTATATAAGCCACCCCCCTCCACAGACAGAAGGGTTCGCACCCCTGTAACTCATATACACATAATTCACTCGACCGCCTCCGGGCTCCGAGACGTAGGGTTTTTACTTCCTCCGAGAAGGGCCTGAACTCGTACATCTCTTGTGTTACAACCTCTCCATAGGTAGGACCTTGCCTCTCCATACCTACCCCCCACTCTATTGTCAGACTTAGAACCACGACAGTTGGCGCCCACCGTGGGGCCGATGTTTTAGCGATTTTTTGGAGAAGTTGCGATTCTTCCGAGTACTTTCATCATGGTTGCTGCTGGAGTTTTGGTCGAGGGCCGCGAGATCCGTCTCGACGCTTTCACCTTCATCGCCGACGACTCCGCTTGGCTCCAGGAGGCTCCACTCGACGTTGATGCGCTCCCCGTCCGCGGTGCGATGCATTTTCGTGCATGTGTCTGTGGCGTTCTCCTGCGACAACTGTCGACCCCGTATCGGTCAACTCCCCTATCGGCCAACCTCCCGGTCTCCCGCCAGTGCAAGCACTCTGGTCGGTCGAGGCTCCAGCGGTGGGTGAGGCACGCGGTGGCTCGCCAGACGGCCACCGCCCAAGTTGCGGCAATCGAGCCCGACGAATCTCTCTATGGCCTGTTCAATCTGTCGACTGGCTCCATAGAGACTGCATCCGAGTGCGATAGCAGTGATCCGGCGGCGGAAATCCTGATGGTCAACGGACCTCGCAGTCCTCCTGGCTTCTCCCATGAGGGCGGGGCAGGCGGCGGAGACGACCCCGCACGAGACCACGAAGAGTACCAGCCCGAGCCACTCGACTCTCTGCAGAGAGAGGAGCTTCGCCGCAGGAACATGGATGCCCTGCATACTCCCATCGCAGGAGAAACTCCTGAGGCTCGCGCCTTGGAGGAGGCACGTTTGGCCAACTTGGCTGAACGCACTCGTCTGGAGAACCTTCAGCGAGCACTCAACGAGCGTGCGCGGCAACGAGTTCCCGACGCCAATCGACGTCAACTCTTCCCACCGACTCAGGTATATCGAACCCCAATCCAGAATTTAGCAGCTGCGACCCGTATAGCAGAGTCCATCCAGCCTTCTCAGTCGGAAGCAGGCAGAGGCTTGATGCAGATCAGGGATTTTCTCTGGGCAGCAGGGGACCAGAATTCAGCCGTGTCGCAGTCGCGCAACAGAATTCACAGTCGATCCGTCGCTGCGAATACGGTTCAGTCGGCTCACAGTCCCAGATCACCTCCGCGGCGTGAAGGACGCGAGAATCGGCGAGATCAGTACGGTGACCGACACGATCGTGATGACAGGCGTCGAGTGCCCACTCCCCCTCCGAGGGGTGGGTCTTACGCTCCTCGGCAGCAAGATGATAGGCGTCAACTCAGTGTGGGGCGAAGAGCTCCAGTCGACCCCCGGAAACCAGACTTCGACGTGCGATCCTTTATCGTGCAAGGCTTGGTCGACTGGAACAGAGCCCATCGGGGTGGGCCCGACAGAGACGCGCCCACAAGCAGTTGAGCGCATGTTTCTGGTCCATAATGTTTCAGCAGGGCTATCAGAGCCGCAGTGATTCCCCCCAATTTCAGGTTGGCAACTGGAGTAAGCAAGTTCACCGGTGAGTCCAAGCCTGAAACTTGGCTTGAGGATTACCGAGTGGCAGTTTAGATTGGTGGTGGGAATGACGAGGTGGCCATGAAGCATTTGCCCCTCATGTTGGAAGGTTCTGCCAGAGCGTGGTTGAATCAGTTACCTCCTAGCAGCATTTACACTTGGGAAGATTTGTCCCGAGTGTTCGTCAGAACATTTGAAGGAACTTGCAAGCGACCAGCTGGGTTGACAGAGCTGCAAGTTTGTGTGCAGAAGACGAATGAGACTCTTAGAGAATATATTCAGAGATGGATCACTTTGCATCATACCGTGGAGAATGTGTCTGATCATCAGGCAGTCTGCGCCTTCAAGGATGGTGTCAAGAACAGAGAATTGAGTTTGAAGTTTGGTCGAACCGGAGACATGACCCTGAGTCGGATGATGGAGATTGCTACCAAGTATGCCAACGGCGAAGAAGAAGACCGACTCTGAAGCGGCAAGTACAAGCCGAGTCAGTCGGAGAAGGGAAACACCAGCCGGAAACAGAAGCGGAAGGCTGAACCAGCAGCTCCTGGAGAGGCTCTGGCCGTGACTCAGGGAAAGTTCAAAGGGAAACCAAAAGGATCCTGGAACCCTAAGAAGGTGAAGGATAAAGAGGGAAACGACGTGATGGATATGCTGTGTCACATCCACATGAAGAAAGATGAAGAGGGCAATATCATTTACCCAAAGCATACCACTCGCCAATTTCGACTCCGGATCCAGCAGTTTCAAGGAAAACAGTCTAAGGACAAGGAAAAGGAGTCGGACAAGGCCGAAGACAAGGAGGACAGTGAGGGAGGATATCCGCATGTCAACTCCACTCTGATGATCTTCGCAGATGTGGAAAGCAAGAGCCGACTGAAGGTCATTAATCGTGAGGTGAACATGGTTGCCCCAGCGAAACCAAGTTATCTGAGATGGTCCCAAACACCCATCACATTCGACCAATCTGATCATCCGACTCATATTGCCACCCCCGTTAGGCAAGCTTTGGTGGTCGACCCAGTTGTCGAAGGCACTCGACTGACGAAAGTGCTGATGGACGATGGTAGTGGACTGAACTTGTTGTATGCAGACACACTGAAAGGAATGGGCATTCCGATGTCCCGACTGAGCACCAGTAACATGAGCTTTCATGGAGTTATACCAGGAAAGAAAGCCGAGTCACTCGGCCAAATAGCTCTGGACGTGGTGTTTGGTGATTCAAAACATTTTCGCAAAGAGAAGTTGACGTTTGAGGTCGTGGATTTTCAGAGCGCGTACCACGCCATTTTGGGGAGGCCAGCTTACGCACGGTTCATGGCTCGACCATGTTACGTGTACCTCAAACTGAAGATGCCCGGCCCCAAAGGAGTGATCACTGTCACCGGTGATCGAAAAAAGGCAGAAGAGTGCTTTCAGAAGGGCTCAAAGATTGCCGATTCCCAGGTGACAGCGGTCGAGTTTGAAGAATATAAGCAAAGCGTAGATCCGAGTGATTTGCTGCGATCCAAGAAGCCCGCCACAGAATCTGCATTTCAGTCGTCCGGTGAGACGAAGTCTGTCTACATTCACCCGACCGACCCCAATGCAGCCCCGACCCACATCTCCACAACACTCGACCCGAAATAGGAAGAAGCGCTCATCCAGTTCCTCCGTGAGAACTGGGACATTTTTGCATGGAAGCCAGCTGACATGCCAGGTGTTCCCAGGGGACTGGCTGAGCATCGCCTTAGAGTCGACTCATCAGCAAAACCAGTTAAAGAGCATCTTCGGCGGTCCGCCGTCCAGAAGAGAAAGGCTATTGGTGAGGAAGTGGCTCGACTATTGGCGGCAGGATTTATCCGAGAGATATACCACTCCGAGTGGCTCGCTAATGTCATCATGGTTCCTAAGAAGGACAAATCGCTCCGAATGTGCATTGATTTCAAGCACATCAATCGGGCCTGCCCAAAAGATCATTTTCCTCTCCCTCGCATTGATCAAATTGTTGACTCGACCGCGGGATGCGAGAGATTGTCTTTTCTAGACGCCTATTCCGGGTACCATCAGATCCGTCTGTATGGACCCGACGAGATAAAAACAGCTTTCATCACTCCATTCGGGTGCTTCTGCTATATCACCATGCCATTCGGCCTCAAGAATGCCGGAGCCACATTTATGCGAATGATTCAGAAGTGTCTGCTCACTCAAATCAGTCGGAATGTGGAAGCGTATATGGATGATATCATCGTCAAGTCACGAAAAGGTTCCGACCTGCTCACTGACCTCGCCGAAACATTTGCCAACCTCAGAAGGTATGATATCAAGCTCAATCCATCAAAGTGCACATTCGGAGTTCCTGGTGACAAGTTACTCGGTTTTCTCATTTCCGAGCGAGGGATCGACGCTAATCCAGAGAAGATCGGCACTATTCTCCGAATGAAACGCCCTGTGCGAGTGCACGATGTCCAGAAGCTTACTGGATGCTTGGCCGCATTAAGTCGATTCATCTCACGACTCGGTGAAAAGGCATTGCCTCTTTACCGACTGATGAAGAAGGCAGACAAGTTCGAGTGGACTCCAGAAGCTGATGCAGCGTTTGCCGAGCTAAAAGCTCTGCTCTCCACCCAGCCGGTGCTTGCTGCTCCAATCAACAAAGAGCCTCTGTTGCTTTATATCGCAGCCACAGGACAAGTCGTCAGTACAGTGCTTACGGTCGAGCGGGAAGAAGAAGGAAAAGCCTTCAAAGTTCAGCGCCCAGTGTATTATTTGTCTGAAGTTTTGACCCCATCCAAGCAGAGATACCCTCATTATCAGAAGCTTGTGTATGGGATATACAAGACCACGAAGAAGGTTGCTCATTATTTCTCTGATCATTCCATCACAGTCATCAGCGACAATCCACTTTCAGAGATTCTGCACAACAGAGATGCAACTGGTCGAGTGGCCAAATGGGCGATTGAACTTCTTCCCCTTCATATCAAGTTCGAGGCAAAGAAAGCCATTAAGTCCCAGGCAATAGCTGATTTCCTCGCCGAGTGGATTGAACAACAGCAGCCGACTGAGGTTCACTCGGAGCATTGGACCATGTTCTTTGATGGCTCTAAGATGTTGAATGGTTCCGGTGCTGGGGTTATCCTGGTTTCCCCCAGAGGAGATAAGCTCAGATATGTGCTTCAGATTCACTTTGATTCCTCCAACAATGAGGCAGAGTATGAGGCCCTCTTATACGGATTGCGCATGGCCATATCACTCGGCGTCCGTCGCCTGATGGTCTATGGCGATTCAGATTTAGTGGTCAACCAAGTGATGAGGAGTGGGACGTGAGAAGCCCAGCCATGACTGGATACTGCAATGCAGTGAGGAAGCTGGAAAAGAAGTTTGAGGGGTTAGAGCTCCATCACATACCCCAACTGAAAAATCAAGCACCTCATAATCTAGCAAAGATAGGTGCCCAGAGAGAAGCCATTCCGAGTGGCGTGTTCTTGGAGCATATTCATACTCCGTCAGTTAAGGAAGACCCTTTCACTGAAGAAACCCCGCAACCCAATAGTGCCATGGATCCGACTGAGGTAGAAGTCCCAGCAGTGGTCGACTTGGTTATGGAGATCTTGGTAGTCACACCTGACTGGACAATTCCATATATCGCGTATATCCTGAGAAAAGAGCTCCCAGAGGATGAGGAAGAGGCTCGACAGATCGTCCGTCGATCCAAGGCCTTTACCGTTATCAAAGGACAGTTGTATAGAGAGAGCGCGATTAGAGTTGGTCAAAAGTGCATAACGCCAGAAGAAGGTCGAATCATTCTCAATGATATCCACTCGGGGACCTGTGGTCATCATGCGTCCTCTCGGACCATCGTGGCCAAAGCATACCGAGCCGGATTTTACTGGCCAAAGGCGAATGAGATGGCAAAGGAAATAGTGGACAAGTGCGAAGGATGTCAGTTCTACTCAAATATGTCACAAAAGCCTGCGTCAGCTCTGAAGACCATTCCACTCGTTTGGCCTTTCGCAGTATGGGGGTTGGACATGGTCGCTCCCTTGAGAACAGGTCGAGGTGGTTTCACGCATGTACTAGTGGCAGTCGACAAGTTCACCAAGTGGATTGAGGCTAAGCCAATCAAGAACCTTGACGCTGGTACTGCTGTTAGCTTCATCAGGGAACAGATATTCAGATATGGAGTCCCGCACAGCATCATTACAGATAATGGGACGAACTTTGACTCGGAGGAATTCAGGGATTTCTGCAATTCTCAAGGCACACGAGTCGACTACGCTTCAGTCGCCCATCCGCAGTCGAATGGACAAGCAGAGCGAGCCAATGGCCTGATCCTCAAAGGATTGAAACCCCGACTGATGCGTGATCTCAAGCATGCGGCTGGAGCATGGGTCGACGAACTTCCCTCGGTGCTTTGGGGACTGCGGACCGCACCCAATCGGTCGACCGGAAGAACTCCATGTTGGAAATATGCCCTAGAGGCAATAATAAAAGTATTATTATATTTCATTGTTCATGATAATTGTCTTTTGTTCATGCTATAACTGTATTATCCGGAAATCGTAATACACGTGTGAACACATAGACCACAATATGTCCCTAGTGAGCCTCTAGTTGACTAGCTCGTTGTGATCAACGGATGGTCATGGTTTCCTGACTATGGACATTAGATGTCGTTGATAACGGGATCACATCATTGGGATAATGATGTGATGGACAAGACCCAATCCTAAGCATAGCACAAAGATCGTGTAGTTCGTTTGCTAGAGCTTTGCCAATGTCAAGTATCTCTTCCTTCGACCATGAGATCGTGTAACTCCCGGATACCGTAGGAGTGCCTTGGGTGTATCAAACGTCACAACGTAACTGGGTGACTATAAAGGTGCATTACAGGTATCTCCGAAAGTATCTATTGGGTTGACACGGATCGAGACTGGGATTTGTCACTCCGTATGACGGAGAGGTATCTCTGGGCCCACTCGGTAATGCATCATCATAATGAGCTCAATGTGACCAAGGTGTTGGTCACGGGATCATGCATTACGGTACGAGTAAAGTGACTTGCCGGTAACGAGACTGAACAAGGTATTGGGATACCGACGATCGAGTCTCGGGCAAGTAACGTACCGATTGACAAAGGGAATTGCATACAGGGTTTGATCGAATCCTCAACATCGTGGTTCAACCGATGAAATCATCGAGGAGCATGTGGGAGCCAACATGGGTATCCAGACCCCGCTGTTGGTTATTGCCCGAGAGTCATCTCGGTCATGTCTGCATGTCTCCCGAACCCGTAGGGTCTACACACTTAAGGTTCGGTGACGCTAGGGTTAGTAGGAAGACTAGTATGTGACTACCGAATGTTGTTCGGAGTCCCGTATGAGATCCCGGACGTCACGAGGAGTTTCGGAATGGTCCGGAGGTAAAGAATAATATATAGGAAGTGGTATTTCGGCCATCGGGAAAGTTTCGGGGTCTCCCGGTAATGTACCGGGACCACCGGAAGGGTCCCGGGGGTCCACCGGGTGGGGCCACCTATCCCGGAGGGCCCCATGGGCTGAAGTGGGAGGGAAACCAGCCCATAGTGGGCTTGTGCACCCCCCTAGGCCCACCCCCTGCGCCTAGGGTTGAAACCTAGGGGTGGGGGGGCGCCCCACTTGGCTTGGGGGGGCACTCCACCCCCTTGGCCGCCGCCCCCCTTGTAGATTGGATCTCCAGGGGCCGGCGCCCCCCCTGGGGGCCTATATAAAGGGGGGAGGGAGGGGGGCTGCTGTACCCATCTCCAAGGCGCAGCCCCTCCCCTCCCCAACACCTCTCCTCCTCCGCAAGAGCTCGGCGAAGCCCTGTCGGAGTACTGCCTCTCCACCATCACCACGCCGTCGTGCTGCCGGTGGAGCTGTCTTCCTCAACCTCTCCTTCCTCCTTGCTGGATCAAGACGGAGGGGACGTCACCCGTGCCGTACGTGTGTTGAACGCGGAGGTGCTGTCCGTTCAGCACTTGGTCATCGGTAATTCGAATCACGTCGAGTACGACTACATCATCACCTTGCAAGCTTCCGCACGCGATCTACAAGTGGTGTCGGAGTAATGGGCCACGGGTAGGCTGACCCGGGACCCAAGATCTTTCAAGACATCGGGGCAGGCCGCGCCCCTCAGCCGAGTCCCCGCTGGCGACCTTTGGAGAAGCCGAGTCCTTAAACGGCGACTCTGAATCAAGCCGACTCCGGGCTTGCGACCTTCCAAGGGGCCGACTATGAGAGTCGGCCCGCGACCTTACACGAAGACCGATGCGGGGTACAGCCCCGACGTGGCCGTCCCCTCAAACCCACGGGAGGAAGGCATGGCTACAGTGAGCCGCATCACCAGGAGATCTCCGGTGAGGCGCGGCACTGTTGCCATGCCTCCCCTGACTTCAGCCACAGTGCACGAGGCACTGTGCCCACGACGGCGGCCTGTACGGCTCGAAGATCGCCGGGCCCCCCGTCAGTGAGAGAGAAGAAGATGGCCAGAGAGTCCGAAGACGGCCCTGCGGGAGTCGGCCTCCCCAGAGTCGGCCGCCTCCCAACCAGGGCCCCACAAGCCATAAACCAGATTGGACGGGGAGTGGCGACAGTGATTGCCTGACAGACGGCGGCACTGTTCCCACGACCCCATGACCGAGCCTGCGTCATCAGGAGAGCTGCACAGTGTTCTGCCTGTCCGCGGGGCCCGCCAGTCGGCGGGCCCCAGAAGCCGGCGGGGAGGACGGCTGCAAGAGAGACTGACGGCTGGGGGCCACGCCCAGTCAGATTACCGTTGTACACCCGGGGGGTAGGCCTATATAAACCCCCCGGGCACCCATGCAAAGGGTTCGGCCCTGATAGGTCTTAGACACATAGCAAGAGGGGAAAGAGCTAGCCTTGCTCCTTCCTGCTTCCCAAAACAGCTCAAGGAGCACCTCTGTACCATCATACATAGTGATCATGCGGAGACCCCGCAAAGCAGCAGTCGGGGTGTTATCTCCCCGGAGAGCCCCGAAGCTGGGTAAGATTCGCCGGCGTGCATGTCTGTGCCTCATCCCGTTTCCAGGCACCGGCGACGTTCTACTCGCCCCCACCATGATAAGCCACCCGTTGGCATATGTCGCATCCAACCCCTGACATTTGGCGCCCACCGTGGGGCGAGGTGCACCGTCGTCCGGAGATCTATTCTGGACGGGAACCCTCTTCCTCCCTGGCGAGCGCAGCCAGCCCGGCTCGCCAGATGGAGTCTGCATCGACGCGCTACGCGGCGCCGAAGCCACCTGCGCCGCGAGCAGCCTCGCCGAACTCATCGGCGAGGTGCGCCTCTCCGACGAGCCTGCGCCGAGCGCAGGCACGGGTGGCCCCGAGAACCTTCTCGCGGGCCTCCTCGACCAACTCCACGTCGCCGGCGAGCCCGCCGTAGATTTGGAGTCCGTAGGCTCCTCCGACCCGATGCTGGTCGACTCCGACGCCGTATCGCTTGATATCTTCCCCACCAACGTGGTGGTCTACGACGAGCCGCTTCCGCACGAGGAGAGTGGCGGACGCGCCGTCACGGAGGTGCTCGTCATCGGCCACGGCGAGCACTCCGGCGAAAATGCCCAGGACCCGCTGCCAGCGGCCCTGCAAGACCTGACAGCGCCTATTCCAGAGGACACGGACGCCGAGACGCTGGGAGAACTCCGCCTTCAGCTCATCAAAGGCGCCAAGAAGTTGGCAAGCATGAGACGCTTGTCCGAAGCATACCAGCGCAAGATGGATCGTGCTGTAGGCGCCTCGCCGGCTCCGACTGGGCCGAGCCGTCTAGGTGCGGTCCGTGAGCGCGGCGCAGCCATCGCCGATTTGTTCGAGGCGAACCGCCCCGTGTACGCCACCCCTGCGGAGAACATCCGCGCCGCCCAAGCGGCGACCGAAGAGCTGAGGAACCTCGAAGGCGAAGAGCGCCGTGTGATAACGGAGCGAGTCCAGCAGCTTCTCGATGCGGTTGCTGCGCAGAACGCGGCAGGCGGCCGCGCAGACGCGCAGCAGCAGCCGAACGACGACTTACCCCCTCGCCGAGATCAAGGCGCGACCTCCCGGACGCCGACTGGCGGAGCTCGCGGAAGGAAAGAGAAGGAGCCGGCTGCCAGTCACAGCCGGACTCGCATCACCATCGAGCGCGACCAAGACGGCCGCCCCAGAGCAGTGGAACGGCGAGATGATTATCTGCCTCCCCCACCCCGAAGAGAACGGCGAGTTTCTCCGCCGCCTGTCGAGCATCCGACTCTCGGAGGTCGCCTTGGCCGCCGAGAGGGAGTCGGAGAAAATGATGCCCGCCACCGGATCGACCGACTCCACAGATCCCTGGCGTTAGAAGAAGAAGATGAGGTGGGTCCGCCTTGCTTCGGGCCCCGCATTAGAGACGAGCCCTTCCCCAAAGGGTTCACGCTCCCTCGAGATACGCCCAAGTACACCGGCTCCGTGAAGCCGGAGGATTGGCTGATAGACTACTCCACAGCCGTCAACATCGCCAACAGCAACAAGCGAGTCGCCGTAAAGTATGTTCCTCTCATGCTCCAGGGCACGGCCCAGACGTGGCTGAATAGCCTGAAGCCCCGCAGCATCAACAGCTGGGTCGACTTCACTGAAGCTTTCATTCGCAACTTCACCAGCACGTACAAGCGACCTCCCAAGCCGCGCCAGCTCTCCTTGTGCGTGTAAGGCCCTGAAGAATCAACACGCGACTACCTCACGCGCTGGGGCGAACTCCGAAACTCCTGCGAGGGTGTGCACGAGGTGCAGGCCATTGAGTACTTCACGGCCGGGTGCCGAGAGGGCACCCTCCTCAAGCACAAGCTCCTCTGCGACGAGCCCGAAACCCTCGACGAACTACTAGTCATAGCAGACAAGTATGCCACGGCCGACTCCTCTATGAAGACGGAGATCCAAGTCAATGCGGCAGGCAAAGTGACTCCCCAGGCTCCCAGAACCCCGGCTGGAGATGCCAGCCGGCGACAGCAGCAGAACGACAACAAGCGTAAAGCCCCACAGCCGACTTCCAATAGTCGGCAGGTCGCAGCGGTGGAAGATCAGCAACCGGAGGGACAGCCTCCAGCCAAGTGGCAGAAAGGCGGCAAGTCCAACTGGTTGCCGGCTTTCTCCTATGAGCAGACTCTGGATGGTCCTTGCAAGTTCCACAGCGGCGCGAAGCCGTCGAACCACACCACCAGAAAGTGCCACTGGCTCGTCAGGATCGCCAAGGGAGACGGCCTTGCCCCTCCGCCGCCTGCAGGGCCGCCGCCTCCGCCGCCGCCTCAGCAGTCGGCGGCTCGGCCAGTCGGCGCAGTCCAAGACGAGTTCCCAGAAGAGCACGGAGCATACGTAGTGTTCACCAGTCTGGTAGATGATCGGTGCAGCAGGCGCCAACAGCGGCAAGAAGTCAACGCAGTGGCAACAGAGGCTCCTGAGTTCATGCATTGGTCCGAGAAGCCTATCAGCTGGAGTCGGGCAGATCACCCAGAGGTGATGCCGAGTCCGGGCTCCTACGCCTTGGTTCTAGGTGCGACCTTGGCCACTGATTGGCGGGCCACCCGTTTCTCGCGGGTCCTGATAGACGGAGGCAGCGGCATAAACATCCTGTACAAGGACACCATGGAGAAGCTTGGAATCAGGCGAAGGCAGCTCCAGAGCAGCCGCACAGTATTCCATGGAATTGTACCCGGCCTCTCCTGCTCACCAATCGGCAAGATTCTGATAGACGTCCTCTTCGGAGACAAAGATCACTTCCGCCGAGAGCCTGTCTGGTTCGAGGTGGTAGACTTGGAGAGCCCGTACCACGCCCTGCTTGGCCGACCTGCCTTGGCCAAGTTCATGGCGGTTCCCCATTACGCCTACCTCAAGATGAAGATGCCGAGTTCCAAGGGGATCCTGACCATTGCCGGCGACTACAAGAAGTCGTCCGCCTGCGCGGCCGAGAGCAGTCGGCTGGCCGAGTCTTTGGTGATCGCAGCCGAGAAGCGGCTCCTTGATCGTGTCGTGGCGATGGCTGGGAAGCAGCCGGAGATGTCGCCTGACCCCAAGGAGTCGGAGGCAGAAGGATCATTCAAGCCGGCTAAGGAAACCAAGAAGATACCCTTGGACCCGGAGCACCCAGAGAAGTACGCTGTCATAGGCACAGGCCTCGACAGCAAATAGGAAGGCGAGCTCGTCGATTTCCTCCGTGAGAATCGGGACATCTTTGCATGGTCCCCCAAGGACATGCCGGGTGTGCCGACGGAATTCGCCGAGCACAAGCTACACGTCAGGCCGGATGTGAAGCCCGTCAGGCAGCCCTTGCGCCGCCTGTCAGAAGAGAAGAGAAGAGTCGTCGGAGAAGAGATAGCCCGGCTCCTGGCAGCCGGATTCATCATGGAAGTGTTTTTTCCGGAGTGGTTAGCAAACCCAGTGCTGGTATTGAAGAAGAATAAGCAGTGGCGGATGTGCATCGACTACACCAGCCTCAATAAAGCCTGCCCGAAGGACCCATTTGCTCTGCCAAGGATCGATCAAGTGATAGACTCCACAGCCGGATGCGAGCTGTTGAGTTTCTTAGACGCATACTCAGGATATCACCAGATAAAGCTGAATCCAGCAGACAGACTGAAGACCGCATTCATCACGCCGTTTGGGGCCTTCTGCTACCTGACAATGCCGTTTGGCTTGAGGAATGCCGGCGCCACCTTTCAGCGTTGCATGTAGAAGTGCCTCCTCAAGCAACTCGGCAGAAACGCCCACGTTTATGTAGATGATGTGGTGGTGAAGACGGAGAAGCGTGGGACGCTGCTGGAAGACCTCAAAGAGACCTTTGAAAATCTGCGCCGATTCCAGATCAAGCTCAATCCCGAGAAGTGCGTATTCGGAGTCCCAGCCGGCCAGCTCCTCGGCTTTTTAGTCTCCGAGCGCGGCATAGAGTGCAACCCCGTGAAGATCAAGGCCATTGAGAGAATGGAGGTACCCAGCCGACTGCTGGATGTGCAGAAGTTCACCGGCTGCTTGGCTTCAATCAGCCGATTCATCAGTCGGCTGGGCGAGAAAGCTCTGCCGTTGTATCAATTGATGAAGAAAACCACCTTTTTCGAGTGGAACCACAAGGCAGATGAGGCATTTCTCCAATTGAAGAAGATGCTGGCGACTCCCCCTGTGTTGGCGGCTCCGACTCCCAAAGAGCCCATGCTCTTGTACATTGCCGCTACCAGCCGGCTGGTCAGCACAGTTATTGTAGTTGAGCGCAAGGAGGAAGGCAAGGTGCTTCCGGTCCAGAGACCGGTGTATTACCTGAGCGAGGTACTGTCGACCTCCAAGCAGAACTACCCTCACTATCAGAAGATGTGCTACGGCGTGCATTTTGCCGCCAAGAAGCTGAAGCCCTACTTTCAAGAGCATCCAATCACTGTGGTCTGCACCGCTCCACTCGCCGAGATCATCGGAAGTCGAGACGCCTCCGGCCGAGTGGCCAAGTGGGCTATCGATCTAGCTCCTTACACCATCTACTACCAACCTCGCACCACCATCAAGTCGCAGGCGCTGGCCGACTTCCTCGTCGACTGGGCCGAGACTCAGTACCTGCCACCAGCGCCCGACTCTACTCATTGGCGGCTGCACTTCGACGGTTCCAAGATGCGCACCGGCCTCGGAGCCGGCGTCGTCCTCACCTCCCCCAAGGGCGACAAGCTCAAATACGTGCTGCAAATCCACTTCGCCGCCTCCAACAACGTCGCCGAATATGAAGCGCTCGTCCATGGACTCCGGCTGGCCAAAGAACTCGGCATTCGCCGGATCCTGTGCTACGGCGACTCCGACTTGGTGGTTCAGCAGTCATCCGGCGACTGGGACGCCAAAGACGCAAACATGGCGAGCTACCGCTTCCTGGTGCAGCAACTCAGCGGATATTTTGAGGGGTGCGAATTCCTCCACGTGCCAAGAAACGACAACGATCAAGCAGACGCCTTGGCACGAGTCGGCTCCACTCGCCAGGCGATACCTTCTGGCGTCGCCCTTCAGCGCCTCCTCAAGCCGTCTATCAAACCATCACCAGAATCCGACTCCATTTTCGTGCCGGCTCCGCCAGAGATAGTCGGATCCGACTCCAAGGCCCCAGCAAGCGACCTCAAGAAAGCCACAGTCGGCCCGGGGACTGCGCCAGTCGGCCCGGGGACTGCGCCAGTCGGCCCGGGGACTACGCCAGTCGGCCCGGGGACTTCCAAGCCCGGCCCAGGGACTACGCCAGTCGGCCCGGGAGCTACGCCAGTCGGCCCAGAGATTCCCTCAGTCCAGCAAGCGGCAGCAGAGTCCAACCCGCCGCCTCCCAGCCCAGCCACCCTTGTCCAAGTCGATGTGGTAGCAATTGAAGAGATAGCAGCACCTTCATGGGCGCAGCCCATCCTCAAGTTTCTAGTAAACAAGGAGTTACCAGCAGACGAGACCCTGGCTCGGCAAGTACAACGCCGAGCAGCAGCCTACACCATAGTCAACAGAGAGTTAGTCAGGCGCAGCGTCACTGGTGTCCACCAGCGCTGCGTAGAGTCAGAGCAAGGCCAAGCAATCCTCAGAGACATCCATCAAGGCGAGTGTGGCCACCATGCGGCTTCGAGGGCGCTCGTGGCCAAAGCCTTTCGGCACGGTTTCTTCTGGCCGACTGCCCTGGAAGAAGCTAAAGAGCTAGTCAAAAAATGTAAGGGGTGCCAGGTATTCCGCTCCAAGCCCCTTCAGCCGGCCTCCGCACTGAAGACAATCCCCATTGCCTGGCCCTTCGCAGTTTGGGGCTTGGACATGGTAGGACCATTCAAGACGGACCGAGGCGGCCTAACTCATTTGCTCGTCGCAGTAGACAAGTTCACCAAGTGGGTAGAAGCAAAGCCCATCAAGAAATTAAATGGGCCCACAGCAGTGACCTTCATTGCCGATATCACAATGCGGTACGGCATACCGCACAGCATCATCACAGACAACGGCACCAATTTCTCCAAAGGCGCCTTGGCTCGTTTCTGCGCAACACAGGGCATCCGACTGGACTTAGCGTCCGTTGCCCATCCGCAGTCAAACGGCCAGGTGGAACGAACCAACGGCCTCATTCTGTCCGGCATCAAGCCTCGATTGGTCGAACCACTCGAGCACTCGGCCGGCTGTTGGGTCGAAGAGATGCCTGCCGTCCTCTGGAGTCTGCGCACGACCCCAAACAAGTCAACCGGCTTCACGCCCTTCTTCCTCGTCTACGGTGCCGAAGCCGTCATTCCGACGGATATACAGTTCGACTCTCCACGAGTCTCCATGTACACCGAGGAGGAGGCTGAAGAAGCACGCCAAGACGGCGTCGATCTGCTGGAAGAGGGCCGACTGTTGGCACTCAGTCGGTCCGGCATCTACCAGCAGAGTCTGCGCCGATACTACAATCGCAAGGTCAAGCCAAGATCATTCCAAGAGGGCGACCTTGTGCTCCGGCTGATTCAGAGAACAGCCGGCCAGCACAAGTTGCCGGCACCTTGGGAAGGTCCCTTCATCATCAGCAAGGTGCTAGGGAACGACGCCTACTATCTGATCGACGCTCAGAAGCCTCGACCACGCAAGAGGGACGACTCCGGCAAAGAAACAGAGTGCCCGTGGAACGCGAATCTTCTTTGAAGATTTTACAGTTGATGCAGTATGTATCACGCTACCCTCTTTTGTATTAAGTACTAAAGACCTTAGGCCCCCCGGGACGAGCTCGGGGACTGCCTTTTTGATTATCTGTATGATATGGATTACGCTTCCGAAATGCTTTTTCCTTTTATCATACTGTCTGGCACCGGGTCCGGCTAGTCGGCCCGGGGACTCGCCGTTTTGCGCTATGAAATGCTCCCTGAAGTCAGACAAGTAATGTGACGCGCTCAAAGCCGCCTCCTGCTAAAAGCCGCAACTTGCAGAGCGACTGTCGGTACGCAGGGGACGGGAAAGAACGAGCGCGCACACGAAAAACGGCTAAGGACCTAAGAGCTACGCATAGCCCAAGCCGGCTTCCAACCTCCCCCTCACGAGCCGACTCGCGAGTAGTCGGCTCGCAGTCTCAATTTTCATCAAGGATAGCCGACTCTCGAGAGTCGGCCTGTTGATTTTCAGCCAACTTGCTAGGATATTCTAAACGACTAAGTACTTGCCTCCCTAAAAGAAGCTGAGCACTTGACCCGGCGGCAGTCCGCAGAGCGGCTGCCCCGTCGGCAAGGCGACGACTGAAGGAAGGCGGCAAAGGAAAAAGTCTAAAGAATCGAAGCAAGGAAAGGCAGAAACTTGATAAATATTTACATAAGGCCCTTGGCCGAATACACCCCGCGGGTGGAATTGTTCGAAACTGACAAGTTTTTTAAAGAACAAAAGAGACGGGTAGATCTGAAGCGCTCTAGGGGGCGGCCTCCGGAGCCGGAGGGCCGGAGGTGGCGGCGATGTCGGACGTCGGGGCAGTCGGCTGGGTGGTCTCGTCTTGGTCGCCTCCAGCGACGGCTGCCTTGTCCTTCTGAGGCTCGTTGCTGGAGGCACGATCAGGCTGAGGCTGGCCGCCTGCTTCGTCCTCTGGCGCCTCCTCCTCGCCTCCGTCCTCCGACTCGTCCTCCTCCTTGGTGCTGGAGCCGATTACCTCCGCCGAGTCCTCCTCGTACTCCGGGTGCATCCCGAACCACTCCGGCGGCACCTCCTCGCCGCCGTCGGTCCGCTCGGGCACAAAGACACTGGTGTCCGTGTACACGGCGATGGCCGCCGCGCGCTCGACGAGGGCGCCTTCCACGGCCTCCAGCTCGGCCTGGGCCTCGGACCGGAACGCGGCCAGGCGGTCCAGGTCCAGCCCAGGGTACCACCCTTTGACGAACTCCAAGACCCGGCGCGCTCCGGCACGGGCCGAGGAGCCCCTCCAAGCCTCGAAGCGACCAGCGGCGACCTCCAGCCAGTCGGCCGTCCGGCTGGCGGTGCGAAGAGCCGGCACCTCTGGCCATAGAGCGGCAACGACTTGAGCGCCAGTGCGTTGAAGACGGCGCAGCAGATGATGAGCAGGACGAAGGCGAGCCCCGATGCTCAGAAGCTGCTCATCGATGGTTCGGGGGGCATTGGCGGCAATCACTTCGCCCTTCGCCCTTCGCTCCTCCCGAGCCGCCTCGATGGCCAGAGGAACGGCCTGCGAGTGGCCGGGAAAGAAGTCTGCCAAGACAAGAAAAGAAGACAGTCAGAAAACCCAAAATCAGCCCGACACAGAGTCGGAAGGCCAAAAAAAAGAGAAAAAAGAATTACCGTCGACGATGTCCTTGAGCTCGTGGTAGCCGGAGGTCAGCATCGCCTCCCGATCGGTCCAAGCGGAGCGCTCGACCTCGAACTCGGCTATGAGGGCATCCTCCCGCGACTTGGCGTCCTCCTGCGCCTTCCGGAGCAGTTCCTTCTGCTCGGCCAGCTGCGTCGCCAGCAGGTCACGCTCTCGGACGAGCTTGTCGCACTCCTCCTCCTTGGCGCGACGGGCGGTGTTGGCCTCGCCCAGCTGCTCCTGGAGGGCGGCGTTGGCGCCTGAAGCTCGAAGAAAAGACAAGAGCGTCATCAAGAAGGAAGGTCGCCGGGGAGATCCGGCCCGACTGCTCAGCAGTCGGCCCGAATCTCGGGGACTACAGCCCGCGGGCGCGCCAGCGCGCCCCCGCGGAGAAGAAAGAAGGAAGGTCGCCGGGGAGATCCAGCCCGACTGCTCAGCAGTCGGCCCGAATCTCGGGGACTACAGCCCGCGGGTGCGCCAGCGCGCCCCCGCGAAGAAGGAAGAATTGGCTCACCTCGACTTTCCGTCAGATCGGCGGTCCGCTTCCTCAGCTCTTCAACATTGCGGTTGAAGGCAGTAGCGCGGAGATTGTGGTATTCCTGCAAGGCCGGCAAAGTAAAAGTTAGTCTTCGGAGCTCGCTAGAAGGAGTTCCGAGCCGCCTGCTCAGCAGCCGGCCCCGAACTCGGGGACTACACCCAGTGGGTGCGCTGGCGCGCCCCCACGAAAAAAGGACAAGAAACTAAGAAAGGAAAAACGAAACATACCCGGACGAAGGTCCGCAGGGCCAGATGCGCCTTGGTGTAGAGTTGGAGGGCGTCGCCCTCTTTGCGCAACTTGGACTGGACGTCCAGAAGGGCCTGGTTCAGCGGGCCGGTGCCGCCTTCGTGCAGCCAGCCGGTGGGCGCGGCACTTGAGGCTTCGGCGTCCAGGTTCGCCATGCTGGCAGCGCCAGTCTCCCGAGCTTGCGGCGCCGAGCTCATCCTCTCAATCTGGCGGCGCGTTGGCACGGCGACCTGAAGAAGCAGCTGCGCGTCGGCGTCGTCCGCGGTCGGGGAATCCTGCGGGTCCACCGGCTTCTTGCCATGCGGCCTCGAAGACGCAGGCTGCGGAGGTGGCGGAGGCGGTGCGTGAGTGTCCGAGCCGGAGACGGCACCGCCTTCCTCCGCGAGAGGGTTCGCGGTGCCGACCTCCCCAGTCTGCCCCGTGAACTCGTGAGCCGGCGGCACCGATGACAGCGGGGGGACGAGCATCGCCGCTCAGCGACGAACGGCCTCCTCAGTATGCCGCTTCGCCGCGGCCGCAGCCACGGCCTCCTCCAGGTGCCGCTGGGCGTTGGCGGCCGCCTTCTCGGCCTCCGCCTTCTCCAGGCGGTCGGCCTCCTTCTCCTCGCGCTTCTCTCGCGCGTTCCGTGCCGTCGCCTCCCGAAGGTCGGCGGCGGGATCAATCCGCCGCGTATTGGCGGACGTCTCCACCGACCCCATGACGGAGGGGACGGCGGCTCTCTCAAGGGAAAGGGGAGCACTGGAGAAGATTGGAGGGAGATCAGAAAGACTCAAGCGAGATCCAGAAAAGAAATGAAGGAGTAAGGGACTTACGAAGAAACTAGTGGCGGCCTTCTCACTTCCTTCCGGAAGCGGTTGGCCTTCGCGGCCGCCGCCTCCCGCTTGGTCGCGGCGGCGGCTCCCTTGAACTTCTTCGACTTGCCGCCGGGCGCACTCGGCCCGGCGTGACGCCTCTTCGCGCCGGCTTGGCTGGAGGAGCCGACCTTCGGCTGGCGGCGCGGGACGACTTCCGTGTCGACGTCGTCCTCGAGCCAGTCGGCGAAGGTCGCCGACGGCTTAAGGCCGCCGTCTGCCCCCTCTCCGCCGCTTTCGGCGTCGGCCTCCAGCGCCGCAGCCCCCAAATTGGGGTCGTCAACGTCGCTGACCTCGCGGTCAGGGACGTAGTCGCACGGCTCTCTTGTAGCGCCGGCTGCGGGCACCGTGAGAGGGTTCTGCTCAGAAGACACCGACAAAGATCAGAGCTCGAAGTCGGGCGCAAACAGGATCGAAGTACAGACGGAAGCAACTTACCACCGGAGGGGGGTTGTTGCGCGAGTACGGCTCCTTGCCGAACTGCCACTCCTCCGTGAACCCGCAGTGGGCGATGTGGTTCACCAAGTTCGCCACCTCTCCACGCGGCATGTCCTTGGTGCACAGCCGGCTTGGATCGCGCCGGCCGCTCATCTGACAGATGAGGTGAGGCCGGCCTTGGAGCGGAAGAACCCGGCACACCACGAAGGCGGCCAGGAGATCGGAGGCGACGAGCCCCTCCGACTGCAGCATGACTCGGAGTCGCGCCACGGCGCCGACTCTGGAGGTCGAAAGTGACTTCGACCGATGGGACCAACTGGACGGCCAGCCAGTCAGTGGTTTGGGGTTGAAAGGCGGCAGATTGACCCAGTCGCCGTCGGTGGAGACGTTCTTCACGTAGAAGTAGGTCTTATGCCACATCTTCACCGATTTCACCAGCGGGATGGGCGGAAAGGGGTTGTCGGCCGTCGTGCGCCGCACCGCGATGTAGGTGCCGCACTGTGCCCGCGTGTCGGCGGCCTGAGTGCCGAGCTTCGAAGAGAAGAACTCCCCCCACAGCTCGAGGGTGGGGAGAACGCCGATGTAGCCTTCGCACAGGGTGGCGAAGGCGGAGAGAAGCACCACCGCATTGGGGGTGAGGTGGTGCGGCTGCAAGCTATGAAACTCGAGGAAAGAGCGAAAGAATCCGCTCGCTGGGAGCCCCAGCCCGCGCATGAGGTGAGAGCGGAAGATGACCCGCTCGCCCTCCGCCGGCGCGGGCCGGATCTCTCCCGCCGGCGCGGGACGGGCCCGCACCAAGTCCGCGCTCGGGAGGCGGCGGGTCTGGCGAAGGAATTCGATGTCCTCCGCCCCCACGTCCGAGCCGTCCCACACGCCGGAGCGCGAGGTGGGGGGCGCGACGGAAGAAGAGCTCATCGCCGGCGGGAAGGGACACTCTGGCTCGCGACGGAGGAAGAAAGCCGCGGCTCGCGGCGAAGGAGGAAGGAAGGGCAGGGGAGCGGGGCAAAGGGTGCGCGTACATTGCCGCCCGCTCCCTCCCGCCTACTTATAGCCCAGCGGGCTGAGAAGCCGAGGGGGCGGCGTGGGGATTAACTGTACCCGCGGCCCCACGCCGCCCACGATTAACCCCCACGAAGTTACTGCGCGCAGTAACGACGTGGGGATGCCAACCGCCCTCGGCCACAGCGGATCCGCTCAGGAGCCGAGGCGCGGTAGTGGCGGGCCCCACCTGACGACCCGTCCCGTCGCGCGCGTGGGCAGGCAGACTATCGCCTCCACGTGGCGCCGTGCGATAGGACCACCACAATAATGGCAGGGAAGCGTAACCGATACGCCGCCAATTTCCTGCCACAACTTGCGAAGCGGCGGCCCCTCGCGGAACCAGTCTGACTTCGGCGAGGCGGCCCGAAGAAACAGCGGCCGAGTCTCAGAGTCGGCGCTAGGAAGATTGAAACTGCCGAAGCCCCACAAGGCGGCACCCGCTGGGCTTCGCCAGCTTCGGGGACTACTGTCGGAGTAATGGGCCACGGGTAGGCTGACCCGGGACCCAAGATCTTTCAAGACATCGGGGCAGGCCGCGCCCCTCAGCCGAGTCCCCGCTGGCGACCTTCGGAGAAGCCGAGTCCTTAAACGGCGACTCTGAATCAAGCCGACTCCGGGCTTGCGACCTTCCAAGGGGCCGACTATGGGAGTCGGCCCGCGACCTTACACGAAGACCGATGCGGGGTACAGCCCCGACGTGGCCGTCCCCTCAAACCACGGGAGGAAGGCATGGCTACAGTGAGCCGCATCACCAGGAGATCTCCGGTGAGGCGCGGCACTGTTGCCATGCCTCCCCTGACTTCAGCCACAGTGCACGAGGCACTGTGCCCACGACGGCGGCCTGTACGGCTCGAAGATCGCCGGGCCCCCCGTCAGTGAGAGAGAAGAAGATGGCCGGAGAGTCCGAAGACGGCCCTGCGGGAGTCGGCCTCCCCAGAGTCGGCCGCCTCCCGACCAGGGCCCCACAAGCCATAAACCAGATTGGACGGGGAGTGGCGACAATGATCGCCTGACAGACGGCGGCACTGTTCCCACGACCCCATGACCGAGCCTGCGTCATCAGGAGAGCTGCACAGTGTTCTGCCTGTCCGCGGGGCCCGCCAGTCGGCGGGCCCCAGAAGCCGGCGGGGAGGACGGCTGCAAGAGAGACTGACGGCTGGGGGCCACGCCCAGTCAGATTACCATTGTACCCCCAGGGGGTAGGCCTATATAAACCCCCCGGGGCACCCATGCAAAGGGTTCAGCCCTGATAGGTCTTAGACACATAGCAAGAGGGGAAAGAGCTAGTCTTGCTCCTTCCTGCTTCCCAAAACAGCTCAAGGAGCACCTCTGTACCATCATACCATAGTGATCATGCGGAGACCCCGCAAAGCAGCAGTAGGGGTGTTATCTCCCCGGAGAGCCCTGAAGCTGGGTAAGATTCGCCGGCGTGCATGTCTGCGCCTCATCCCATTTCCAGGCACCGGCGACGTTCTACTCGCCCCCACCATGATAAGCCACCCGTTGGCATATGTCGCATCCAACCCCCGACATGTGGAATGTAGATGCAAACTCTCTCCCGTTACTCGTTGCTTAGATGAACTCATAGATGGATCTTGGTGAAACCGTAGGAAAAAATTTAATTTTCTGCAACGTTCCCCAACAGTGGTATCAGAGCTAGGTCTATGCGTAGTTCTCTAATGCACGAGTAGAACACAATTTGTTGTGGGCGTTGATCTTGTCAACTTACTTGCCTCTACTAGTCTTTTCTTGCTTCAACGGTATTGTGGGATGAAGCGGCCCGGACCAACCTTACACGTACGCTTACGTGAGACCGGTTCCACCGATTGACATGCACTAGTTGCATAAGGTGGCTGGCGGGTGTCTGTCTCTCCCACTTTAGTTGGAGCAGATTCGATGAACAGGGCCCTTATGAAGGGTAAATAGAAGTTGACAAAATCACGTTGTGGTTATTCGTAGGTAAGAAAACGTTCTTGCTAGAACCCAATTGCAGCCACGTAAAAGATGCAACAACAATTAGAGGATGTCTAACTTGTTTTTGCAGCGATTGATCATGTGATGTGATATGGCCAGAAGTTGTGATGAATGATGAATTGTGATGTATGAGATCATGTTCTTGTAATAGGATTCACGACTTGCATGTCAATGAGTATGACAACCGGCAGGAGCCATAGGAGTTGTCTTTATTTTTTGTATGACCTGCGTGTCATTGAAGAACGCCGTGTAAACTACTTTACTTTATTGCTAAACGCGTTAGTCATAGAAGTAGAAGTAGTCGTTGGCGTGACAACTTCATGAAGACATGATGATGGAGATCATGGTGTCAAGCCGGTGACAAGATGATCATGGAGCCCCGAAGATGGAGATCAATGGAGCTTTATGATATTGGCCATATCATGTCACAACTATATAATTGCATGTGATGTTTATTATGTTTATGCATCTTGTTTACTTAGGACGACGGTAGTAAATAAGATGATCCCTTACAAAATTTCAAGAAGTGTTCTCCCCTAACTGTGCACCGTTGCTACAGTTCGTCGTTTCTAAGCACCACGTGATGATCGGGTGTGATGGATTCTTACGTTCACATACAACGAGTGTAAGACAGTTTTACACAGCGAAAACACTTAGGGTTAACTTGACGAGCCTAGCATGTACAGACATGGCCTCGGAACACGGAGACCGAAAGGTCGAACACGAGTCGTATGGAAGATACGATCAACATGAAGATGTTCACCGATGATGACTAGTCCGTCTCACGTGATGATCGGACACGGGCTAGTCGACTCGGATCGTGTAACACTTAGATGACTAGAGGGATGTCTAATCTAAGTGGGAGTTCATAATTTTGATTAGAACTTTATTATCATGAACTTAGTCTAAAACCTTTGCAAATATGTCTTGTAGATCAATGGCCAACGCTAATGTCAACATGAACTTCAACGCGTTCCTAGAGAAAACCAAGCTGAAAGATGATGGCAGCAACTATACGGACTGGGTCCGGAACCTGAGGATCATCCTCATAGCTGCCAAGAAAAAATATGTCCTAGAAGCACCGTTAGGTGACCCACCCGTTCTCCCAGCACTGCAAGACGATTTGAACGTTTGGCAGACTCGTTCTGATGATTACTCCCTCGTTCAGTGCGGCATGCTCTACAGCTTAGAACCGGGGCTCCAAAAGCGTTTTGAGCATCACGGAGCATATGAGATGTTCGAAGAGCTGAAACTAGTTTTCCAAGCTCATGCCCGGGTCGAGAGATATGATGTCTCCGACAAGTTCTACAGTTGTAAGATGGAGGAAAACAGTTCTGTCAGTGAGCACATCCTGAAGATGTCTGGGTTGCACAACCGTATGACCCTGCTGAACATTAACCTCCCAGATGAGGCGGTCATTGACAGAATCCTCCAGTCGCTTCCACCAAGCTACAAGAGCTTTGTGATGAACTACAACATGCAGGGGATGGTGAAGACCATTCCTGAAGTGTACTCGATGCTGAAGTCAGCAGAGGCTGAAATCAAGAAAGAACATCAAGTGTTGATGGTCAATAAGACCACTAAGTTTAAGAAGGGCAAGGGGAAGAAGAACTTCAATAAGGACGACAAAGATGTTGCCGCGCCCGGTAAGCCAGTTGCCGGGAAGAAGTCAAAGAATGGACCCAAGCCTGAGACTGAGTGCTTTTATTGCAAGGGGAAGGGTCACTGGAAGCGGAACTGCCCCAAATACTTAGCGGATAAGAAGGCCGGCAACACCAAAGGTATATTTGATATACATGTAATTGATGTGTACCTTACCAGTACTCGTAGTAACTCCTGGGTATTTGATACCGGTGCCGTTGCTCATATTTGTAACTCACAGCAGGAGCTGCGGAATAAACGGAGACTGGCGAAGGACGAGGTGATGATGCGCGTCGGGAATGGTTCCAGAGTCGATGTGATCGCCGTCGGCACGCTGCCTCTACATTTACCCACGAGATTAGTTTTGAACCTTAATAATTGTTATTTAGTGCCAAGTTTGAGCATGAACATTGTATCTGGATCTCGTTTGATACGAGATGGCTACTCATTTAAGTCTGAGAATAATGGTTATTCGATTTATATGAGAGATATGTTTTATGGTCATGCTCCGATGGTCAATGGTTTATTCTTAATGAATCTCGAGCGTAATATTACACATGTTCATAGTGTGGATGCCAAAAGATGTAAAGTTGATAACGATAGTCCCACATACTTGTGGCACTGCCGCCTTGGTCACATTGGTGTCAAGCGCATGAAGAAGCTCCATGCTGATGGACTTTTAGAGTCTCTTGATTATGAATCATTTGACACATGCGAACCATGCCTCTTAGGCAAAATGACCAAGACTCCGTTCTCCGAAACAATGGAGCGAGCAACCAACTTGTTGGAAATCATACATACCGATGTGTGCGGTCCAATGAGCGTTGAGGCTCGCGGAGGATATCGTTATGTTCTCACTCTCACTGATGACTTGAGTAGATATGGGTATGTCTACTTAATGAAACACAAGTCTGAGACCTTTGAAAAGTTCAAGGAATTTCAGAATGAGGTGGAGAATCAACGTGACCGAAAGATAAAGTTCCTACAATCAGATCGTGGAGGAGAATACTTAAGTCACGAATTTGGCACACACTTAAAGAAATGTGGAATCGTTTCACAACTCACGCCGCCTGGAACACCTCAGTGAAACGGTGTGTCCGAACGTCGTAATCGTACTCTATTGGATATGGTGCGGTCTATGATGTCTCTTACCGATTTACCGCTATCATTTTGGGGATACGCTCTAGAGACAGCTACATTCACTTTAAATAGGGCACCGTCTAAATCCGTTGAGATGACACCGTATGAATTATGGTTTGGGAAGAAACCTAAGCTGTCGTTTCTAAAAGTTTGGGGATGCGATGCTTATGTCAAGAAACTTCAACCTGAAAAGCTCGAACCCAAGTCGGAAAAATGCGTATTCATAGGATACCCTAAGGAAACTGTCGGGTATACCTTCTACTTAAGATCCGAAGGCAAGATCTTTGTTGCCAAGAACGGATGCTTTCTGGAAAAAGAGTTTCTCTCGAAAGAAGTAAGTGGGAGGAAAGTAGAACTCGATGAAGTACTACCTCTCGAACAGGAAAGTGGTGCAGCTCAGGAAAATGTTCCTGTGATGCCCACACCAACTGAAGAGGAAACCAATGATGATGATCAAGGTACTTCGGAGCAAGTTGCTACTGAACTTCGTAGGTCCACAAGGACACGTTCCACACCAGAGTGGTACGGCAACCCTGTCCTGGAAATCATGTTGTTAGACAACGGTGAACCTTCGAACTATGAAGAAGCGATGGCGGGCCCAGATTCCAACAAATGGCTTGAAGCCATGAAATCCGAGATAGAATCCATGTATGAAAACAAAGTTTGGACTTTGACAGACTTGCCCGATGATCGGCGAGCGATAGAAAACAAATGGATTTTTAAGAAGAAGACGGACGCGGATGGTAATGTTACCATCTATAAAGCTCGACTTGTCGCTAAGGGTTATCGACAAGTTCAAGGGATTGACTACGAAGAGACATTCTCTCCCGTGGTGAAGCTGAAGTCCGTCCGAATCATGTTAGCAATTGCCGCATACTATGATTATGAGATATGGCAGATGGACGTCAAAACGGCATTCCTTAACGGACATCTTAAGGAAGAGCTGTATATGATGCAGCCGGAAGGTTTTGTCGATCCTAAGAACGCTAACAAAGTATGCAAGCTCCAGCGATCCATTTATGGACTGGTGCAAGCATCTCGGAGTTGGAACATTCGTTTTGATGAGATGATCAAAGCGTTTGGGTTTATGCAGACTTATGGAGAAGCCTGCGTTTATAAGAAAGTGAGTGGGAGCTCTGTAGCATTTCTCCTATTATATGTAGATGACATACTCTTCATGGGAAATGATACAAATCTTCTGGACAGCATTAAGGCCTACTTGAATAAGTGTTTTTCAATGAAGGATCCTGGAGAAGCTGCTTATATATTAGGCATCAAAATCTATAGAGATAGATCGAGACGCCTCATAGGTCTTTCACAAAGCACATACCTTGATAAGATTTTGAAGAGGTTCAAAATGGATCAGTCCAAGAAGGGGTTCTTGCCTATGTTACAAGCTGTGAGATTGAGCTCGGCTCAGTCCCCGACCACGGCAAAAGATAAAGAAGAGATGAGTGTCATCCCCTATGCTTCAGCCATAGGATCTATTATGTATGCCATGCTGTGTACCAGGCCTGATGTAAAACCTTGCCATAAGTTTGGTAGCAAGATACCAAAGTAATCCCGGCAAGGAACACTGGACAGCGGTCAAGAATATCCTGAAGTACCTGAAAAGGACAAAGGACATGTTTCTCATTTATGGAGGAGACGAAGAGCTCGTCGTAAAGGGTTACGTCGACGCTAGCTTCGACTCAGATCTGGATGACTTTAAGTCACAAACCGGATACGTGTATATGTTGAATGGTGGAGCAGTAAGCTGGTGCAGCTGCAAGCAGAGCGTCGTGGCGGGATCTACGTGTGAAGCGGAGTACATGGCAGCCTCGGAGGCAGCGCATGAAGCGATTTGGGTGAAGGAGTTCATCACCGACCTAGGAGTCATACCCAATGCGTCGGGGCCGATCAAACTCTTCTGTGACAACACTGGAGCTATTGCCCTTGCCAAGGAGCCCAGGTTTCACAAGAAGACCAGGCACATCAAGCGTCGTTTCAACTCCATCCGTGAAAATGTTCAAGATGGAGACATAGAGATTTGCAAAGTGCACACGGATCTGAATGTCGCAGATCCTTGACTAAACCTCTCTCGCGTGCAAAACATGATCAACACCAGAACTCTATGGGTGTTCGATTCATCACAATGTAACTAGATTAGTGACACTAGTGCAAGTGGGAGACTGTTGGAAATATGCACTAGAGGCAAT
Organism: Triticum dicoccoides; assembly: GCF_002162155.2. Lineage (NCBI taxonomy): Eukaryota > Viridiplantae > Streptophyta > Magnoliopsida > Poales > Poaceae > Triticum > Triticum dicoccoides. The sequence goes on from NC_041387.1 coordinate 20,133,137, forward strand.
AATAAAAGTATTATTATATTTCATTGTTCATGATAATTGTCTTTTGTTCATGCTATAACTGTATTATCCGGAAATCGTAATACACGTGTGAACACATAGACCACAATATGTCCCTAGTGAGCCTCTAGTTGACTAGCTCGTTGTGATCAACGGATGGTCATGGTTTCCTGACTATGGACATTAGATGTCGTTGATAACGGGATCACATCATTGGGAGAATGATGTGAAGGACAAGACCCAATCCTAAGCATAGCACAAAGATCGTGTAGTTCGTTTGCTAGAGCTTTGCCAATGTCAAGTATCTCTTCCTTCGACCATGAGATCGTGTAACTCCCGGATACCGTAGGAGTGCCTTGGGTGTATCAAACGTCACACATAACTGGGTGACTATAAAGATGCATTACAGGTATCTCCGGAAGTATCTGTTGGGTTGACACGGATCGAGACTGGGATTTGTCACTCCGTATGACGGAGAGGTATCTCTGGGCCCACTCGTTATGCATCATCATAATGAGCTCAATGTGACCAAGGTGTTGGTCACGGGATCATGCATTACGGTACGAGTAAAGTGACTTGCCGGTAACGAGACTAAACAAGGTATTGGGATACCGACGATCGAGTCTCGGGCAAGTAACGTACCGATTGACAAAGGGAATTGCATACAGGGTTTGATCGAATCCTCGACATCGTGGTTCAACCAATGAAATCATCGAGGAGCATGTGGGAGCCAACATGGGTATCCAGACCCCGCTGTTGGTTATTGCCCGAGAGTCGTCTCGGTCATGTCTGCATGTCTCCCGAACCCGTAGGGTCTACACACTTAAGGTTCGGTGACGCTAGGGTTAGTAGGAAGACTAGTATGTGACTACCGAATGTTGTTCGGAGTCCCGGATGAGATCCCGAACATCATGAGGAGTTTCGGAATGGTCCGGAGGTAAAGAATAATATATAGGAAGTGGTATTTCGGCCATCGTGAAAGTTTCGGGGTCTCCCGGTAATGTACCGGGACCACCGGAATGGTCCCGGGGGTCCATCGGGTGGGGCCACCTATCCCGGAGGACCCCATGGGCTGAAGTGGGAGGGGAACCAGCCCATAGTGGGCTGGTGCGCCCCCCTAGGCCCACCCCCTGCGCCTAGGGTTGAAACCCTAGGGGTGGGGGGGCGCCCCACTTGGCTTGGGGGGCACTCCACCCCCTTGGCCGCCGCCCCCCCTTGGAGATTGGATCTCCAGGGGCCGGCGCCCCCCCTGGGGGCCTATATAAAGGGGGGAGGGAGGGGGCTGCTGTACCCATCTCCAAGGCGCAGCCCCTCCCCTCCCCAACACCTCTCCTCCTCCGCAAGCGCTCGGTGAAGCCCTGTCGGAGTACTGCCTCTCCACCATCACCACACCGTCGTGCTGCCGGTGGAGCTGTCTTCCTCAACCTCTCCTTCCTCCTTGCTGGATCAAGACGGAGGGGACGTCACCCGTGTCGTACGTGTGTTGAACACGGAGGTGCTGTCCGTTCAGCACTTGGTCATCGGTGATTCGAATCACGTCGAGTACGACTACATCATCACCTTGCAAGCTTCCGCACGCGATCTACAAGTGGTATGTAGATGCAAACTCTCTCCCGTTACTCGTTGCTTAGATGAACTCATAGATGGATCTTGGTGAAACCGTAGGAAAAATTTTAATTTTCTGCAACGTTCCCCAACACTCCATTCTTCTTGGTCTACGGAGCTGAAGCAGTCTTGCCAAGTGACCTTCTTCACAATGCTCCTCGAGTTGAACTCTACAACGAATCAGAAGCTGAACAAGCGCGACAGGACGCAGTCGACCTTTTAGAGGAAGAAAGGGAGATGGCTCTGATCCGATCAACCATCTACCAACAAGACTTGCGTCGCTTCCACGCCAGAAATGTGAGGGGTCGAGCCTTCCAGGAAGGGGATTTAGTTCTCCGCGTGGATCAGCAGAAACAACACAAGCTTGCTCCTTCTTGGGAAGGACCCTTCATCGTCACCAAAGTTCTCCACAACGGGGCGTACCGTCTTTACAACGTCGAACATAATATCGACGAGCCCCGAGCTTGGAACGCGGAACTACTCCGCCCATTTTACACTTAAGTTTATCACTCGGATGAGTTGTAATAAAGTACTTCTGTAGTTCATGGATTACAAAATAATAGTGTCATAATCTCTCCATAATTTTTGTCACTTTTTATTTAACCAATAAAATTTTCCCCTCAGTGGGTGACTTAGCCGCGAATCCGTTTCGCCTAAGTTTGTAAAAAATCCTTACCGAGTGGTGAGCCAGCCTTCCACTCGGGGGCTTAGCTGCGAATCCGTTTCGCCTAAGTTTAAATAAAATCCTACCGAGTGGTAAGCCAGACTTCCACTCGGAGGCTTAGCTGCAGTCCAAGTACTCGCCTAAGTTATAAAAATCCTACCGAGTGGTAAGCCAGACTTCCACTCGGGGGCTTAGCTGCAGTCCAAGTACTCGCCTAAGTTATAAAAATCCTACCGAGTGGTAAGCCAGACTTCCACTCGGGGCTTAGCTGCAGTCCAAGTACTCGCCTAAGTTATAAAAATCCTGCCGAGTGGCGAGCCAGACTCTCACTCGGGGGCTTAGCTGCAGCCCAAGTGCTCGCCTAAGTACAAATACAACTTGCGCTCACAAGGAGGACGAGGCGCAGGTCGACTGCGACCCTCTCCTCTGAGCTACGCCATAAGTACAATGTGCGGTCGAAAGGAGGACGAGGCGCAGGTCGACTGCGACCCTCTCCTCTGAGCTACGCCATAAGTACAATGTGCGGTCGTAAGGAGGACGAGGTGCCGATCGACTGCAACCCTCTCCTCTGAGCTACGCCACAAGTACAACGTGAAAATCCTACCAAGTGAAGAGCAAACCTCTCACTCGGGGGCTTAGCTGCAGCCCCGCGCTCGCCTAAGATATAAAAATCCTACCGAGTGAAGAGCAAACCTCTCACTCGGGGGCTTAGCTGCAGCCCCGCGCCCGCCTAAGGTATAAAAATCCTACCGAGTGAAGAGCAAACCTCTCACTCGGGGGCTTAGCTGCAGCCCCGTGCTCGCCTAAGATATAAAAATCCTACCGAGTGAAGAGCGAACCTCTCACTCGGGGGCTTAGATGCAGCCCCGTGCTCGCCTAAGATATAAAAATCCTACCGAATGAAGAGCGAACCTCTCACTCGGAGGCTTAGTTGCAGCCTAGTGCTCGCCTAAGATATAAAAATCCTACCGAGTGAAGAGCAAACCTCTCACTCGGGGGCTTAGCTGCAGCCCCGCGCCCGCCTAAGGTATAAAAATCTTACCGAGTGTGGAGCGGACCTCCTACTCGGAAACCTAGCTGCAGCCCAGTGTTCGCCTAAGTGAATTAAGGAATAAGTCGACTGCAGTGAGCGTCTTGCCTTAAACTTGCAAAAGACATTTCGAGCCAAAAGCAATCATATTCAAACATCAAATCCAAGTTCAGATCGATACCTAAAGGAACCGAAAGTGCTCAGGCGCTAAGCCTGTTAAGGTTTATCGGTTACAAAATCACTCGGCATACCGAGGCAAATTTAAAGTGTCGAGCTTAAAGAAGTTTTTACCCCTCCTGTGGAGGGCTGGAAGGTGCAACGAACTCATCAAGATCAATTTCGTCTGTGATCCGAGTGGCAGCAGTGATGAAGGTTTCCATGAAGGACCTGAAGTCGTGTTTCTTGGTGTTGGCCACCCGAAGAGCCGCCAGCTTGTCTTCTCGCGCATCCTTGCAGTGGACTCGGGCCAGACACAGAGCAACATCGGCTCCGCACCTAGCGGAGGATTTTTTTCCACTCCAGCACTCGACCAGGAACTGTGTTTAGTCGAGCCATCAGCGACTCGAGGTCATTCTGGAGTGTCTCCCTAGGCCAGAGCGTGGTGTCGATGCGAGAAGTGGCGACCTTCAGCCTTGCAAGATAGTCAACGACAGCTGCAACGCGAGACTCAAGTCGGAATACATTCATGGCAACTTCATCGTTCACCGGAGAGTTGACGGGGTCAAGGTTTGGTTCCAGCTGACTAGTTTCTTCTTCAAAGTTTTGACAAAATTCTGCAAGGACAGCCACCGAGTCAAGGCAATGGTCGAATGGAAAGATCACTGTTGAAAATGATTGTCGAGCGTAAAGGATTACCTTCGAGCATAAGGAACAACTTCTTGGCAAGTTCACTCAGGAAGGCCTCCAGATCATTTTTCTTCCCAGTCAACTGACTGACCTTGTCGGTCAGGGCAGCTTTGTCAGTTTTCAGTCGACTGACTTCCTTGTTGGCAGTCCCAAGAGCAGCTTTCAGATTAGTATTTTCTTCTTCGAGCTTGGTGACTGAAGCTAACTTCTCGTCAGCAAGCTTGATCTTCTCAGCTAGCTCAAGGTCTTTTTTCTTCTGGGCCTCCTTCACCCTACCTGCAAGTTACAGCAAGATCAGATTTTGAAACAAATGAAGGAAAAAAGCAGTCGTCGAGGTCTCACCAAACATACCTTTGGTCTCCTCCTTTGCCTTCGTCAGAATCTCCTGAACCAGCTTCAGATCCAGCTCGAGCTGAATGTGCTTGTTTTCCAGCTCGGTGTAACGAGCCGCAAGGTCACAGGATTTCTGCGAAGAACCAATCGACAAAATGTCAAGGATAATTCACTTCCGAGTGGATAAGAGAAAATCATGCGTTTCTAAGACTACAGCCGAATACAAACATTCGACCGTAGTCTCGGGGACTACACCCAGTGGGTGCACTCAGCGTGCCCCCACTAGTTCTATTAAAGACAAAGTCGACCAGTCGACCCCCAAAAGAAAAAAAAACAAACAAACAAGACGTATTCGTTAGACTGTAATCGACTGCAAGCAGTCGACCACAGTCTCGCACTACTAGGGAAAAGCCTAGCAGCAGCGCGGGTTTGGGCACCCTCAGTAGCGCGGGTACCGGCGCTACTAATAAGGCGCTACAGCTAACGTGTAGCAGTAGCGCGTGTTAACACACGCTACTGCTACACATGAATTGCTGCAGCGCTGTTTAGAAAAGGACGCTACTGGTATTATCTGCAGCGCCGTTTTGGTGTAAGCGCTACTGGTAAGCCGTCGCTACTGCTAAATCCCCCCCCCCCTCGCTACTACTAGTTTTATTAGTTTTTTTTTCCTGCAGATTTGTTTTTTATTTGTTTTGCATTTGAATAGGCTTTATACAATAATCTTTAGCATATCATCCACATACAAATGTAATCATAGCATATACATACAATTAGTCTCATCAAATCATGTCATCATCATAATCATCATCCAACACAAAGTGGTCTCTCGTCATCAATCTCGAAAATAGCGATACAAGTCTCGATTACTTGCAAATACATCGTCATCCATCTAAACAATGATATACATGAGAATAGCTATCACTTTGAGTACATGAGTTCGTATCCCTCTCTCGCATTAGCGTGAACCTAAACTAAGTACTGCGTGTCGCTCGGAAACCGAAAACCGGTACACCTGGGCCTGACACTCCGGCCACTTGTCGTATATATACTCCTGGCGTAGCACTTCTTCGCCATTTATGATCTATGCACATGCATCGTCACATGAGTCGATGATATGCAACATATATAGTTGAGCAACACAAAGAGACAGACTTGGCAAAAATAGAAACAACATATCATAAGCATAAATAACAAAGTTCATCGTACCCAAATGACCTAACTAGAGTGATTTTCGCTAGTCGAGGAGGACGGTTTAATTACATCACAAATAAAGTTTCACCGTGCATAACTCAAAGTTTTGTCATAAAAGAAACTATGGACTAAACGGACACATTGTCATATATCGACAATCACTCCATCATGTCGTGCCATCCATCCAAGTCAGGGAGATAGTCATCGAGCTTTGTGAAAGGCTTCATGTCGAGACGCTGAGAGGCTATCCATGTTCGGACGTCTTCCCGCGACATTTGTCCTTCTGCATGGAACATCCCTGTTTTTCCGACGACCTCATTCATGATGATTTGGGCAAGTTCGCGCTGGATGTTATAGAACTCAGCTCGAAGTCGATGATCCTCGATATCTCCTATGTCCTTTGCCCATTGCAGAATATGGGCATCGCTAGATCTAGGTGCCATGTGAAGGTTCTGGTGATCCCGTCGGTACTCCAGCATGTGGTGTAGGACATAGAATCCATCATTAAGAGAATCGTTCGGTTGCTGGATGCAGCAGAAGTCGGTCTTATGGCTGAAGGTGTGCCTGCCGCCCCTTTTCTTCTTGTCCCTAACATCTCCACCCCTTGCTTGGTAGTAAAACATAGCACTGTCGAGAACATCTTTGATGTGGGTGTAATCCTTTTTGTGAATGTTCTTCGACGAGTCCAAGTAAAGAGCGTGGGAGAATCGGGGGTAGAGGATGATGAGGACGGCGCGCCCGCCGCTGTGCAAAATAAGTACACCTCAAATTAATTAGCCTCCACCGTGCAAATGAATTATTGAAATCGAGGGAAGGATAGCAGCGCGGATGACTTACACGGGATGATAAGGCACGAGAATCGCCTCCTTGTCCTTATTGGCGAGCATGAAACTGATGATGTAATCCCTCGCGTATTCACGATGCTGTGCACAGACTCCCAAGAAGGCCTCGTGCATGTAGTACGGGTCAGCGACACAGATATGAGCTATCTGCTCAACCCCAATGATGTAGCTCATGTGCAAGGCATAAAGGCGGACAAAAGTAAAATCCAGCTTCTTCACGTGAAACATGTCGAATATGTAATCGAATCGGAGGAAGAACTTATCCGCGGGGAAGCCCTTGACGTACGACATTTGCTGCGGAACATTAACCACGTAGAGTGGGTATCCTGGATCTTTCGAGGCGATGAGGCCTTTCTCTACCCGCAGCACATCGTCATGAAGTCTCCTCAGATCGCCGAATCTGGCCCGTAGCGCTGTTTCGGGTAGTGCCGTTTATCCGCATCGGGGATATCTACACGGTCCCAAAGCCGAGGCTGCTGAGGCGGCTGGATCATAGAATCAGCTTTTTTGCCTTTCCTCGCTCTCTTCCTAGGCTTCTTTACCACCGGATGGTCGTCAATAACACGTTGAGACGGTAATTCACGCACCGACTCATGATGCTCAAACCCTGAGGAGGCGCCAGTATAGACATACTGTTCAGCGCCATTGTCATCCTCATCCTCATCCATGGCGACGTCATCAGCCTCTAATGGAGCCACCTGCTTACCCCATCCGCTATCACCCAACCCGACACCCGACGCTAATTGGGTAGGTGGGGTGTTGATGTTCATACCTTGCTGAGGCTGCGTGCTCGTGGGTGTGCTCCCGGCCGCCTCCAGACGAAGCAGACTCTTTGGCCACAACAGGACCCACCCATTGCAACAATCACCAAGCCGCCGCGGGGTCTCGTCGTCATCCCCCACTAGTATTAGAGGAGGCAAATTCTCGTGGCCCGGTTTGACACTGGCCACGGAAACCTTGAAGACGTTCGGGGGGATCGACCGACTGTGGAACAATGGTTCCTTCGGCTCCATTATCGTCCCCTTCCCCACGTCCACCTTTTGTTCGCCGATGGTGTACAATATGGTGCACGGGGTTTCGTCGGCCTGCAAATAAAAGTCTGCGACGTGGGACATCCGAAAGGCAACGAAAACGGGAGATTATACATTTATATTGAAGGGGGCCGGTGTGGAAGATACCGTGAGGGCGTCGAGCTCAGCCAAAGAGGAGGCACCACCGAGCACGTCCGGTGCGGCAGCTGGTGCGGGAGCCGGTGCGGGAGCAGGTGCGGGAGCCGGTGCGGGAGCTGGTGCGGGAGCAGGTGCGGGAGCCGGTGCGGGAGCAGGTGCGGGAGCAGGTGCGGGAGCCGGTGCGGGAGCAGGTGCGGGAGCCAGTGCGGGAGCATGTGCTGCCAAGAAGTCAGCAAGGGGAAAGTCCTCTGCATTTTTTTTTGGATTTTCCCTTGTCCAAGTGTGAACGCTCGTCACCAAGGAAGTAGATATATCTGCAATCGCCTGTTTTGCGGCAGCTATCGCTGTTGCGACTGTCTGAGATGATTTCTTCTCAACCGCAATCTCAACCTTCTTGTCGATGCTTTCTTCAGTTAACCTCCGTCTTTCCTTTCTCTCCTCCGTGGTCTCACGGTAGTACTTCTTCCACGTGGCGCCGTCTCCGACACCGTGCACGCGTCCATACGACGGTCGAGTATCCACCGGTTGTCGTTTCAATATGTTCAACGCCCGGTTGAATGGAGTGTCCCACTTGGGCCTCGCCAATGCCTCAGACGGCGAGTCGCTTTCGGCCGCAATCCGGCGTTGCTCTCTCTGCAAAAGGCACAAGGATCGTTTACAAATATGACTAATGTGTGCAGTCGAATTGATCAGAAACTAAAATTACCATTAGTCTCATGAACTCCGTAATGACCGGTGTTGTCTCATAAACCTTCTTCAGTGGGTCCCAACGGTGGCGGGCCCTCAGGACGTCACGCTCCTGTGGGACGGTGAAATCCGCCAAGGGGTCTGGGATGCCCAGACTCGCGGCTTCCGCGTCCTCCTTGGCCCATTTGGACCGCTTTCCGCCGTAACCACGGCTTCCCAGGTGGTGGGTCCCAATGTTCCTCTTTTGAAGCCCCTTCATGTACTTAGACTTTTCTTTGGCAGCTTTGGCCTCGCAAGCCTCCTTGAATATTTGAAACTGCTCTTCCGTGATTGTCGGACTTTCCTTTACAATCTCGGAGTAGGGTTCCCGTCGTTGATCTTTGCTTTCACTCGATTTTTCCAGGCGGCCAACGCGTTGCTAAACTTGGTCATGGCGTGTTTGTTTATCTTCTTCATTGCCGGGTCATTGTCTGGATCTTCATAATCCTTCTCATTCCGGCCCGGGAACAAGAATATCTGGTGTAACTTCTTTAGGAGGGAGCTCCTCATATTTTCTATCTTCATTAGATTCTCATCGTTGATGGTGGCGGTTGTCCGTATGATGCAGCCTATTTGATTGCCGTAGCACGCGCGCGCTTCCTCGGGCGCCTTTGGCTCAAAATTGCCGTTGTCCACCTCCGTGACCACCAGTCTAGTAGTCCTGAGTTTGTTAGGAACCCGTTGCCTCTTCGCTTTCGGTGCTACACCGGATCCGCTCCCCGAGGCAGCACCAGTCTCAGCGCCGGTCTCGATGCTGGTCTGAATCTCAGCGCCGGTGTCAGTCTCAGCACCGGTCTGCATATCGGTCTCAGCACCGGTCTGCGTGTCGGTCTCAGTCCCCGATGCCGGGCCCAGCAACAACATCTGTTGATCGTCGGTAAAGCTAAAAAATTCGTCTGCCGCCCGGTAGACGTCGTCGCAATCACCAGAACCCTGTCCTTCATCGTTGCTAGCCATGTTTCCTATGATTAAATCTAGTCAATTAATTCTAGACCTAATAAAATGAATAATGACATAAAAAAGGACTATTGTTTTGCAGGAATGTTGACTCCTTCTTGGTGCGGCAAATCCCGGGCACTCGATATGTCCTAGTTTGTAGCACAAGTCATGCCGAAATTCACGGGAAATTTCGGCATGACCTTTGCTAAAAAGTGGACAAATCGAGAACCTGAAATTTGCCGGAACATAAATGAATCAACATTCCGGCAAAACATAGGCCACTCAGCATCATTCCCTGGAAACAACAAAGCCACCACTTGGGCACAATCGAACAACTTCAATGAAAAGATATAACATGACCACTTCAATGAAAAATAAAATTTGCCTAAATTCTTTTCCTTGAAAAATAGTGGTCTTTTGAAAAATCAAAAACCTTTGCCAATCTACTTAACCTAGCTTCTTAATCCAACGAACCTAATTAACCTACCTATTTAACCTAGTTAGTTAATCTAGTTTACCTAGATAATTAACCCTAATTAAACTAGTTAACGCAGCTAGTTCTCTGTCAAAGCCTAAAATAAATTTTTGCACTAATTAACATGGATAATTAACCTAATTAAACTAGTTAACCTGACTAGTTCTCTGTCAAAGCCCTAACTAAGTTTTTGCACTAACCTAGATAATTAACCTAATTAAACTAGTTAACCTAACTACTTCTCTGTCAATGCCCTAACTAAATTTTTGCCCTAAAACCTAGATAATTAACCTAATTAAAAACTGGCTAACCTATGCATGAGAGAGAGAGGAGGGGTGGGGGCTTACAGATGATGGCTCCGGTGGTGGCGACGGAGGCAGTGTGGTGGCGAGGGAGGCAGGGGCGTCTCCGGTGACGGCGAGGGAGGCAGGGGCGTCTCCGGTGACGGCGAGGAAGGTGGCGTCGACGGCGGCTCCGGTGGCGTTACGAGGCCGCGCGGCTCCGTGGCGTTGGGCGGCTCCGGTGTCGTCGACGGCGCACGGCTCTGCTGGTGCGCGTCGTCGGCAGCGGCGAAGTGTGGGGCGACGAATCGGGGAGACGGCGGCGCGCGCGGGGTGGGTTTGAGGGATTTGGGGGAAGTGGTGGCCGGGGGGGAAACGGTTTTTTGGCTAAGTCAAACTTAGCGGTAGCGCGTTTCGCAAAACGCGCTATAGCTAAGTTAGCTATAGCGCTTTCCTCAAAACGCGCTGCTGCTATAGCTAATTTCCTATTCTGTTTCTATAGCGGGGGTCTAGGGAACGCGCTGCAGCTACGTTAGCTATAGCGCCTCTTACAAACAAACGCTGCTGCTATGCCTTCCTCCGATTTTTCACTTTTTCGTTTATTTTGCTTTACAATTTATTTTTCCCTTTCTCCTTTTTCTATTTCTTTCATTTTCATTTAAATTTCTATTTGTTTATAATCTTATTTTATTTCCGTTAGTAGTAGCGCTCTTCCCTGGAAACGCGCTGCTAACTGTGCTCTAGCAGTAGCGCGTTTCTGTTAAGCTCGCTACTGCTATGCGTAGCCTAGCATTCTACCAATGGGAATATTAGTAGTAGCGCTTTTTTTACCACAGGCGCTACTGCTAAGTTTTTGTCTGTAGCGCGGTTTCTAATAGCTCGCTACTGCTAAATAGCACTAGCGCAGTTTTTTGAACCGCGCTGCTGCTAAGATTCTGTGTATAGCCTTTTCCCTAGTAGTGTCGGGGACTACACCCAGTGGGTGCACTCAGCGTGCCCCCACCGGTTTGGGAAATCCGTTCGCCTCAGTCGAACGACGGAAAGACTTTACTTATAAAGCCTAAGGCCGACTACCAGCAGTCGACCTTAGCCTTGGGGACTACACCCAGCGGGTGCACTCAGCGTGCCCCCGCTAACACGGAGTTTCAATCGACACACCCAGTGGGTGACTGCTATGGATTCCGGAAAGAAAAGTTTTTTGATAGCATATCCTAACAGAACAAGCGATGGTCGACTTACCTGAACATTGCTTTGAAGGGCGGAGTTGGCGTCATAAGCTGCTTGACTTGCTTCCTGGATGGCCTTCACCTGCTCCATCATAACCCCTGCTTGGCGTATCGCTTCCTTCGCAGCGCTGGCTTGGTCCTCTGGGACGTGGTGCGTCGTGAAGAGAGAAGGTTGTGCAGCACTCAACGAAGCAGGATGAGCACTCGTCAACGGCACCGCGAAAGACACGGTGTGTCGAGTGGTGTTCTCCTCCTCCGCGACCAGAGTCTCGGGCGCTATCACATCCTGTGCCACCCTGCCGGCAGACGCTTTCCTGCTCCTCCTATGCTTCAGTGGTTCCTCATCGTCATCATCATCAGGAAGAGTGATAACGATGTTGGATGAGACTACAGAAAAGAATCAGAATTAGAGACGAAGAGTCAATCGAATAAAAACGGAATTAAGAGTATAGTAACAGGTTTTGAGGTTGTTGCATCCTCCATCTCATGGTCGTCAACCCTGACTGAGGTCTCAGAAGTAGCAGCACTGCAATTCCAAAGAATCAGTCGGCTAACTCAAGTGTCAATCAGAGATAAAGCTCGCACAAAACAAGAAGACTTAAGCAGCATGTTTACCCTGATATGGTGGGGATGTACACCTTCATCTTCGGCAGGAGCTTGGTTGGCTTTGACGGGGCCACTCGGGACTGCTTCGGCGCCTTTTCAGTCGGCACCGGAGAAGTGGTCCAAGGGCGCTTGGTCGACTGCGCGACAGTCGCAACCCCCTTACCACGTTCAGTCACAGGGTCATGGGCAAGCTTCGACCGCCTTTCCGAGCGCGGTGGTGCGACCTCTTCCTCCTCCTCTTCTTCTTCTTCCTCCTCCTCATCATCATCATCATCATCATCTTCGGCGGCGTCCAAGTCCCACTCCTCCTGGCTCTCGCCCCCGCTTGCTTCTCCCTCTTCAGTCGGAGCCTGAGCTCCATTGGGCATCGAGTACAGCTCGGTGAGGGCCTGATAGACATCAAGACAAAGATCAATCGACCAATTTGCAGAGAAAATAGAAATAAATATGACAAGAATGCAATGGAAGGTAGAGCGGACGTACCTTGTCTGGAACGCTGTGATGGTCGAGTGGAGGAATCCTTCTGGCTCCACGGGGGTTATCCTTGTTCCCAGTGACCGCGGCCATCCACCTTTCCAACGTGGCATCGTCGACTGCTTCTGGGTGGATCCGAGTCTCATCTTCAGTTCCGCAGTACAACCACATGCAATGGCTCCGGAACTGAAGAGGCTGGATACGCCGCCTAAGAAAAACCTCCAAGAGATCCATACCAGTTACTCCATCTCGAACCAGCTGAACTACGCGCTCCATCAACATCTTCACGTCGGCTTTCTCCTCCGGAATCACCTTCAGAGAGGAGGGTTTGTTCACTCGGTCCATGGTAAACTGAGGGAGTCCACTCGACTGCCCCGGTGTCGACTCATTCTGGCAGTAGAACCAGGTCGACTGCCAGCCTCTGACTGACTCGGGGAACGTCATGGCCGGGAAAGTGCTCTTGTTCCTCATCTGGATCCCCAGACCTCCACACATCTGGACAACTTTGGTTTTGTCGTCGCCTGGGCTCGCCTTCTTCACGGTCTGAGAGCGACACGTGAATATGTGCTTGAACAAGCCCCAGTGCGGTCGGCAACCCAGAAAATTCTCACACATGGACACAAACGCGGCAAGATAGGCGATGGAATTCGGGGTGAAGTGGTGGAGTTGCGCTCCAAAGAAGTTCAAGAAACCACAAAAGAAAACACTCGGTGGCAAAGAAAATCCGCGGTCGATGTGAGTAGCCAGAAGCACGCACTCACCCTCTTCCGGCTGGGGCTGCCACTCTTTCCCCGGAAGCCTTGCGGCTCCGTGGGGGATCAGACCGTCGTTGGCCATGTCGAGGAGATCCTTCTCCGTGATGGTCGACCGGATCCAATCTCCCTAGACCCAGCCGTTCGGCAGACGGGATCTAGACGAAGACCCGCCGCGACTGGTGGTTCTCCCCTTCCCCTTCTCCGTCGCCGACACCTCCTTCGCGCGTTCCAGCGCTGCCGTCTTCTCCTTCACCATGGCTGCCGGCGAAACGCTCGAGGAGAGGTTGTGCAGAGGCGAGAGTGGGCGCGTTGGGCGGAGACGAGGAGAGCAGAGAGGGAATGCAGAGGCACTGTTCAAAAACCCTCGCTGGGCGCATTTATAAGATCCCTTCCGAGTGGATGACAGGTGGGCCCGGTCGATCTAATCACATCCCGAAACAGTCGCGCGGACGCGATACGTGGCGAAAAAGGCGGCGCGAGATTCGAGGCATCTATGCCCTATCCCATCCGAGTGCCGCGGTCCGCCCCGCTTCGCGCGCTTCCCCAAATTTCATATCCCGCAGAATCCGCGAACGGCAGATCGGTCTGTCAGACGCGGGATTTCCTGTGATCCGTCGCTCGGAAATTGTCAAAGTCCAAAAGATCACTCGACGAAAGAAAAGAATGGATCGAGTCGACTGAAGAAAAGTTGCTCGTTATCAACAAAGAGATTCTTGGTCCAAAACAACGCATGACCAGTATGCAAAAGCCAGTCGGAAACAGCATCAACTCCTTCCTCACTCAAGCCTCAATCCATTCGGGGGCTAATGATGGAGTCATGTACCTAGGGTAGGGTCATAGACCTGATCTAAGTACCCTACCCAAGGACACCCTTAGAAGAGATCACCTTCCAGTCGACCTACGAGGAGCCCACTCGACTGACTTGAAGGACTCGACCATGAAGACCCACTCGACCACCAGAAGGTCAAGAAGCACTCTGTACTGCAACGGTCTGTAATTAAGTAGACTTTATGATAGTTAAGACACTTTATGTGGGGCGTTACCAGTAACGCCCGGACTTAATGTACTTTAAACCCTTCATTACGTGGGCTGACAGGGGTCCTGGCGCACTCTATATAAGCCACCCCCCTCCACAGACAGAAGGGTTCGCACCCCTGTAACTCATATACACATAATTCACTCGACCGCCTCCGGGCTCCGAGACGTAGGGTTTTTACTTCCTCCGAGAAGGGCCTGAACTCGTACATCTCTTTTGTTTACAACCTCTCCCTAGCTAGCACCTTGCCTCTCCATACCTACCCCCCACTCTACTGTCAGACTTAGAACCACGACAGGAACACCAACTCGAAACTGACAAGATATTGCACCAAATCATTCTCTAACCTTGGTATGATTTCTGGATCGATTACCTTCTCAGAGATTGCATTGAGGAATGCACATAGCTTCACAATGGCTAATCGAACGTTTTTCGGTAGAAGCCCCCTCAATACAACCGGAAGCAGTTGCGTCATAATCACGTGGCAGTCATGAGACTTTAGCTTCTGAAACTTTTTCTCTGCCATATTTATTATTCCCTTTATATTGTACGAGAAGCCAGATGGTACCTTAATACTGAGCAGGCATTCAAAGAAGATTTCCTTCTCTTTTTTGGTAAGAGCATAGCTGGCGTGACCCTGATGTATGTCGTCTTTTTCGTGCATACGTTGCTGGTCCTCCCATGCCTCCGGTGTATCTTTTGTCTTCTCATACACACCCAAGAAGCCAAGCAGGGTCACGCAAAGATTCTTCGTCACGTGCATCACGTCGATTGCGGAGCGGACTCTAGGTCTTTCCAATACGGCAGGTCCCAAAATATAGATTTTTCTTCCACATGGGTGAGCGTCCGTCAGCGTCATCCGGAACAGGTTGTCCGTCAGGACCCTTTTCAAAGACTACCTTCAAATCCTTGACCATATCATGTACATCGGCACCAGTACGGTGGCGAGGCTTCGTCCGGTGATCCACCTCACCTTTGAAATGCTTGCCTTTGTTTCTTATGGGGTGCCTGCTCAGAAGAAATCGGCGATTTCCCACGTACACATTCTTCCTACAATTATCCAAATATATACTGTCGGTATCATCCAAACAGTGCGTGCATGCGCGGTATCCCTTTTTTATCTATCCTAAAAGGTTACTGAGAGCAGGCCAATCATTGATGGTCGCGCGCCTTTAGGTTAAATTCTTCTTGTTCGTGCTCATCCCATGCACGTGCACCTATTCCATTCCACAGTTGTAAGAGTTCTTCAACTAATGGACTTAGGTACACATCAATGTCATTGCCGGGTTGCTTAGGGCCTTGCATGAGCACTGGCATCATAATGAACTTCCACTTCATGCACAACCAAGGAGGAAGGTTATACATACATAGAGTCACAGGCCATGTGTTATGGTTGCTGCTCTGCTCCCTAAAAGGATTAATGCCATCTGCGCTTAGACCAAACCATACATTCCTTGCATCACCTGCAAACTCCTCCCTGTACATTCTCTCGATTTTTCTCCACTGCGACCCGTCAGCGGGTACTCTCAACTTTCCGTCTTTCTTACGGTCTTCTCTATGCCATCGCATCGCCTTGGCATGCTCTTTGTTTTCGAAGAAACGTTTCAACCGTGGTATTATAGGAGCATACCACATCACCTTGGGAGGAATCTTTTTCCTGGGGCGCTCGCCCTCGACCTCACCAGGGTCATCGCGACTGATCTTATAGCGCAATGCACCGCATACCGGGCACGCGTTCAAATCCTTATACTCACCGCGGTAAAGGATGCAGTCATTAGGGCATGCATGTATCTTCTGCACCTCTAACCCTAGAGGGCAGACAGCCTTCTTTGCTTCGTACGTACTCTCAGGCAATTCGTTGTCGTTTGGAAGCATATTCTTTATCATTACCCGCAACTTTCCAAATCCCTTGTCAGATACATCATTCGCTACCTTCAATTGCAGCAATTCCAGTGTGGTCCCCAACTTTTTCTTGTCAGCTTCGCATTTCGGGTACAACAATTTCTTGTGATCCTCTAACATGCGCTGCAACTTCTTCTTCTCCTTTTCACTTGCGCAGTTTCTCTTTGCATCAGCAATGGCCCGACCTAGATCATCAGCGGGGTCATCTGATGCCTCTTCTTCAGCTTCTTCCTGCATTGCCGGCCCAGCTTCTTCCCCCAGTGTTCTATCATCGTATTCAGGGAACCCATGGCCAGGATAGCTGTCGTCGTCCTCTTCTTCATCATTGTCTTCCATCATAACCCCTCTTTCTCCGTGCTTGGTCCAAACATTATAGTGGGGCATGAAACCAGACTCAAACAGGTGGATGTGAATGGTTCTTGAGTTAGAGTAATTGTGATCATTCTTACAGCCAGCACCTGGACAAGGCATAAAACCATCTGCCCGCTTGTTTGCCTCAGCCGCAAGCAAAAAAGTATGCACTCCATTAATGAACTCGGGAGAGCATCGGTCGTCGTACATCCATTGTCGGCTCATCTTCATTACACAACATCGAAAAGACCAAACTAATACAAGTTCATACATAAAGTTCATACACATAAAGTTCATACATATAAAGTTCATACATATAGTTCATACATAAAGTTCATACAACACTTAAATGCAACAAACAAATAACTCTCTAGCTAAAGCATTTAAATGCAACAACAAATGCGATCAAGGTAGCAACTAAGGTAACAATTGATCCAACAACATAATGATACCAAGCCTCGCTATCAATGGCATATTTTCTAATCTTTCTAATCTTCAAGCACATTTTCTCCACTCTTGATCTCGTGATCATCGACGACATCGGCAACATGCAACTCCAATTTCATCTTCTCCCCCTCAATTCTTTTCAATTTTTCTTTCAAATACTCGTTTTCTCTTTCAACTAAATTTAACCTCTCGACAATAGGGTCGGTTGGAATTTCCGGTTCACATACCTCCTAGATAAAAATATCTATGTCAACTTGATGGGCATAATTTGTCATAAACACGAAATGCAACAAATAGTTTTAAAAGAGAATATACCACATCATGGACGAGGGCCGACGGGGACGGATAACAAAACTATGGCACTATGTATAACAAACAACATGCGGGTAAGATAATTATACAAGTAACTATATATCCAAATCACACAAACATGAATTTTTTATATAAAAAAGATAAGAACAAGAGGCTCACCACAAGGTGGTGCCAGCGACGGGACGGTGCGGGAGATCGACGGTGGTTACGACAGAGATTTAGAAGGCACTAAGTAAACCACACCTACATATGCAAACTAAGTGTTATTTTGACCTCAAATTGCATATAAATCAAATACTACCACATATAATTCCTCCCAAATTACTAAAAACCCACAAATTAATCACTATATAAACCATTGCAAGAGCTAATCTAGCAATGAGAGATGAAAGGACAGAGTTGCTAACCTTTGTGATCATTTGAATGGATGGGGGCCTTCAAATCTTGACAAAATTTGGGCAAAATGTGTGATGAGATTGAGAGGAAGAAGGGAAGAACAGAGAGGAGAGGGGAAAGGGGGGAGAACAGAGCGCGGGTGGATGAAGGGTTTATATAGGACGACCTTTAGTATCGGTTCAACGCACGAACCGGTACTAAAGGTGCTGGAGGGGCCCCAGACTGACAACATCCTGCCACCACTTTCATTAGTACCGGCTCGTGGCACGAACCGGTGCTAAAAGTTCGGCACGAACTGGTACTAATGAAAGTGGTCCGCCTAGCCGTTGGAACTGGCACTAATGGTCACATTAGTGCCGGCTCAAATACAAACCGGTACTAATGATCTGAACATTTGACCTTTTCTACTAGTGGTAACATGGCTGAAGGATGGCGATCGAAACACAAAGTTTTTTCACGCAAAAGCAGTCTGGTGAGCTAGAAAGAACAGAATTAAAAAGTTGCAAGATACTCATGGGAATGTGTTTACTACCCAGAAAGAGATGGGGGTGCGGCTACAGCCTACTTCCAGAACATTTTTTAGGCCAATGCTTCCCTTGATGCTGCTTCAGTGACAAGCTTAATCACTCCAAAAATATCTGCCAAAATAAATGAGAGTTTGTGTGCTGAGTTCAGTGACAAAGAGATCGCTAACGCTTTATTTCAAATAGGACCTTTCAAAGCCCCTGGGCTAGATGGCTTCCCTGCCAGGTTCTTTCAAAGAAACTGGGCCTCTCTAAGTGATGGTGTCATTGCTTCTATGAAAGAATTTTTCCGTTCTGGTATCATGCCTCCTGAAGTGAATGACACGGTAATCGTGATGATCCCAAAAATTCCAAACCCAGCTAAGGTAACGGAGGTTCACCCTATTAACCTTTGTAATGTTATTTACAAGGTGGTGTCAAAATGTCTTGTTAACAGACTTCGACCAGTTTTAGATGATATTATCTCTCCGTCACAAAGTGCTTTCATCCCTGGACGCATGATTACTGACAATGCACTAGTGGCATTCGAATGCATTCATCACATCAAGCAAGAAAAGGACCCAACAAGAAGCTTCTGTGCATATAAACTAGACCTCTCAAAAGCATACGATAGAGTGGACTGGAATTACCTTAGGCAAATGATGGAAAAGCTTGGCTTTGCTCATCGGTGGGTTAGTTGGGTTATGACTTGTGTAACCTTGGTGAGATACTCCGTGAAATTCAATGGAGCCATCTTGGAATCTTTTACACCATCGCGTGGTCTTCGGCAAGGTGACCCATTGTCCCCTTATTTGTTTATTTTTGTGGCTGATGGTCTCTCTGCTCTAATTGATAAAGGCATTGTAGAAGAGAATATCTCCCCAATTAAAATCACTAGAAGGGCTCCTGGCATATCCCACTTGTTGTTTGCTGACGATACTCTTCTATTCTTTAAAGCTACTGTTCAGCAAGCTACTCATGTGGGTACTATACTTGAGGTTTATGGTAAAGCAACTGGACAATTGTTAAATAAAGAGAAGTGTTCCTTGCTGTTTGGTAATGCATGTCCACAAGGCACTGTTGATTCGGTTAAATACAATATGCATGTTACATTGGCTTTGAGGAAAAGTATTTGGGTCTACCAACCCCAGATGGAAGAATGACAAAAGGCAAATTTCAAAATCTTCAAGTTAAACTCACCAAGAGGTTGTTTGCTTTCGACGGGCACCCCACTCAGGCTGGGAAAGAAGTGCTTATTAAGTCAATCGCACAATCTATTCCTACATACTTAATGAGTGTGTTTAAACTTTTATGGGAACTCTGTGACAATTTGAACTATATGATATGGAATTACTATTGGGGAGCTGAGAAGGGTAAGCGCAAGACGCACTGGTATGCTTGGGACAAAATGACAAGTCCAAAATCCTTAGGGGGGCTTGGCTTTAGAGATTTCCGTCTGTTTAATCAAGCACTACTTGTCAGGCAAGCATGGCGGCAGATTGCATTCCCGAACAGCCTCTGTTCTAGACTCTTGAAGGCCAAATACTGCCCAAGTGGCAGATTTGAGGATACAGTTTTCACCGGCAACCCTTCATCAACATGGCAAGCCATCAGTTATGGTTTGGAACTTTTAAAGAAGGGGCTAGTATGGAGGATTGCTAATGGCCAGATTGTGCGTATTTGGAGGGATAGATGGGTGGTACGGGAACCAACGGGTGGCCTGATCTCTCGTAAGGGAAGGTGCAGGTTTAAGTGGGTGTCCGAGCTGCTGGATCACAACGGTTTATAGGACTGTACAAAAATACATCAGTTCTTTTTGCCCGTGGACATTTGTGAAATTTTAAAAATTCATCCATCTCCCCGACTCGGTGAAGATTTTCTGGCTTGGGCACTGGAAAAATCAGGACTGTTCACAGTACGTAGTGCATATAAGCTTGCGTTAGATGATCTGTTTAATAATTCTGTTGCAACTTCGAGTTATCACTTAGACAGAGCTCGTGCAGGCTGGAATTGCATCTGGTCTACTCCGGCTCCACCAAAAGTTCTTAACTTTGCTTGGAGGTTAGCAACAGACTCCCTTGCTACTTGGAAAAACAAACAGAAACGGAATTTGGAGATAAACGCTAACTGTCCGATTTGTTGCTGTGAAGAGGACTCATTCCATACTTTCTGCTCCTGCATCAATGCTAAGCGCTTATGAAGAGCAATGGCTTCAGAATGGGACCTTCCAGATGTTACAAAAATACTACCAACAGGGAAAGAATGGTTTGTCCAAGCAATTGCTGACTTCACTGAACCAAGACGGCTTCAATTTATGATGCTCCTTTGGCGGATATGGTATGTCCGGAACGAGATAGTCCATTACAAACCTATCCCGCTGGTTGATGTCTCCTGTCATTTTCTACCAAGCTATGTTTCTTCGTTGAATTCCATTGTTGCACATCCGCAAGCTGACCACACTAAAGGAAAGTACCCTGTTCAGGCGTGTTTTCCTCCCATGGGAACGACACACGGTACAAAGAGCCAACAACATAGCCCATGGACTCCTCCAGTGGATGGGCGGGTGAAGTTGAACACAGATGGTTCAGTACTTAATGGTGTGGTGGGAACAGGTATGATTCTTAGAGACCATAGTGGCAGCATCATCTTCAGTTCATGTAGACATCTCTTTGCTTGTGATGACGTGCTCGAATCTGAAATTCTAGGAATTCGGGAGGGTTTGCTACTTGCCTTGCAATGGAGTAGTCTACCTGTTGATGTTGAATCAGACAGTTTAGAAGCGGTGAAGATGATTCAAAGTGGAGATACAAATAGGTCTAAATATGCTTTTCTTATTAAAGAGATCAAAGATAGTTTGATCGAGCGTAATTCTTGTATTACTCATATTGTGCGTAGCAAAAACAATGCTAGTCATTTCCTGGCAAGCTATGGACGATCACAATGCCAAACTGTTGTGTGGCTCTTGGGTCAGGTCCGGACGAACTTTTAGGCATTGCCAGTCATGATTGTAATCTTTAGCTTTGAGTAATACAAGTATTATCCCGCAAAAAAAACATACCCCCTCCTCACTTTACTACATACAGTGCCACCACGCCTCAAGAGATCGATGCGGCCACTGGTCAGCTTTCTCCGCCAGGCCACAGTTGCACAGTTGTACTACTATGTACCACCTCAATATGACTTCATTTAAAAAAGAAGATTGATCCAGCTTAAAAGAAGAAAAATGGATCGAGAATCTGATCAGCCCATTCATTTTATCATAAGAACCAGGCCAAAAATTGTACATGTAGCAAATGGAAAAAGGAAAAGAGCGGGATGAGTGCGCATGAAAAGCCACATGCTAGCCAACGTACACAACGATCGTCACCACAAGGGTCGCAAGTATATCTCAAGCTTCATCGAAGGGTATCACAAAGACCTTGTAGGCTGCCAGAGACACCCGCACAAGTTCTGGATCCCCACGGTGTGATACAGAAGGAAACACAATCAACAAGTGCCATTGGCATGACCGCAAGCTCCACCAAAGGGGTATGCTACTATAGCAATGCAAGTTGTGAGACCATCGATGAACACGGACCTTAGGCTAGTCATAGTGGGGATAACTTAGATAGTAACTTAACACATTTCAAGACAATTTTACTTATGTGGCAAGTATTTAATGAGAAAAGAGGTGCTTGTGGTAACATAATACTCCCTCCGTTTAGGTGTGTAAGTCATCTTACAAAAACCAAATAATCCCAAAACACTTAGGCGCGGTGCATTAATTTCTACCTTGTTTCTTGTTTCTTGAAATATCAACCAATAAGATATGAGGAGTGTGCATGCTTTTAATGACTTGAGACTACTAAACACGACATGCAATGGTTAGTTCATTGCATGCAATGCTATTAATTAGCAAATAAACATTAAGGTCTCTCGTTTTCCCCTCCTCCTTTGTCGGGGATATACCCCGTGGCGTAACCCGGCCGGAAGTATAACCCGATCGGACTTGGCGACTCACTAAGGACCTGCCCTGACTGGACGACTCGCTAGGTGACCCGCCCGAGCCTGGCAACTCATGGGTGACCCCGCGAGCGGGTCAGAGGAACGACAAGACCCGGTGGCCCAGAAGGCGGTTTATGGAAGACCGGTTCATGATTATGATGGACCGGTTTATGAGGAAAGCACAAGGAATATTCTCCTACAAAATAAGCAAAACTAGGACTCCACTTGTAATAAAGTAATCATAATCCAACTAGGACTAGTCATGTAAACCGCCCCTTCAACATATATAACGAGGGGCAGGACTCCCCAAAGGGGGAAGAGCAAGAAGAAACAATCTTAGGGCTAGACACAACTAGAGGAGAGCTAGTTTACGGCGACTCCCTCATGTGGATAAGACCTAGCCACAAACAGCATGTAGGGCTATTACCGGATGATGTTTCCCAGGGCCCGAAGCTGTCTAAATCCTTTGTCTTGCGTGTTGCGTCTCTCGATTCCGTCCAACCCCTCTCAAGCTACCACATAGATGTGTTGGCCTCACGACTAAGTCCTCACACTAGGACATCTGACGTGATAATTCTACGACAGTTGGAGCCCACCATGGGGCCTACGCACGGTGGTGATAAGTTCTTGGAGGGATCTCCCCAGGGATCAAGGAGTTTGCAATTTTTTGGATGAAGAAAGGATCTACGTCAAAGATGAACAGTCAGAAGAGTATATACACTATTATGATCGAGAGGGAGTCGCTCCTCCGCCGTCGTCCAAAAAAATCACGGAGATGGAGATTAAAACTTTCTGATGCAATTTTTCCTTCCCGGATTACGCGGCGTATTCGCCAAGGCCGACGTAAAGCAAACTTGCGCTGTGGTCCGAGTCATCGTAGTCCTTGTTTTCCTCCAATCGACCAAGTTGGGCACGCGTAAGGCTAGTCATAGTGGGAGTAACATAAGTAGTAACATAGATGTCACATAAGAAAAAAGATGACGTGTCATGTAATTAAAGAGGAGAGAGATAAATAGAGTAACATAATATGTTACCATCACATAGCGGTTTTCAATACAAAATGAGTCTACAAAGCAATAAATGAAGATATGTATGTTACTACACCCATGACACTTCCCACTATGGATGTAGTAATATATAGACTAGTAACATATGTATGTTACTAGTCTAAGTTACTCCTCATTATGACTAGCCTAAATACAAGGGATCAGACCAGCTGCCACGTGAAAACTTGCAAAACAATGGGAAGGGCCCACGGTAGCAATGGTCCAACTTCAATTAGTATTCTGCTACGTGATGGCCAAGTTGATCTACAACTCCAAAAAATTTACGGAAAAATTGTTACATGGGGAAGCCACCAGGTGGGATCTGCTTTGGGAAAATTCATGCAGGAAATATATATCAAGAAGACTGACACGTGGTCAAAGGGAAAAAGACCAGGGATTAGCGAGGTTTAAAAGAAAAAGGCCACGACCCGGAAACGGAGCCGGCCACGATCCAGATTCCTCCTGCGCCCGCGACCTCGTTTCGGGTGCCCGCCTCTGCTACCTTGTGTACGCCCCGGCGGCTTCCGAGTCATCGCCCTCCCCGACACGCCCTCCTCGACACCACGGCCTACCTCCGCCGCCCGGCTCCAGGCCGCCGCCGCAGGCCCACTTCGACCACTGCTGTGAAGCGCCACGGCCTCCTGAGCCGCCCATGGACGGCGCCTCTCTGACCCGCCCGCCGGCCCTGCTGTGCCTCACGAGGACCTCCGCCGTCGCGACCGAGCCCGCCTAAGAACCGCGTTCCGCCGGTCTCCACAGCTTCCGCTCCGAGTCGCCCTCGCCTCCATGGCCTTAAAATATCTGTGTCTTCGACTCCAAGCCGGCCTCTGCTTCCAATTTGCCGCCTCGCCGCTGCGGGCGCATCTTGCGGCGAGCCGCCCCGCGTCGAGTGGTCTCCGCTGCTGCGAGCCGCCCGGCCATCGAGTGACGTTTGCCTGCAAGCCGCCGCTGCGGTTTGGTTCCGCCCCGGGCGTCGGGTGGCCTCACGCCAAGTCTCCTTAATATTTGTGTCACACTAGAGAAAGCGATTTGTCAATCAGTCAGGTCATTCTGCAGAAGTACTACCAATCCTTGAAGCAGTACACGCACGAGTACCGGAAGGAGACGCGGCATCCACTTCCACGTGAGACTAAGGAGGAATAATAAAAAAAAGGGGATCACGTGATGAAGGATCTAAGCTGGACTGACAGATAGCAATTTTAGTAATTGAAGGATCAACCAGAGGAAGGACTAATGTGCATCAAGACGGATTAATGTACAGGCAAGATTTTTGTCAGTAAATCGCTGCGTCCGAACAAAGCGACTCCGATTACCAGTCTCCTACACTGATCAGAAGTGGTGACAGCAATACAGTCCACATGCGTCAGGTTACACTGGTGTGCATTTAGAGACGGTCAGCAAGATCAAATTCTCGCGGACGTTTCACATCGGTTGTCCAAATATATCAGGTGCTATTTATTCAGTTTATTTTATCAGTACCTATTAATTTGTCTGAGAACAATTACTTGGGCATGTAGTATTGTTTCGCAGGACAATTGTTCATTATAAATGAGGCATTATACTGCGGGTATGGAGCACGCGCTGGTAACATTCTGCAGCGACGTTTTCATCCAGGCCACACTACCCGATGAACGAACGTGCGCAAGTTGCCGCCCATGTGGCCCGGTCTACATTAACTCACCCGTCCGAGCGGGTTGCCGCGCTCGCGATTACTCGCCCACCCGCATGCCTTACCGCGCCTGCGGTTGACTCGCCCGTCCACACCGGCTTACGACGTTGCTGCCGACTCTCCCGTTCGTACCGGCTTACAACGCCGCGGCCGGTTCATCTATCTGATCTCACGGCCGACTCGGTCGTGATTGGTTTTAGCGTCACCGAGGTGATCATCAATTCCGCGACGGATAATTTCTGGCCTAACATATCAGGACAATTATTCACAGCCGAAGTGGAGTTATATCACGGATATAGAGTGCATAGCATCGTCATTTTGCACTAACATTTATCCGTACTGCCGTTGTCACGCCCAATATGTGATACTATCCTAAAGAGACACGAAGGTCCCACCAAGGATAGAACCGCATATTGATACGTTTTTACAAGGTGGATATCATTACATCAACATTACATAATAGATGGGGATACATACAAAAGGCATAGAATGCCACACAAATATAACATCATTATACACAAGAGCACCATCCGACTACGGATGAAACACAAACAGAAACTCAAACGACATCCACCCTGCTAACCCAGGCTGCCGACCTGGAACCTATCCCCTGATCGAAGAAGAAGCAGAAGAAGAACTCCAAAGCAAGCAAACATCGCTCTCGCGTCATGATCATCGCATAACCTGTACCTGCAACTGTTGTTGTAGTAATCTATGAGCCACGAGGACTCAGCAATCCCATTACCATGGGTATCAAGACTAGCAAAGCTTAATGGGAAAGGAAGGGGTAAAGTGATGAGGTTGCTGAAGGAAATATGCCCTAGAGGCAATAATAAAGTTATTATTTATTTCCTCATATCATGATAAATGTTTATTATTCATGCTAGAATTGTATTAACCAGAAACATGATACATGTGTGAATACATAGACAAAACTATAGTCACTAGTATGCCTCTACTTGACTAGCTCATTAATCAAAGATGGTATGTTTCCTGACCATAGACATGTGTTGTCATTTGATTAGTGGGATCACATCATTAAGAGAATGATGTGATTGACATGACCCATTCTGTTAGCCTAGCACTTGATCGTTTAGTATACTGCTATTGCTTTCTTCATGACTTATACAAAGTTCCTGCAACTATGAGATTGTGCAACTCCCGTTTACCGGAAGAACACTTTGTGTGCTACCAAACGTCACAACGTAACTGGGTGATTATAAAGGTGCTCTACAGGTGTTTCCGAAGGTACATGTTGGGTTGGCATAATTCGAGATTAGGATTTGTCACTCGATTGTCGGAGAGGTATCTCTGGGCCCTTTCGGTAATACTCATCACCTAAGCCTTGCAAGCATGTAACTAATGAGTTAGTTATGAGATGACGTATTACGAAAAGAGTAAAGAGACTTGCCGGTAATGAGATTGAACTAGGTATTGGATACCGACGATCAAATCTCGGGCAAGTAACATACCGATGACAAAGGGAACAAAGTATGTTGTTATGCGGTTTGACCGATAAAGATCTTCGTAGAATATGTAGGAACCAATATGGGCATCCAGGTCCCGCTATTGGTTATTGACCGAGAATGGTTTTATGTCATGTCTACATAGTTCTCGAACCCGTAGGGTCCGCACGCTTAACGTTTCGATGACAGTTTTATTATGAGTTTATAAGTTTTGATGTACCGAAGTTTGTTCGGAGTCCCGGATGTGATCACGGACATGACGAGGAGTCTCGGGATGGTCGAGACATAAAGATTGATATATTGGAAGCCTATATTTGGACATCGTAATGGTTCCGGGTGAAATCGGCATTTTACCGGAGTACCGGGAGGTTACCGGAACCCCCCGGGAGGTTAATGGGCCTACATGGGCCAAGAGGGAGAAGAGGAAGGAGCAAGGAGGGGGCCGCGCGCCCCTCCCCCTCCTAGTCCGAATAGGACAAGGGAAGGGGGCGGCGCCCCCCCTTTCCTTCCCCTCCTCCCCTCTTTCCTCCTTCTCTCCTACTCCAACTTGGAAAAGGGGAGTCCTACTCCCGGTGGGAGTAGGACTCCCCCTTGGCGCGCCCCCTTAGGCCGGCGGCCTCCTCCCCCCTGGCTCCTTTATATACGGGGGCGGGGGCACCCCATAGACACAAGTTGATCTACGGATCGTTCCTTAGCCGTGTGCGGTGCCCCCTTCCACCATATTCCACCTCGGTCATATCGTCGCGAAGCTTAGGCGAAGCCCTGCGCCGGTAGAACATCAAGATCGTCACCACGCCGTCGTGCTGATGGAACTCTCCCTCGACACTCGGCTGGATCGGAGTTCGAGGGACGTCATCGAGCTAAACGTGTGCTGAACTCGGAGGCTCCGTACGTTCGGTGCTTGGATCGGTCGGATCGTGAAGACGTACGACTACATCAACCGCGTTGTGCTAACGCTTTCGCTTACGGTCTACGAGGGTACGTGGACATACACTCTCCCCTCTCGTTGCTATGCCATCACCATGATCTTGCGTGTGCGTAGGAAATTTTTTGAAATTACTACGTTCCCCAACAGTGGCATCCGAGCCTAGGTTTTATGCGTTGATGTTATATGCACGAGTAGAACACAAGTGAGTTGTGGACGATATAAGTCATACTGCCTACCAGCATGTCATACTTTGGTTCAGCGGTATTGTGAGATGAAGCGGCCCGGACCGACATTACGCGTACGCTTACGCGAGACTGGTTTCACCGTTACGAGCACTCGTGCTTAAAGGTGGCTGGCGGGTGTCTGTCTCTCTCACTTTAGTTGAACCGAGTGTGGCTACGCCCGGTCCTTGTGAAGGTTAAAACGGAGTCTATTTGACAAACTATCGTTGTGGTTTTGATGCGTAGGTAAGAACGGTTCTTGCTAAGCCCGTAGCAGCCATGTAAAATTTGCAACAACAAAGTAGAGGACGTCTAACTTGTTTTTGCAGGGCATGTTGTGATGTGATATGGTCAAGACGTGATGCTATATTTTATTGTATGAGATGATCATGTTTTGTAACCGAAGTTATCGGCAACTGGCAGGAGCCATATGGTTGTCGCTTTATTGTATGAAATGCAAACGCCCTGTAATTGCTTTACTTTATCACTAAGCGGTAGCGATAGTCGTAGAAGCAATAGATGGCGTAAACGACAACGATGCTACGATGGAGATCAAGGTGTCGCGCCGGTGACGATGGTGATCACGATGGTGCATCGGAGATGGAGATCACAAGCACAAGATGATGATGGCCATATCATATCACTTATATTGATTGCATGTGATGTTTATCCTTTATGCATCTTATCTTGCTTTGATTGATGGTAGCATTTTAAGATGATCTCTCACTAAAATTATCAAGTAGTGTTCTCCCTGAGTATGCACCGTTGCCAAAGTTTGTCGTGCCGAGACACCACGTGATGATCGGGTGTGATAAGCTCTACGTCCATCTACAACGGGTGCAAGCCAGTTTTGCACACGCAGAATACTCAGGTTAAACTTGACGAGCCTAGCATATGCAGATATGCCTCGGAACACGGAGACCGAAAGGTCGAGCGTGAATCATATAGTAGATATGATCAACATAATGATGTTCACCATTGAAAACTACTCCATCTCACGTGATGGTCGGTTATGGTTTAGTTGATTTGGATCACGTAATCACTTAGATGACTAGAGAAATGTCTGTCTAAGTGGGAGTTCTTAAGTAATATGATTAATTGAACTTAAATTTATCATGAACTTAGTACCTGATAGTATCTTGCTTGTCTATGTTTGTTTGTAGATAGATGGCTCGTGCTGTTGTTCCGTTGAATTTTAATGCGTTCCTTGAGAAAGCAAAGTTGAAAGATGATGGTAGCAATTACACGGACTGGGTCCGTAACCTGAGGATTATCCTCATTGCTGCACAGAAGAGTTACGTCCTGGAAGCACCGCTGGGTGCCAGGCCTGCTGCTGATGCAACTGACGACGTTAAGAACGTCTGGCAGAGCAAAGCTGAGGACTACTCTATAGTTCAGTGTGCCATGCTTTACGGCTTAGAACCGGGTCTTCAATGACGTTTTGAACGTCATGGAGCATATGAGATGTTCCAGGAGTTGAAGTTAATATTTCAAGTAAATGCCCGGATTGAGAGATATGAAGTCTCCAATAAGTTCTATAGCTGCAAGATGGAGGAGAATAGTTCTGTCAGTGAACATATACTCAGAATGTCTGAGTATAACAATCACTTGATTCAACTGGGAGTTAATCTTCCTGATGATAGTGTCATTGACAGAATTCTTCAATCACTGCCACCAAGCTACAAGAGCTTCGTGATGAACTATAATATGCAAGGGATGAACAAGACTATTCCCGAGCTCTTCGCGATGCTGAAAGCCGCGGAGGTAGAAATCAAGAAGGAGCATCAAGTGTTGATGGTCAACAAGACCACTAGTTTCAAGAAGAAGGGCAAAGGGAAGAAGAAGGGGAACTTCAAAAAGAATGGCAAGCAAGTTGCTGCTCAAGAGAAGAAACCCAAGTCTCGACCTAAGCCTGAAACGGAGTGCTTCTACTGCAAGCAGACTGGTCACTGGAAGCGGAACTGCCCCAAGTATTTGGCGGATAAGAAGGATGGCAAAGTGAACAAAGGTATATGTGATATACATGTTATTGATGTGTACCTAACTAGAGCTCGTAGTAGCACCTGGGTATTTGATACTGGTTCTGTTGCTAATATTTGCAACTCGAAACAGGGACTACGGAATAAGCGAGCACTGGCCAAGGACGAGGTGACGATGCGCGTGAGAAACGGTTCCAAAGTCGATGTGATCGCGGTCGGCACGCTACCTCTACATCTACCATCGGGATTAGTTTTGGACCTGAATAATTGTTATTTGGTGCCTGCGTTGAGCATGAACATTATATCTGGATCTTGTTTGATGCGAGACGGTTATTCATTTAAATCAGAGAATAATGGTTGTTCTATTTATATGAGTAATATCTTTTATGGTCATGCGCCCTTGAAGAGTGGTCTATTTTTATTGAATCTCGATAGTAGTGATACACATATTCATAATGTTGAAGCCAAAAGATGCAGAGTTGATAATGATAGTGCAACTTATTTGTGGCACTGCCGTTTAGGTCATATCCGTGTAAAATGCATGAAGAAACTCCATACTGATGGACTTCTGGAATCACTTGATTATGAATCACTTGGTACTTGCCAACCGTGCCTCATGGGCAAGATGACTAAAACGCCGTTCTCCGGTACTATGGAGAGAGCAACAGATTTGTTGGAAATCATACATACAGATGTATGTGGCCCGATGAATGTTGAGGCTCGTGGCGGATATCGTTATTTTCTCACCTTCACAGATGATTTGAGCAGATATGGGTATATCTACTTAATGAAGCACAAGTCTGAAACATTTGAAAAGTTCAAAGAATTTCAGAGTGAAGTAGAAAATCATCGTAACAAGAAAATAAAGTTTCTACGATCTGATCGTGGAGGAGAATATTTGAGTTACGAGTTGGGTTTACATTTGAAACAATGCGGAATAGTTTCGCAACTCACGCCACCTGGAACACCACAACGAAATGGTGTGTCCGAACGTCGTAATCGTACTTTACTTGATATGGTGCGATCTATGATGTCTCTTACCGATTTACCGCTATCGTTTTGGGGTTATGCTTTAGAGACGGCCGCATTCACGTTAAATAGGGCACCATCAAAATCCGTTGAGACGACGCCTTATGAACTATGGTTTGGCAAGAAACCAAAGTTGTCGTTTCTTAAAGTTTGGGGCTGTGATGCTTATGTGAAGAAACTTCAACCAGATAAGCTCGAACCCAAATCGGAGAAATGTGTCTTCATAGGATACCCAAAGGAAACTGTTGGGTACACCTTCTATCACAGATCCGAAGGCAAAACATTTGTTGCTAAGAATGGATCCTTTCTAGAGAAAGAATTTCTCTCGAAAGAAGTGAGTGGGAGGAAAGTAGAACTTGATGAGATAACTGTATCTACTCCCTTATTGGAAGGTAGTTCATCACGAGAACCGGTTCCCGTGACAACTACACCAACTAGTGAGGAAGCTAATGATATTGATCATGAAACTTCAGATCAAGTTTCTGCTGAACCTCGTAGGTCTACCAGAGTAAGATCCGCACCAGAGTGGTACGGTAATCCTATTCTGGAAGTCATGTTACTTGACCATGATGAACCTACGAACTATGAGGAAGCGATGATGAGCCCAGATTCCGCAAAATGGCTAGAGGCCATGAAATCTGAGATGGGATCCATGTATGAAAACAAAGTATGGACTTTGGTTGACTTGCCCGATGATCGGCAAGCCATTGAGAATAAATGGATCTTTAAAAAGAAGACTGAAGCTGATGGTAATGTTACTGTCTATAAAGCTCGACTTGTTGTGAAAGGTTTTCGACAAGTTCAAGGGGTTGACTACGATGAGACTTTCTCACCCGTAGCGATGCTTAAGTCTGTCTGAATCATGTTGGCTATTGCTGCATTTCATGATTATGAAATTTGGCAAATGGATGTCAAGACTGCATTCTTGAATGGATTTCTAGAAGAAGAGTTGTATATGATGCAGCCGGAAGGTTTTGTTGATCCAAAAGGTGCTGACAAAGTGTGCAAGCTCCAGCGTTCCATTTATGGACTGGTGCAAGCATCTCGGAGTTGGAATAAACGCTTTGACAGTGTGATCAAAGCATATGGTTTTATACAGACTTTTGGAGAAGCCTGTATTTACAAGAAAGTGAGTGGGAGCTCTGTAGCATTTCTAGTTTTATATGTTGATGACATATTATTAACTGGAAATGATATAGAATTTCTGGATAGCATAAAGGGATACTTGAATAAAAGTTTTTCAATGAAAGACCTCGGTGAAGCTGCTTACATATTGGGCATCAAGATCTATAGAGATAGATCAAGACGCTTAATAGGACTTTCACAAAGCACATACCTTGACAAGATTTTGAAAAAGTTCAAAATAGATCAGGCAAAGAAAGGATTCTTGCCTGTGCTACAAGGTGTGAAGTTGAGTCAAACTCAATGCCCGACCACAGCAGAAGATAGAGAGAAAATGAAAAATGTTCCCTATGCTTCAGCCATAGGCTCTATCATGTATGCAATGCTGTGTACCAGACCTGACGTATGCTTAGCAATAAGCTTGGCAGGAAGGTACCAAAGTAATCCAGGAGTGGATCACTGGACAGCGGTCAAGAACATCCTGAAATACCTCAAAAGGACTAAGAATATGTCTCTCGTATATGGAGGTGACAAAGAGCTAGTCGTAAATCGTTACGTCGATGCAAGCTTTGACACTGATCCGGACGATTCTAAATCGCAAACCGGATAAGTGTTTATATTAAACGGTGGAGCTGTAAGTTGGTGCAGTTCTAAACAAAGCGTCGTGGCGGGATCTACATGTGAAGCGGAGTACATAGCTGCTTCTGAAGCAGCAAATGAAGGAGTCTGGATGAAGGAGTTCATTTCCGATCTAGGTGTCATACCTAGTGCATCGGGACCAATGAAGATCTTCTATGACAATACTGGTGCAATTGCTTTGGCAAAGGAATCCAGATTTCACAAGAGGACCAAGCACATCAAGAGACACTTCAATTCCATTCGGGACCAAGTCCAAGTGGGAGACATAGAGATTTGCAAGATACATACGGATCTGAATGTTGCAGACCCGTTGACTAAGCCTCTCTCACGAGCAAAACATGATCAGCACCAAGACTCCATGGGTGTTAGAATCATTACTATGTAATCTAGATTATTGACTCTAGTGCAAGTGGGAGACTGAAGGAAATATGCCCTAGAGGCAATAATAAAGTTATTATTTATTTCCTCATATCATGATAAATGTTTATTATTCATGCTAGAATTGTATTAACCGGAACCATGATACATGTGTGAATACATAGACAAAACTATAGTCACTAGTATGCCTCTACTTGACTAGCTCATTAATCAAAGATGGTTATGTTTCCTGACCATAGACATGTGTTGTCATTTGATTAGTGGGATCACATCATTAAGAGAATGATGTGATTGACATGACCCATTCTGTTAGCCTAGCACTTGATCGTTTAGTATACTGCTATTGCTTTCTTCATGACTTATACAAAGTTCCTGCAACTATGAGATTGTGCAACTCCCGTTTACCGGAAGAACACTTTGTGTGCTACCAAACATCACAACGTAACTGGGTGATTATAAAGGTGCTCTACAGGTGTTTCCGAAGGTACATGTTGGGTTGGCATAATTCGAGATTAGGATTTGTCACTCCGATTGTCGGAGAGGTATCTCTGGGCCCTCTCGGTAATACTCATCACCTAAGCCTTGCAAGCATGTAACTAATGAGTTAGTTATGAGATGACGTATTACGGAACGAGTAAAGAGACTTGCCGGTAACGAGATTGAACTAGGTATTGGATACCGACGATCAAATCTCGGGCAAGTAACATACCGATGACAAAGGGAACAAAGTATGTTGTTATGCGGTTTGACCGATAAAGACCTTCGTAGAATATGTAGGAACCAATATGGGCATCCAGGTCCCGCTATTGGTTATTGACCGAGAATGGTTTTAGGTCATGTCTACATAGTTCTCGAACCCGTAGGGTCCGCACGCTTAATGTTTCGATGACAGTTTTATTATGAGTTTATAAGTTTTGATGTACCGAAGTTTGTTCGGAGTCCCGGATGTGATCACGGACATGACGAGGAGTCTCGGAATGGTCGAGACATAAAGATTGATATATTGGAAGCCTATATTTGGACATCGGAATGGTTCCGGGTGAAATCGGCATTTTACCGGAGTACCGGGAGGTTACCGGAACCCCCCGGGAGGTTAATGGGCCTACATGGGCCAAGAGGGAGAAGAGGAAGAAGCAAGGAGGGGGCCGCGCGCCCCTCCCCCTCGTAGTCCGAATAGGACAAGGGAAGGGGGCGGCGCCCCCCCTTTCCTTCCCCTCCTCCCCTCTTTCCTCCTTCTCTCCTACTCCAACTTGGAAAAGGGGAGTCCTACTCCCGGTGGGAGTAGGACTCCCCCTTGGCGCGCCCCCTTAGGCCGGCGGCCTCCTCCCCCCTGGCTCCTTTATATACGGGGGCGGGGGCACCCCATAGACACAAGTTGATCTACGGATCGTTCCTTAGCCGTGTGCGGTGCCCCCTTCCACCATATTCCACCTCGATCATATAGTCGCGAAGCTTAGGCGAAGCCCTGCGCCGGTAGAACATCAAGATCGTCACCACGCCGTCGTGCTGACGGAACTCTCCCTCGACACTCGGCAGGATCAAGAGACTTGTAGTCAGCACGTTCTTGTATCATCAGTCCCAGAGTATCAAATGAGGAATCAAGCGATCTCAACAGTTTTTTCACCACTTCATGATCAGTGATGTCAGTGGCATCGACGGCTTGAAGCTCATTTGAGATGTCAGTGAGGCGATCAAAGGTTTGTTGGACATTTTCATTGTCGAGTCTTTTGAAGCGGTTGAAGAGATTCCGAAGAACATCAACTCGAAAGTCACGCTGAGTTGAAACTCCTTCATTTACTTCACATCGGTAGCGTTCAGTGAGGGTGAGACAGAGGGAACACCATTTTCCACAACATACCAGAGATCGTTATCAATTGCCTCAAGATGCATTCGCATCTTGTTCTTCCAGTAGGGGTAGTCCGTCCTATCAAAGGTAGGACACCCAGCGGAGACCTTGATCATACCTACGGTCGACATAACTAAAACTCCAGGCGGTTAAACCAAAATCACACAGAACAAGGGAGTACCTCGCTCTGATACCAATTGAAAGTGCGTTATATCGACTAGAGGGGGAGTGAATAGGCGATTTTTATGAATTCTTCACTGAGGAATTTGCTGGTGAGGAAATTCCTTAGCGAAGAACTACTTGCAGCGGAATAAGTACTCAGAAGTAAGCATAACAGAATACAAGCATGGTCATCATGATGAAATGAAGACAAGCACAGAGTACAGAAAGCGTAATCACAAGATAACACAAGATGAAGACAAACAGACTGAAGAAATTGAACTGAGGAATTTGAGAAAGTCTTCAGTCAAAGTCTTCAAGCACAGATATGAACAAACATTCAACACAGTAATGAGGAAATGAAAGGGTTGAGGAGATAGAACCAGTTAGTTGGTGAAGACAGTGATTTGGTAAACCAGTTCCAACTGCTGTCTCAGTTGTACGTCTGGTTGGAGCGGCTGAGTATTTAAACTCGAGGACACGTAGTCCCGGACACCCAGTCACTGAGCCGCAACTCAGGACACTCGGTCCTCACTGTATTCTCCTTGAACTAAGACCACGCAGGTCTCGTCCAATCACTCGTGGTAAGTCTTCAGGTGACTTCCAAACCTTCACAGACTTGGTCACTCGGCGATCCACAATTCCTCTTGGATGCTCTAGACCTTGACGCCTAACCGTCTGGAAGAAGCACAGTCTTCAAAGGTAACAAGCGTCGGATCCACGCAGGATCAATTTCTTCAGTGATGCTCAATCACTTTGGGTTTGTGGGGGTTTGGTTTTGGGATTTTCCTCACTTGATGATTTTCTCTCAAAGTCCTCGGAGGATGGGTTGCTCTCAAATGACAAGTGTCAAGTTCTCTTGGAGCAGCCAACCAACTAGTGGTTGTAGGGGGCGGCTATTTATAGCCTAGGGAGCAGCCCGACATGATAAGACATAAATGCCCTTCAATGATATGACCGTTAGGTGGATAAGATATTTTGGGACAACCGGCGTGTAGCACAGCAACGGTCGGAAATTTGACTCTCAAATTCCTCAGGGCTATCATGTTCCTCACTGTGTAGGCAATTCGCACTGGCGAATTGCTAACTCCTCAGTCAGATCAAAGTCATCAGAGACAAGAAGAACTGCGTCTCTGTCACTGAAGAAAATGACTGAACTGTATGAGATTTCCAATGGCTTCACTCGAAGGGATTGGTAGGTGTAGGATTTTGAGTTGAGCATCACATGGAAATTTTTCCTTAGTATTTCCTCGACCCCCTTTAACAGTACGGTGTTTCCTATGACTCAATAAAGAGAAAATGAAACTACGAAAACAAAAGTCTTCACGCTTCTTGTTCCTCGAATGAAAACCAAGTCTTCAAGGTCACACCAATTTCTTCACTTTCAAAGTCTTCAGAAAGTCTTCAGAATATCAAAGTCTTCAGTCGAAGAACTTCATTTTTAGGGGTCGACTTTCTCTATAAATATCAAACTCCTCATAGACTTATAGACCTGTGTACACTCACAAACGCATCAGTCCCTTAACCTATAAGTCTTCAATACACCAAAATCACTAAGGGGCACTAGATGCACTTACAATAACCAGTATTATGATTAAGGTTTTCAAAGTCGCTTTAGCGCAATGGCTATCATATTATCAATGGATATGATTTATTCTACAATTGAAGGAATAGTCCCGAGTCGCTGCAGGCTTACGACCCGGCACTTGGGGGCTACATTATTTCAGTTGAGATTACATCAAATACACAAGTCTCATGTCGCTGCAAGCATGCACCATGACACTTGGGGGCTAATGCAAAGTCATTATTTGCTCACCTTATTGAAGACCCGACTCATCACATCGTAATGAGCCGGCCCTTGGGGGCTACCAATTGCTCCTGTCAACTATTCAAGGTACAAAACTTTTTATCCATTATATTGAAGGGTCCACTGCTCAGTTGGTAAAGCACAAGGCTTTTAACCTTGTGGACGTGGATTCAAGCCCCATGATGGGGTTACATCATATGATGTTATTTTAATTGAAGTATATATCAAGTCCCAGCTCAATATTATCTTACTGAGCCGGCCCTTGGGGGCTACACGTTCCTGTTCAAAGTTTACATGATTATATTTACAAAGTCCCTACTCATTATTACATAATGACCCGGCCCTTGGGGGCTACACTAGTTGAAGTTTTTTGAGAATCAGGCAATTACAAGTCCCAGGTTGCTGCAAGTATGACAACTCGACACTTGGGGGCTACATATATGGAGTATTAAGTTTTTACAAGTGACTGAGATGAACAACATGGATTTCTTCAAAGTGGTAGTAATTATATGGAAACAAGTCTCAAATCATCACTTTGTTCTGCTAAAGACTTGGGGGCTACAGGTAATATGGATATAAGGGAGAAATATCTTCCAATTTTCAGTTTTGAGCAAACCAAATTGACCCGGCGTCTGCAACAATTATGATCCGGCATCACCTACAATTATTGACCCAGCGTCACCAATCATTATGACCCGGTAATGCAACAATCATAACCCGGCGTCATCAATGATCATGAGCCGGCGTTAGCAACAATCATGACCCGGAATTATTAGTTTTTATAACCCGACGATTTTGGAAATTATATATCGGCAAGGTCTACATTTTAAGTCGGCTGAATATCAGTTGAATATTTGAAGACCAATATTTTTGTCAAGTCAGAGCATTGAAGGCCGAGTCAAATGGATTCTTTATTTACAATATTTCTTCTACAAGCAAATTGATTATGAAGTTGGTCTACTGACCCGGATTTTCTAGAAGGAAGAAATGACAAGGATTTAAGGATGATCAAGCGCTAGTTTATAAGAATATTTAACCCGGAGCACAAGCCGCCAAATTTGTTCTTGTGTTTATGTTGCAGATTAGTTTAACATGAATAAATCCAAATTAAACTGGGTGCTAATGTCGGGGATATACCCCGCGGCGTAACCCGGCCGGAAGTATAACCTAGCCGGACTTGGCGACTCACTAAGGACCTGCCCTGACTGGACGACTCGCTAAGTGACCCGCCCGAGCCTGGCGACTCATGGGTGACCCGGCGAGCGGGTCAGAGGAACGACAAGACCCGGTGGCCCAGAAGGCGGTTTATGGAAGACCGGTTCATGATTATGATGGGCCGGTTTATGAGAAAAGCACAAGGAATATTCTCCTACAAAGGAAGCAAGACTAGGACTCCACTTGTAATAGAGTAATCCTAATCCAACTAGGACTAGTCATGTAAACCGCCCCTTCAACATATATAAGGAGGGGCAGGGCTCCCCAAAGGGGGGAGAGCAAGAAGAAACAATCTTAGGGCTAGACACAACTAGAGGAGAGCCGGTTTACGGCGACTCCCTCATGAGGATAATAAGACCTAGCCACAAACAACATGTAGGGCTATTATCGGATGATGTTTCCCGGGGCTCGAAGCTGTCTAAATCCTTTGTCTTGCGTGTTGCGTCTCTCGATTCCGCCCAACCCCTCTCAAGCTACCACATAGATGCGTTGGCCTGACGACTAAGTCCTCACACTAGGACATCTGACGTGATAATTCTACGACATCCTTGGTCACGGTGCACAACCTAAGATGACTTACTCACCTAGACGGAGGGAGTATGTTACTGTAACATAGCGCTTCCCGAGGCAAAATGAGTCTATGAGCTAATAAATGAAGCCATCTATGACACTACTAGTATGTTACTTTGCACTATATATGGAGGTAGTAACTTAGCGGGTGCTTGGATACGTTTTAGTTCCATGACTAAAAGTAGTGGGACTAAAACTTGCTAGCCTCACCCATGCTTGGATCCAAATACTAAAGAGACTAAAATCAAGTTAATGAGCATTTATTATCCTTCAAACCCTCCAATCCAGAATTCGTCTGTGTTAAAGGAGAGGAGTTAAATGAGGAGAGAGAGAACTATACCACATTTTAGTAGGGGTACCCTGACTAAAAAAAATTAGTCTCAAGACTAGTTTTAGCCCTTTTTAGGCTGGTCATAGTGGGAGTAACATAGGCAGTAACATAGATGCCACATAAGCAAAAATGTTGATGTGACAAGTAGTTAATGAGAAGAGAGGCAAATAGGGTAACCTAATATGTTACCATCACATAGCGCTTTCCCATGCAAAATGAGTCTACAAGACAATAAATGAACATGTGTATGTTACTACACATATGACACTTCCCACTATAAGGGTAGTAACATAAAGTAGTAACGTATGCATATTACTACTCTAAGTTACTCCTCACTATGACCAGCCTTAGTCAGGGGTGCTTGGAACTTTAGCCTTTTAAAGAGACTATTTTTAGTCAGATTAAAATAAGTCTCTTGGATCCAAGCACCCTCTTAGACTAGTGTCATATGCATGACACTAGTATAAGTTACTTCCCACTATGACCAGCCTTAACTTGAGGCTCCGCCAGAGGGACACAACCAAAACAAAGGGGCTGTTTGGTTCCCAGCCACAGTTTGCCAAGCCAAAATTTGGCAGCCACAGTTTGCCAAGCATGTGTTTGGTTTTTGCCACATTTTGGCTTGCCACACTTTATTGCTCTTATGACCCACTTGTCAAAGAGACAATTTTTTTTGCCAACTTTTGCCAAAATTTGACGTCCAATTTTTTAGCCACATTTGTGTGGCTTGCCATACTTGTGTGGCTAGCCACACTTTGGCTTGGCCACACTAGTCTCCAACCAAACAGACCCAAAATTTGCAAGGTGGCCGGCGGCTAGGATGTTAATTTGTGTCATGAATGTTTTCCCCCGATCCCCACCCACCGGAACCCACCACCCCCTTCTTCTACCCTCCCAAGGCAGCAGTAACTCGATGGGTCTTGAATACCGCAGATGAGATCCACACTGACCGGTACGGTACGCGTCCCTCTCTCACCCTCCTCCGGCCTCTTCCTTTAGTCTTTAGAACCACCCTCACCCACACTCACGCTCGCACCCACACCACCGGCCGGCCGCCCGCGTCTGTCAACCGAAAGCAGCACAGCTCCCCCACGGTCGGTCTACATCTACTACCCAGTGCGCAGTTTCCCTCCAAAACCACGCGCGTGCGTACGAGTGCCAGTTGAAGCGCGTACGTGAATGCAGCGGCAGATCTTCCACATGGCTACCGCTGTGGCGTGGGCGCCGCTGCTGCTGGTGCTGCTGTCGGCGTCGTTGTCGTCGCGGTGCGCGGGGCAGGCGCTGGTGCCGGGCGTGATGATCTTCGGGGACTCGGTGGTGGACGCCGGCAACAACAACCGGCTGGCCACGCTGGTGCGCGCCGACTTCCCGCCCTACGGCCGCGACTTCCCGGCCACCCACGCGCCCACCGGCCGCTTCTGCAACGGCAAGCTCGCCACCGACTACACCGGTACGCATTCACCTCCGGCCGTCCTCTCAGTTTTCTTGTCACCTTCTTCGATGGTTCAATGGACTAGCAGTATTAATTTGCATGAGATAATGACGAAATTAATGGCATACGTGTCGTGGACTCGTGGTGAACTCAACTGTTTGGCATGCAGTGGAGAGCCTGGGGCTGAGCTCGTACCCGCCGGCGTACCTCAGCGACGAGGCGCAGAGCGACAACAGGACCCTCCTCCACGGCGCCAACTTCGCCTCCGGCGCCGCCGGCTACCTCGACGCCACCGCCGCGCTCTACGTACGCCACCAACTCATCTCATAAAATTTCTGAGCTAGTGTGTGTGTGTGTGTGTGTGTAAAATAAATGAATTCACGGACGATGCAGGGCGCCATCTCGCTGAGGCGGCAGCTGGACTACTTCAAGGAGTACCAGTCCAAGGTGGCGGCGGTGGCCGGCGAGAAGCGCGCGGCGGCGCTCACGTCCGGGTCCATCTACGTGGTGAGCGCCGGGACGAGCGACTACGTGCAGAACTACTACGTGAACGCCATGCTGGCCGCCGCCTACACCCCGGACCAGTTCGCCGACGCGCTCATGCAACCCTTCACCGCCTTCGTCGAGGTAACTAGCTGCTAACTAATCACCAGCCACTAAGCA
>NC_041387.1:20173886-20217016 GCF_002162155.2 Triticum dicoccoides
CCCCCCGCCGCAAAAAAAAAAAAAAAGTGATGTTCATGATGAGTCTTGCTCTTGGTAGAATTAATGGTACTAGATGAATCGAAAATGCATGGTCAATTTAACCATATCTCTCAGTTGCTGGCACCAAGTTGTCCGACTGTTCTAGTTCTAGATAAAATGAAGTTACTTCCTAGCTACTCCCTCGTTCCCAAATATATTTGTCCTTTTAGAGATTTCAATAAGTGACTACATACAAAGCAAAATGGATGAATCTACACTCTAAAATATTGTAGTGCTGGTGCATGCTGAGGACTGAGCTCGTACTCCGAATGTTGTAGTCCATTTGAAATATCTAGAAAGACAAATATTTAGGAAACGGGGGTGTAATTAATTAGGGGGTAAATTAATTTTGGATTTCAGATCATTTTGCAAAGCAATATAGACTTTCCTCTTAACAAAGTACTAGTGCACCATATATATATAGTACGTGCTGGTGCATGCTGAGGTTACTGCATGCATAGTTCAAATTAGCCAATCTAGTTAAAAGGTGGTGATAGTTGCTTGCACTAGAGTGTAGAGTGAGATGGAGTTATGGTGAAACTTGAATCTGGAGCAGACAGGCAATTGAATAACCTGCAGTAGCAGTATAGTAGAGTGTGTAAATGGATTGAAGGCCACAGTGCTATGGATAGGACCGCAGGGAGGGATTGAATGGCCTCAGTAACTCCGCTGCTCAACCAACATGGGTTGGTGGTTTCTGACGAGCAGGGTGCAACACTAGCCCTACCTCATGGGCACGGTACAGACATATTTCACCCATCACAAATTTAGGCGGCCTCAACCACCACGCACGCACAGGCGGTAATTTTCCCGTTGCCCTTATCCTCCTGATCATACCCTGGTGCACCCATGTGCGAAAACACAGCGCGCGGCATCGGTCCCTGTTGCATGATCTCTTCTCCCTCACCAATCCTGGTAAGGTAAATGCATCTGCACCATGGATGGATACATATGTCCATGGATTCACATCCATGCCAAGGCAAAACCTGCAACATTTCCCTGCATCTGCATGCCTCCTTTACTACCACGCATATGAGGGCATCTCCAGCCGCGCCCCCAAGAAGGCCTCCCCAGGCGATTTTCTCGCGCCGGCGCCGAAAAAACGGCCCAGTCGCGCCCCCAGGACGCCGAAAATCGCCGGCTTGGGCCGAAAACAGCGCCGGCGGACCCAGCCCGAACCCGGCGTGCTGGGGGGCGCCCGGGGGCGCCGGGGCGAGTTGTTTTGGCGCGAAGAAGCCGCGGG
Source organism: Triticum dicoccoides (assembly GCF_002162155.2). Taxonomy (NCBI): domain Eukaryota; kingdom Viridiplantae; phylum Streptophyta; class Magnoliopsida; order Poales; family Poaceae; genus Triticum; species Triticum dicoccoides. The sequence continues at coordinate 20,175,169 of NC_041387.1, forward strand.
CCAGCCGCGTCAGCGACCCAGGCGCCTCGTCTTCCCCCAACGGCCTCGGGTTCCGCGGGAATCAATGGCAAGGCTGCCGCCGGTCAGCCTTGCCATTGATTCCTTCACGGGCGGCGCGTCACGGGGCGGCGCCGACGCCTCCCCTCCCTCGCACGCGTACACACGGCGCGGCCCCGGCTATAAAAGCCGGTGGCCTCCACTCCGCTTCCTGTGCACACCAGCCCCGCCCCCGCCCCCCTCGCCGCCGTCCAGCCCTCCCTCTCCCTGCCTCTCCCGCGCACCGTCGCCGACGCCATGGCCGAACGCTTCCCAGGGGACGAGGCGGCGGCCAACGGCTTCGGCCGCCGTTCGCTTCGCCTCCAGGAGTCCTGGCTTCTGTTCCAGGCGAACATCTCGGCGCCGCCGGACATGCGCGCCGGGCCGTCGGGATGGAGGCTCAGCGCCGGGGGGGTGCCCATTCCCCCTTTGCCCGACGCCGCGGCGAAGCCGGAGTACTTCGCCGACGAGGTTGACGTCGTCCGCGCGTCCCTCACCGACGCCGAACGGTCCCTCCCCCAGTACGCCGCCGACAACCACGCCGCCTGGGCGGCGTACTTCGAGCGCCGACAGCAGCAGCGCCTCGCGTCCACCAACGGCGCGCCTGTGGTCGCCGGGCGGCAAAACAGCGAGGGGCGCCACCTCTGGTGGGGCGTGCTCACGCACCTCGAGGGCGGCAACGACCCACCGTTGGCATACCCCCCGGCGACGCACCGGCGCGCCGGGGCATGGGCGCCAAGGCGGTTCGGGTCAGCCTCCTCCTCTTCCTCCTCCCGATCCTCCCGATCCTCCTCACACTCCTCCGGAACCCCGGCCCTGCTCGCCGTCAAGGCCGAGCCTGCGTCGGAGTCACCGCTCGGTCGGCGCAATCGCAGCGTCGGCATCGTCATCCACGAGGGCGGCCGGCGCGCTTCGTCCTCGGTTCCTCCGCGCTTCGTCAAGCCGAAGACGGAGCCGGGAATGGTGCCAGTGAAGACGGAACCGGGGCTGGCGCCAGTGAAGACGGAGCCAGGCCTGGCGCTGGCGACGGCGGAACTCGTCGACGACGACGCGGTCCTGGAATGGGCGCGCCAGGACTCCATTGCGATGGAGAAGGCGCGCCGGGAGAAGGCGAAGGAGCGCCAGCGCGCCGAACTGCGCCGCTTCGCGGAGCGACGACGCGGCCGCGACGAAGGCGGAGTCGTCGTCCTGTGCGACAGCGACGACGACGACGCGCCGCCGCCAGTCCACCATGGCGACGTCGGGTCCAGCCGGGGCGTCCACGTCAAGGAGGAGAAGGCCGACGACGACGATGGCAGCGACGGCGCCGACGACTTCAGCGCATTTCTTTTTTAAATTAGCTTAGGTTTTAATAATGCAATGAAAATGGGCGAATTTGGCCGAAATTCGCCATGTTCGGACGTAATTTAACTGTTCTTCGTCATATCTTCGCCGAACGGGCCCTCCCTAATTTTTTTTGCACTCGCCTGTTAGCGGCTCTGGGGGTCGACGGCTGGGCGACGACTCGCCCCAGGGCCTTTTTTTTCGCCGGCTCACCCCCAGGTGGCGCTTTTAGACGCCCCCTGGCCAACGGCTGGAGATGCCCTGACCCTGCAATGGCGACCGTTCTCGCACCCACGGTCAATGCCCGCCATTACTAGCTATAGTTTTCAACAGCTTACCGCGTCACATGCATGGCGGACCGGCCTTGTTCCTGCCTGCATGAAGACGCTGACACGGTTGGTCGCTGGCTGCTAGATCATAACAGTAATGAGGCACACTCGCCAGTGCATGCATGCAACGGCCATGTACTCCCTCCGCTTTCTAAATATAAATCCTTTTAGACATTTTAAATGGACTACAACATACGAATGTATTTAAACATATTATTTTAAAGCGTAGATTCACTCATTTTGTTTTCCATGTAGTCACTTGTAGAAATATATAGAAAAATTTATATCTAGAAAGGCTTATATTTAGGAAGACTTATATTTAGGAACGGAGCAAGTAGGAGAGAAGGTATCGTTCTCAAGTCGTGCGTAGACTGTCATCCGTGAAGCAATTTCGATATAGAACCGCGTACACCTGGGGTAGAAAGAAACAAACAGGCAAGAGCTGGTCACTTCGTACGTACTACGTACTGTACTGGTACTACTATGGAGTGTGACGAGTGACTGAATGAATGGCATCCATGAACTAAAACGGTTGCATGCATGCAGAGGCTGTACGGGCTGGGAGCGCGGCGGATCGGGGTGACGTCGCTGCCGCCCATGGGGTGCCTGCCGGCGTCCGTCACCCTCTTCGGCGGCGGCGGCGGGGGCGGCTGCGTGGAGCGGCTCAACAACGACTCCCTCACCTTCAACGCCAAGCTGCAGGCGGCGTCGGACGCGGCCAAGAAGCGGCACTCGGACCTCAAGCTCGTCGTCTTCGACATCTACAACCCGCTGCTCAACCTCGTCGCCGACCCCATGAGCGCCGGTACGTGATCCGTCCGACGTACGCCTGGTTGATGTGTCAACGGTTGATGAACTTACTGATGAAGTGATTTGATGGATGCACTGCACTGCAGGGTTCTTCGAGTCTCGGCGCGCGTGCTGCGGGACGGGGACGATCGAGACGTCGGTGCTGTGCCACCAGGGGGCGCCGGGGACGTGCGCCAACGCCACCGGCTACGTCTTCTGGGACGGCTTCCACCCCACCGACGCCGCCAACAAGGTGCTCGCCGACGCGCTGCTCCTCCAGGGGCTGCAGCTCATCTCCTAGCTAGCTGCTCCATCAGTCCTTCCTTCCTCGTCGCTCCAATGGCGCTCATGCCATGACTGACACCGCACCGGCCGTCTTGTGCATGTCTGTCTGTTTACTTCAGAGCTTTTCTTGCTTGTGATCTCTACTACCGGATCGTCTCTCCTGCTGTTTTGTTTGCTTTGAACTACTACTAGGTACTACTACTGTGTTTCCGTGCTTTGTGTGATGTGAATGTGGTCCGTAATGTAATATAGCGGCACTGAAAACTAGGCTTTTGCTGATTTTATTTAGTTATTATCCGTGTGGCATTATTATCAATAAAAATGTTGAACAAAGGCGTCAAGAAACAAAAGATTTTCAAAGATAACACACAAGGGGCATGAACTGCTAGAGGCTGCGCCATTTAATTCGGATCAGACGGAGTAAACAATCTTTCTTTTCAAATAATCCTTCAACCGGAAGTCTCCGACAATTTTCATACCGTGTTGCGCTCTGCTTATTTTATATACAATATATCTGTAGTTAAAAATCAGCCACAAAGGTAGACAAAAAAGGGGTCGAACATCGGCTCATGACAATCCACTCCACCCAAAACAAATCAGTGATCAAGCACAACAATACATTTACGGCAAGATGTTCAGGTTTCTGATACAATTTCGCTGCACCTCTCTCCAATCTATTCACAGCAGCAGAGCACGCACGGCAAACGTACCTCCACCGCCTACGACAGTTCAAACCCGGTGTTTGAGCTGATCGCGTACAGCAGCTTGCTCCTCAGCGTGCTCGACCGCTTGTACGTCGGAAGCTGCAGCGATTTTCCAAAGAAACAAAGGAGAATTACATGCCGTGGTGGTCAATAACGCCCAATGTGGAGCTGTTCGGACAGGTTAGGATGCCGAATAATCAATCTCGACTTTGGCATATTTCGAAAGCATCCGGGCGCAAAGACGAGACAGGGGTACCGTACGGCGGGTTGTACCTTGAGCGTATTGTAGCATGTCGAAGCAGATGGGAGGCGGTCCACGTCTTGCCCTCCGATTGAAGCCCAAAGTGTCACATCGCATGGAACCTAGGTAAACAACAACAAGGACACATGCAACTTTTGAATATACCAACCAAGCTGCTGGGAGGGAGAAACAAAAGGCTTTTCTCGGCCTGCTTGATCCAACCTTGTGAATTGTGAAACCAGGCTGCAAGTACTTGAATCCGAGCAACGGGGCTCGCGAGCAGCTCGTCACAAACTTCAGTAGCAGGCAGCGTTCTGTCGGCTTAAACCCTTTGATAACCTGCATGTTCCAGTGCTTCACACGCTGTTACGGCCCGTTTCAATTCAGCACGGTAAGATATTATATTTGCATTGCAGTTGCTCAGCAAAACAGATACTACTCCCTCCGTTCCTAAATATAAGTCTTTTTAGAGAACCCACTATGGACTACATACGGAGCAAATTGAGTGAATCTACACTCTAAAACATGTCTATATACATCCGTATATAGTTTGTAGTGAAATCTCTAAAAAGACTTACATTTAGGAACGGAGGGAGTATTTGGCTATACCAGATGGTTGTGTGTAGTGCATGCCAACGGGGGCAGCAAAGCATGCCCATCATATATTCAACACAGTTACCATCTTTTTAGCACAAAAGAAAAGAGCCCACGAGCTCCGCGAGCTAATAGCCTGGACATGTAGCATGACAGCAATGGCATAGGGTACCAACCAAAGTTTTCAGCAGTATGAAAAGCTGGCCGGTCAAAAGAAAAGAGTATTCTCGTAGCTATCAAGCTATATACATAAGAGAAATATATCTCCTGTAAACGCATGCCTACTATTTCTTGTATTTTATGTTTGGCAGTTCGATAAGCGATTGGGGACTAGTGTCATGTGGTCAGAAACTTCATTACTAATCAACTCATATACTGGCAAGTTATTTACGTCGGAACCACCCTCTCAATACTAAAGTCTGTGCCATCTACTGGTCCAATGGAGTTTGTACGATTGTACCTAGATATAAGCTTGGACACCCAAGGTCTGTGATGCATCGAGTTAAATGGCCAAAATGAGACAACTTCACATACCTCCCAAAAGAGTTTAACAGTTCGACTTGACTCGGTATAGCCACCAGTGTACTTGGTGTTGTTCCGCAGATCATCAACATCAAAATCCTGAGATCCACCTGAAAGTAACTGTGTATGTGGCAATCATACATTAGCACTGTAAACAGGGGCGTAAAAATGCAAACTACTAAACTGCAATTGCTATAGCAGATAGCAGAAATAGAAGCTTGCAAATAGATTTTAAGAACCGAGAATTTGTGCACATGCAATTAAGAGCTCTACAAAAAAGGAAGTAGACTTATAGCTGTTTTTCCTTGTAAAGTTCACATCTGATCATATTTTTGTGCAAAGGTTGGCAATTACACATACTCTAACCATCTACTCCCTCCGTTCGGAATTACTTGTCTCGGATATGGATGTATCTAGAACTAAAATACATCTAGATACATCCATTTCTGCGACAAGTAATTCGGAACGGAGGGAGTAACATGTTTCTATACTATAAATATTCAATTTTTGAAGTGCATAAGTGTACTATACTACTATCTTAGCAAGGGCCAAGGGGTGTATATATATATTCAAATTTTCCCTACATGTCAACCATATTACTACTTTCGGGGCTTATCATTATCACTACATTACTGATAGTTTGGGCCTTGGCCCAAAATTAGTATTCTCAGATTCAACTTAAAGTACTATTTTGATTTCTGCTATTTAAATCAATAATTTTGATTTATAAAATTGTAACATAATATAGCAAACTCAATAATTTTGATCTTAAATGTTGATATTTGCATTCAAGTTTATAATCTCAGAATTTATCTCTACCATTCCAGTTTAAGGAATTCTAAATCCGCTTCGAGGATCAACCATAAACGGCAATTCAGGTTCAGTAGTATCAACAAAGAATGAGAGGGTTACCTGGTTAAATTCATTTGCATTAAACAAGCTCAGCCAAGATGGTGAGATGAGATCACTGAGTCCTCTGTAAAATGCATTTGAAAACGGAAGTATCTGCAGGGTTTACGATTTTATCAGAAGATTGCTTACTGATACAGAATAAAAGCTTTTAAATCATTACAAATATGAGTGAAGTAACAAACCTGGCGGTTAAGCTTGTAGTCTGCCATCGCATGAACATAGTGCAATCTATTTTCATTTGTAACAGAGATATTTTTGCCACCCGGTCTCAGTTCATGCACGATTCTTTTCCCGCCTAACTCTTCAGTCAGAGTAAAATCCAAACAAAGTTCTTCGACGTCCCCGTCATAGTGCTGTTTGATGAAAAACCCAGTATAGAGTTGTTGTCAAAATGTGTCCATCAGATTTTACTCAGAAAGATACCTCACTGAATGCCATATTTAGTCTACATCTATAGGGAGATCTACCGTTGTCGTACGAGTTAATACATAATTATTAATCCAAAAAACCACAACAAACTTTGCTGAGGTTTAATAGACGAGGAAATATTTGCCAAAGTTATATGATGAATCATTGAATTGTAATAAATGCATGGTATTGACCAGGGTTCAGCAAACAGACGAAAAATGTTCATTATATTTGGTGTCCCTGAGAATCCCAGACCACTCCGATTCAAAAATCAAAATTTAACTTTGTCCAGTTTGAACGGTTAGCAAATTTGAATCCAAAATTATGTTGGGGGTTCTCGAGCTGTTGCCACACTTGTTGAGAAGCAGGATCGACCATGGAGCGGTTTCTATTCCTAAAATAGCTTCCAAATCTCTGGTATTGACTGCTAGAGGTTCCAGTAACTACCTATCTTGAACATACTAAATGGTTAGACATTTCAAGATTGGAAGAGCATGCTAAGAATTACTTTTTGAAATACCCATAAAGCTCACAACATTTAACTTGATCAGCGTTTTAAAGGAACCATATTAAATACTAGAATACCTTGAGTTGCATTAGACTTCTGTAAAGTTCAGAATCAAGTGTTGATAATTCATCCAAAAAACTATAGCGCCCTAGAAGTTTTTGCACAAATACTTGTGAAAAACAGTAGTCCAAGAGGATCCCCTCATAGAGTGCTTTGCCGACAACTCGACCAAGAAATTCAATCATATCAATGCCATTGTCCAAAAGCTTAGCGGAACTGCTTGGAATTATGCTACTATCAGATGTTGATGTTTGTGTAAACAGTCCATATCTGTTCAAAGAAGAAGAAAAAAGATAATATCAAAGCTTCTGCATTGGAGAAACAAAAGATTAAAGGGCTTGTAATTTCCCAGAAGGCGTACTCTGGACTGAAGGCAGCCTTGGACAGATCAGTTAAGAACTCCTTTGATAGACCACCATAGTCCAAACCAGCTTCAGGGAGGCCACATTCACTGACAAACGACACATGAATGCAAGATTTCAGCTTAGATCTAAGACAATTCAACTGCCTATATCCATCTTCAACGATATGACCTCGACGAATGACTATCTCGATGGATCCTGGACCTGGCCCAGAGACTTCACCGTTAGCTCTTCTTGATGCTTTGTCTAACTCAATAAATTCTCTAAACATCTGCACTCTGAGTAAAATACATCAAATGATGTTAAGAATAATTAGTATCGGATAAAATTGCTACAATATTAAAAAATATGCCCTGCGTGTAAAAATAAATTTGATGTAGCCACTCATCGAGCAATCCCATAAAATACACTAAGATATACTCCCTCTGTAGACTAATATAAGACCTTTTAGATCACTGAAGTAGTTGTCTAAAAGGTCTTATATTGGTTTACAGAAGAAGTACTTTGTTTTTAGGTTCAGCCATGTGCAGCATTGCATTCAGTTATGTACTGCAATACAAGAATAATAGGGCCAATGAATAAACCTAGACAGTTAAATACCTCTCCTCAAACGGATATACATGTGGTACTGTGGTAAGTACAGAGCTGCGGGTAGGAATTCCTGAAGTAGTTCCGACTAAACTAGCAAAGGCTGCCTCATGGGCTCTGGCAGCAGCTGCAATTGGAATTCTGCCAGTTCTGGCGGGTGACAACCACAGAGAACTGGGACAGAACCTGTGTCTGCTGTCCCTTTCATAGAGTAGATTAAGACATCTCACAGTCACGTCAATAAGAGGCTTGTTGCCACTTCCACTATTCTGAAGGAAAGAGTTATACACAAACGTATTGAGTGCTGATGCAATCTTCCGTTGTTGCTCTAGAGTAAAAGGAATCTGTGGAAACAGAGAAGGGAAAGCACATCATCAATACATTGGTGGAGAGAAATAGACAGAAAGATGGTGTGTGGATGAGGCAATATTACCTGTTTCTCATAAAACTCAATATCATCTAGCACAAGTAATAGATGTCCATATATTGCACAGAACAGATGCAACATGTGATTTACATCCTTCCCGATACCTTCAGATCCTTGCCTCATAGTCTCGATATCCCACAAAATTAATGCATCGTCATTAGAATTCTCAGAAGTCAAACTGTCACTCAAATTGGTGTCATCTGCATCATTTGATTTTCCTGTAATCTTATGGAACACATTTGCCCACTTTTTTGGTGTATCCTTGGCATTCCGTCTTTGCTTTGTGGAGGATATTTGCTCACCTGAACTACTTCCAGCCAATTGTTTTTCATGCTCAGGTTCCTGTGATTTGTGGCCAGTTTGCCCAAAAATTGATATTTCTAACGTTCCCCACAAATCAACAAGAAATCCCGGGGTGAATGAGAGCATGTTGAGAATAGGCAATGGACCAATAGATGGGTTCAGGGAAGAGAAAATTCTGAGCATGTAATAGTAAAAGCATATAATATCCGTTAACTTTAGGCTCCGACATTTGACCTGCCTTTGATCTAGGTCATGGTTGGTTTCCCTCTCGCGCGGAACATCCTCCTTTGCCAATATCAATAGCTTTCTAAGGTGCCACTGCTGGTAAATTGGCTTTAGAAGGTCCATAAACAATGTTCTCGTGCGGCAGCTATCACTGGTGTCAGCTTCTTCGGTAATTGATGTATTATTGGCGGCCCTATCATCAATGCAATGAAGCATTCCCTTGCTTTCTTCAAAACATTTCAGTAAGTTTTGGGAAATACGGTTAATAGCATCAACATATAGGCAACAATCTAGCCCTTGAATGAAGCAACCCAAATTGGATAAATCATCATGCTCCGTGGCTAGAGTTATAAGATTTCCAAGAGCCCAACCACAGTAGGGAATGGTACTGTTATCAACACTAGAAACCTCTGACTGCTCCAGTTTACTTATTTCTTCAAATATTCTATCCTTCGAGGTCTGCTACCACCTGCCATGGCTTGATCAGTTCGACATTTAAATTCCAATATTTAAAAAAATCACACCAACTAAATTATAAACTTTTTGGTATCCCTAGAAGGATGAACGTGTCAGGACACTACAATTCTGCACTTACAATGGAATCAACTTTTTTAATCAAGATGCCACAGTGATGAGTTGTCACTATATAGAAATACTAGGCCTAAGAACTTGCAGATGGTTAGAACATGGTAATGGAATAATATCTTTCACGAATTTGCAACTGGTTAACTTAACATTAACCGCTGGAATGATAAATTAAAATTTAATAGCTAGTGTCATAAAGAATTATACAGCAGTACATAGACCACTAACAGAGTATATATAACTAAAAAGTAAGAATAAAACAATTACCACTTCAAAAATATTAGCGGATCAACTATAACATACAGGTTTCAAGCTGCAACAATTGAGGAATACTACACGGATAGAGCAACTCATTATCATGTCAGAAACACAGGAATTTATTAGTTCAATGTCTGACTCCTTGGAGAGCAAAAGCTTCTATAGAAAATTAATGCAACAGCATACCAAATGCCTATGTCCATATCAAAATTTGAAGACCCTTACCAGTAAAATGCTGAGAGACGGTTGCAGTACAGATATGTGTTTTAGAGCAGGTAAAAGAAGAGGCGGCAGACGTTTGCAAATATACGGAATTGTGAGTATAAGTGTGAAGTATTCCTTTGCAGCACCAGTTAGATCAACACCCATGTCTGCTCTTGTAGAGTTGAAAGGGCGCAATGCAAGAGTGACTGCACTAGCAGTAACCAGGAGCTGCTCATCTGGTGCAATCGCAGAATCTATCTTCCCTGGGGTAACATGGGGACCAAAACATTTTATATATCTCCTCACACACCTATATGTACCACTCTGTCTTGTGCCAATAAATTCAATCAAAGTCTCCACAGAGGCATCAGCAGCTCTAGTATTCTCACTTGTTAAGTTTTTCCATGTTTTGCAATCAGTTAATGAGATGGCCAACCGCATAGTAAGAGTACTAATTTCAACCATGTTTACATCCTTACAACAACAATGATCACACCTGGCAAGAATGCAAGAGCACAGCGAAATCAGCTTCTTTGCCTGATAAAGCCAAATAGACCTCTCTTCTGGAAAACCCACAGCAAAGGAACAGAAGTTTTTGCTTCGATCTACATAGAAAAGATACATGTCAGTTGAAAAGGAAAGTGCATCTTCTAAAGGTGTGTGCCCAATTTGTGTGTGTTTTTGCAGCAAGCCTGAATCTAGTCAAGTTCAATTTTTTTATGCTCAGCCTAATTTACCATATTGCACTTTGACATGATGCTGATATCATCACATTCTGCACTAAACATGTAATAATTTTGTTTTATCTTCAAATATGCATGCTGGCGAGCTTCTATCAGTAATCAGCCAAGCGCCAACAGCCAGCAGACCAGCTGTCAGTTGAGAAACATTGGCCTCCACTCGACAACCAGTTTCCCACTGATCATACCAGAGGAATTCAAGTTGGAAAAAGTCAATCTTCTTGAAAATCGACGGATTTAGTACCATGGCCAGGAGGATGTGCACTGGCATGGTACTAGGAACGTGTCAGACCAGCACAAGCTTTACCCCTTTTCGACATCCTGCCCGCCAGGTAGTGAACTTCCCTGCGATCCGATCAACCAGCGCTTGGAGAGTGGATGATGGAATTTGCCGAACTGACAGCGGCAGCCCTAGATATGGGATGGGGAAATTGGTTATGGGGCAGGACAGGCCGTCACCGATGGCCTCATTGCCGCAGGCTGGCATTGGGTCGGTGCAGTGGAGCACATCGAGAAATAAACGAAGCAGCTCATGTATCGTGCCATGATCCTGATTGTCTAGGTGACAGAAGATGACAATGTCATTGGCAAAGAGGGAAACGCTCAAGGCAATATGATGGTTGGTGAGGCACTGCAGGAACCCGTCTTTGACTACCCGCTGAATCAAAGTGTTCAGGACGTCAATGAAAATCACAAAGAGCATCAGCGACAAAGGGTCGCCTTGGCGGAGTACCAAATAACAATCATGACTAATTTTGAATATGAATACAATGGCATCAATTTTGTGAAACATAGCCCACATGTTATTAATTAAATTATTGGTCAAAGCATGAATTTGGGTAGGTCAAAATACGCCTCGCATATAGAAACATAGGGAGTAGTTTATTTCTCTTAAGTTTAAAATTAATTTATTGTAAACTAGGACATCCCCATACAGGGATCGAAAATTCTATATATTATATTTATATTATCCTCAAAATTAGAAAAGGAAAAGACTCAAAGAGGAATATGTTCCTAAAATGCTCAAGCTTACCACACATACCAGAATCACTGAAAGCAGAAGTTTGATTAATAAAAAGGCATACCCATTGAGTTTATGCTATTCAAGATGATTTTGAAGCATCTTGAGATAGACTTCACAGTCTTGGTCTGTTGCCAATTGTACCAGCTTGATGGTTGAGTAATGAAGAAAAGAAATGGCCTAAGCATCTTGCTCGATATCCATTGATTTGTCAGGTTGATGTCAGGCTGGTTTACTAATACTTCCCACTCTTCATGAAGTTGTTCTGTAACCTTTCTGATAAGATGGTATCTTCTCCATATTCGCTGGCAGAAGTAAAACAGTAACAGGGAAATCCATTATATGAGTATACAACACAAAATCATTGAAGCAAAGCACAACACCTATGTAGCTCTACATGAACACTTTGACAGGGATGTCGCATCTATTTTGACTACATTGGGAATTTTATATTATGTTTTTTCTTCATGGTTGGCAGAAAAACACATGAAGAAATTTACAAATTTATAGGTGCTTCAGGATATGATTATAAGGATAAACGATAAAATAATCTACTGACAGATCACCAAAGGCATGCTTCGTTATATTTATTAAATATTCCAGTTTGTTAGGGCCTCCATATCCATCAACTTACTAGAAAATTCAGAAGGTGTTTAACATCAAATACCTTCCAGCGATGTCTGTATAGAGGGACATTAAACAAAAAATCAGAAGGTGTCAACACCACAAGTACCGATTCAGTTGCCCATAAAGGGAAGTTAGCAGATACATAGCCATGTCGTTCAATTCTATTGCCCCCACGTAGCTCTCAAGAACTTCCTCTTCCCCGTGTCTACTATAAAGCTGTAGATCTCTCATCCATCTGTTGTTATTTAGCCCTCTCCAGAATAGTTGTACCAACAACTTCATCCTCTGTCAGTGTCAGCCAAAAAGGTCGGCCACAAAAATGAAAAGGCTAACAATATCAATGTTTGACATTATCACTGGTCTTTGCCTCGTGTTAGTCACGAACATCACATTCTGCTAGCCGTATGAGCATTATCGATATGCTCAAGCTAAGCACATGCTCATCGTTCACAGTAGAACCATTGAAGCTTCTGTCTTATGTATAATAATTATGTCATTTACTCTGATACCCGCGAATAAACAAATAGGATGAACAATGAAATCATGAATCCTTCTTTTTAAATCGTCATTTGAGATTTATTAAGACCTTGTGAATTGCTAGTGCTCTTCCTTGAAACCTGTCATTAGTTTCTGAGTAGTTCAGCAGGATCTCACGATCAAACATTTTGAGAATCACAGTGAGTCAAGTCTAGCAAACTCTTTAGGGCGATGCAAGAACCAAAAATCAGCGAGTCGTTACGCTTCAATAGTTCATCCAACATGGGGGTAGGTTGCGGCGTGATTGAAACTACGGTCTTAGGATTTCTGCACAGCTTCTGGAGTGTGGAGTTCATTCCTACTTCAAAGTAGAAAACCCCACTGATCTCAAGTTTCTTTGTTAGGACGCTGGTGCGGAAACCTGAACCCAACTCCTAGATTCGGCACCAGCAACACTAAAACCTACTTGTGCCCAGGTCAAGATTGTTTGTTACTAGTTCAATGTGCATCTAAATTTTTTATTAGTACTCAGGATTCACAAACCGCTAGCCAGAAGCCCAGAACCACAATTAAAACAGCATTCCAGAAATCTCCCTATGTGATTCAGGCCAGGCCAATCAAATCGGTGTCCCCAAATTCTTCAGGTCAATTGTTTGTGCCAGACAGACGAGGCGCAGCCAGATCCACCAAAGTATAGCAAAATAAATTGAGCAAACAGCCCATGGTCATGAGCAGCGATCAGAATTCGGGATTCCAGATAGATTAATTGGGCGCGGGGGTGGGCTGGTGGATGGTGGTCGGGTATAGTGGCACGCAACAGGTGTGGGCGGCTGAGGAGGGGGGGGCGGGTGCGGCGACGGCGGGTACCTGGATGGTGAGGGCGGCGGCGGCGGCGCGGCGGAGGTGGCTACGGAGCTGGCGCTCCTCGGAGACCTTCTGCAGCAGCGCGTCGCGGGTGATCTCCCTGGCGCTGGACCCCCTCAGCGACACCTGCGGGCAAACTGTTTAGGTCGGGGAGGGAATGGGCGGAGGAGGGCGAGAGGGGAGGGGGTGGGTACCTGGCGGTGGCCGGAGGGCGGGACCGACATCGCCGGCGGCGAGGAGGTGGAGGGAGGCTGCTTCTGCATCCCGTGGCGCATGAGCCGAGAGAGAGGGAGAGACAGATGGACGCGTCCGCCCGCGAGTGGGCTGTCTGTCGTCGCTAGGCCGAGCCGAGACCCGGTCTGAGAAGGAAATTGCATAGTCTCTCTCAAAAAAATTGAATAATAATTTTCCTTTAAATAACGTCAGATTTTTAGGCACGGCAAATCACTTATTATGAAAAATTATATTATCATGAGTATGGCAATTTCTTTAACAATTGTGACGAATCCTTTCCGTGTTCATTTTTTTTGCCAGCAATTGTCATGCTCGCTAAAAGAATGTCATCCTCGTGACAACATAATTTGTCATAAAAAATATTCAATTTTCCATGTCTAAAAGTCTGACATCAGTTTCTTTTTACATAGTACAACACACACAGGCGCAGGCATCATCGCCATGTACGCGTGCACACAAATCTTAGACTATCCACAGTGGGAGTAACATAGGTAGTAACATCACACATATCTAGATAAAATGGCAAGCAATAAATGAAGAAAAAGAGGCATGTGGTAACATAGCTAGTTACTACTAGTATGAGTAACATCACACATATCAAGGCAAGATGAGTCTATAGCATAATAAATGAAGTGTTGCATGTTACCACACATATGTTACTCCCCACTATAGAGGTAGTAACTTAGATTAGTAACATGGGCATGTTACTACCCATTGTGGCTAGTCTTACCCCTATGAGCACCTTTGGAAGACCGAGCCGCCATGCCTTAAGTTTGACCAAAAGAAATTGAATAATCACAACAATTTAATGCCACGTCTTGTGATTTTCCCATTTTATAATGTAGTGTGTGTGGATTATTTTCTAAAACCACGATTCATCAACTTTGATCAAGTTTGCAAAAAAAAAAATGTACATCTATGATATATACAAAATAAATACCATTATATACATCAGAAGATATACTTGCATATTGTATTTATGTATTTATTTGTTATTATTTATTGTTGGGATATTTTTCTCAATAAGCCTTGTCAATCTCTAAATGGTTTGACTTTTGAAAATGACACAAACACTACAATTATGGAGTTGACGGAGCTGCACTTGTTTTCACACTGATTTCTCATCATGTATCCAGATGGCATATATACATATGCAAATACAGGGAACAAATACACCTGACGACACGATTCACCGTATCGCTATCGCAAAGGGCAGACAAATGATAGGCTGATGTGCTAGGGCAGTTGTTAGTCAGACAAGAGTACACACAACTGCATAAGTCTATTTTGGGAGGGGCACAAAGGAGGCAAAAAAAGAGAAAGGCTCGGCGAACAAGCGAACAAACTAACTTCCCTTCAGAATCAGAAAAAGCAACCCGGGAGTCCCACGAAAGACCAAGATCGTAAAACGATCGATCAATGTGATTATGCAAATGCGCTGCTCGCAAAGGGCAGCCGAATGTAACACCTCGAATGCCAACATCGTGTCGATTCGATCAGACGCTCTTATGTTAATTACGTACATATCTGGCGCTGGCAATCAGTATTTTGATGTACACTTGATGACAATCAGTATTCCTGATTAGCGGATCCTGTGTTTCGTGAATTTTGGCTACACAAGATGAATTCGGGGTCTTTTGGGTTCGATGATCAAATGCTGATGTAAATTATTCTGACTGCGCTTTCGGCGCTCCTTCCATCGCAGCAGCAGTTGCGTTTGCAGTCACACTGTTATCCATGCTGCAAAAGACGAGAGAGAGAGTCAGAGTTAATCGATTGCCTGAATCACTTGAAAAGGAAGCAACGGGGCGTGCTCACGCTTCGCCGTTGCTTGGAGCGACGTCGTAGTTGTTTGGAGCTGGCAGTGCTTTGACATCGGTTCCGGTCTGACACTGGGCGACAGCAGTGTTGCACTAAGAGGGGCATGGAAGATTCAGGGTTCGTTAGGTATGCATAAAAAGCAGCGATCACCCAATGGATGATCAATAGTGATGATGAAGAAACGAACCTGCTCAATTGCAAGCATAGGAGCTTCAACTTTTGCCTTGGAGCAACTTCTCAGGGTGCCCTGCATAAAATCCAATATACAGAAATAAATAGCTGCAAGTCCAAAATGGCAGAACCAACAAGCGCAAGTATGATGAAGTCAGAAAAAGATAATTAAATCTTGAAACTGAAGACAGGTCATTGCACGGAGAATCACCACCACCTATTTCTATGATTCTTTCCGCTCTTAAGTAGAGACAATAGCAGCACATGAGTAACTTGTCTAACACTGCTAAAACGATGAAAAAGATAGGGTCCATTTCTTTTCATATGTAACAGTTTATTTCCTTTCTGCAAGCTTATTTATGGTTCTGACGTCTCGCAGCCATAGAAACCTCGGAGCTTTTCTACTGAAGCAAGTGTATCGGCATATCACATACCTCCATGACTACAGGAAGTAACAAGGGAGAAACTGAAAACTAAATATGTGACAACTTCAACAGGCAGCATAGTTGAATTAACCATGTCTTCATGACTCGGTTGAAATATTCAATGGATCCTTATCCACCAAGTTGCTAACAAGCATGCACCATTGCTGCAAGTCCACAACACTGGGACAAGATGACAGAACAAAGTCGCATTAACATGTGCCCTGTGACACCATCACAGCAAGCATGGTGTTAAGATGACGTTGTTAAGACATGGTTATTTCAATTTGCAACCACACAATGCAACTCCACCTCCATTGAAATATTACTGTGTTTGCTAAAGCATGAAAGGCATATAAAGGGGTTGTTTAGGACATTAAGAAAGAAGAAAAAAAAACATGCATCATACTGTATCTATCAGAAAGGAAGAAAAAATAACAGTCTAGCATGTTAAGGATGAGATTGTACCTTGTTGGCCCACATCAGTCCACAAGCATTGCACAAAGTCCTTGGACCAGCTGGACCACGACGCATTGCCGGTGTCATCTTTTCACTAGTGCCACAATTCTGACACCTGTAACAAGTATGATACGGGGAAAAGGGGTCATCCCTTTCCCGTTCAATAACATAACGACAGAAAAAGTGGATCAAGTGATCAAAGATAAGACAACTTTGATTCTCGAGACAGGAAATCTTGGCCTGAGCCCTGGGAGACAGGATCACAGCCTGGAGAAGGGGACTCCCCCTCCAAATTCGCTCTTCCAACAAATTGCCCCTTCCGACGCTGCATCCTGAGAGATTAGTTAGAAATATGAGCATCAAATTCTTAAGACATGCGATGTTCCTTACAACTAATTGCTACTTGAAGTTGGAACCATGGCTTGACGTCTGATGTATAGGATCTATCTTCCCCTTTTGTACCTCATAGGAACCACTATATTCCCCAACCTAGCCTCTAGCCAGCCATGCCTTGCTTGCAGCATCTACCCTGATGATCACAGACCTCTATATTCCTCAACAAACATGCAGTATGCTATCAGACAGTGGCATATGGCAACCATCATGCCAACCAAGGTCTCAGCTTTTCTTCCTTGTGAATATTTGTTGGATCAAATTTTGACCAAGCAAATACAAGATAGAACAAATTGTGTGGTTCCCTTGGTTGAAGATTTAGGACAAACTAAGATGGATAAGACAACATGTTCAAATGAACTAAAGCCTAAGGAAACATTGTGGGCCACAATATCTCCTCCAATTACAAATATAATGCTTCGAAACTACAGCATTTTTCATACTTAACTGTCAAAATGGATGTAAACTTTAACATATCTGTGTACATCATTTACAGTGTCTTGTTTTTTTCAAGAATGGTAAGGTGGATACTTGTGAATATATATCCACACAAAGGAGCACAAAATAACTGTAAAAAAATAAAGGCCCGGAGAACAGATGACGGCTTACTAGACTCCTTCAGCAAGCAAAAGAAAGATAACACAAAACCCTGCTTCCTACCTTTTCTGAAGGAAAATTTTTACTCTGGAAACTAATTTTGTATGCGATCTTTTTTAAACTCGGGTATCCAGCATTTTTTTAATATATTCCCTTTGTCAAGGTATCAAAAAATCCGTCTGTGCTTTCCAAGGAAAGGAGGGTTATGTCAAAATTTAGAAGACCGAATACATACAGTACATAAGGACCTATTACAGAACTGGTCATCTTAGAATCACTTCTTGCAAGGTCACCTGGTTTCGAAGCATGAATGGCATGGGTCTGATTAAGCAGTAGGCACAACAATGATATGGGTCTGATTAAGCAGTAGGCACAACAATGATATGGGTCTGATTAAGCAGTAGGCACAACAATGATATGGGTCTGACTAATGCAGTAACTAATGAATTAGTTCCTCGATAGATATAATGATAAGGATTATGACTGATCCAAAATAAACTAAATACCGATGCCATGGTGCATGGTTCATTCACAGCTTTACTGATAATACTTGGTGGTACAATAGACAACTGACAAATCTGGCAGGCTAGGTACAAACCTGTGTGCCACTTCTTTGCGTACAGCATAGCGTATTTGCTTATCAAAATTTCTCCCCTTGCGTTTTTCGCGGAACCTGATGAGTGAAGCAACCCTTTTTGCAGGAATGTCTGTCCTCTGAAGTAAATCCTCATAACCCTGCACAAGAATGCTAACATTACATCATAAAGGGACAAACATTGTTGATTAACATATATGCAGCCGAGTAATTTCCACGTACCCTATTTTCACGTTGACTGGGTAAAACCATGGCAGATAAACCCGGTGGAATTTCACCAGTTCCTAACAGTAACAGGACAGCTTGAACCTGGAAAAAGGACTTCAACTTAGATAAAACAGAACAGCACGAAGGAGCACCAAATTAAAATCTGGATATAACAACAGATTTTTCTATATACCTGGATATAGGTAATACTCCCTCCGTTCCTAAATATAAGTCTTTGTAGAGATTCCACTATGGACTATATACGAAACAAAATGAGTGAATCTACACTCTAAAATGCATCTACATACATCCGTATGTGGTCCATAGTGAAATCTCTACAGAGGCTTACATTTAGGAACGGAGGGAGTATCAAGTATGGCCATACCAACTAATAATTACAAATCCCTCTTAAAAAACAACTAAAAAGTGTCATTACAAGCCATCATCTACTTGGCTTACAGCTAGTTATGGCAAGAAACCCTATGAGTTGATAGCAAACTGCCAAAAGTGGCAAGGACTAATGCTTCTGCCAGTGGTACAGTACGGAAGTAACCCATTATTGTGAGCTACTGAGGTTATGTACTGTTCAATTCATAAAAACTAGCCTAGTTTCCTATAGGCATCATTGAAGTTGATAATTCTGTGGCTATTCAAATCCCACATGACCAAGGAAAATATTTTCAAGTTCTAACCACCAAAACAAATAGCATCATACTACCAATCTGAGCCATTTGTTTCGGCCGATGTAACTGAACTCGTCACCGTAAGCAAGCGGTGAGATATGCACAGAACAGCTGCACTAACCCTGATCAATTATACAGTAACACGCCTTGCTAGAATGATTAAACCGAAAATTCTCAACATCAAATTAAGTATTCAATCCCCGCGCATGAGTGTCAAACGCATCAATTTGCTAGCTCGGTCGCGTGAGATTTTCGCTTCCATGTAACATGAATGAACACAGAGCGAGGGGGGAGGAGACCTTGTCAGGGGTGACGGACTCGAAGACGTAGACCTCGCCCTGGAACAGCAGCGTCAGCTGGTTCGGGTTCCCCGGAAAGGCCGAGACCGGTTCTGGGGCCGCCGGCGACGGCGGCTCCTCGGCAGGTGGCAGCTCCTCCTCCTCCTCCTCCTCCTCCTCTTCCAACTCATCGTCCTCCTCCTCTTCCTCCTCCGCGTCGTCCTCGTCGCCGGCTGCCGCGGCGGCGTCGCGCATCTCGGCGTCGGGCCCCTGGGCGGAGGCCGGGTCGGACATGGCCGGTGGTGGCGGGGCTCACGCAACCCTAGATGGGGAAATGGAAGGTGGTGATGCGGCGCGGGCAGCTTGTCTAGTTCGTGAAACGTGTGGTGATGCGATGGAATAGGCGTGTGGGATCACTCTCTTTTTCCACGTTTCATTTTGCTTGGGATTGCTTTTGTGTACAAAATGATACCACAAACTAAAACATTTATTATTGCTCCTTCATTTTGCTTGGTCGCTTTATGTACAAAATGTTATGGCGTTGTATAAAGTCAAACTTTATAAACTTTCATAGAATTTACAGAGAAAAATATTAACATATACAATACAAAATCAATACTCCTTCCGTCCGAAAAAGCATGTCACCGTGACAATTTTGCAAACGACGCACTCCTCCCCGCTCGTCTCCCCCGCCGGAGCCCCCCTGCTCGAATCCCCCCGCAGTTTCCGCGTGCGTCGCCATAGATTCCCCGGGCCTCGCCGGAGCTCCGACCTCCTCCAACAGAAGCCGCGGACCACCGCCGCAGCTGCCATGCTCCACCACCGCCACAGCTCCCATGTTCCTCGACGCCGCAACTTTCTCCTCCGCTGCTCCGTCCTGCTCGCGCAGCTCCCGCTCGCTTGCCTCCCCTAGCTTCCCCCCTCCCTAGTGACCATTGTGCTCTGCTCCGGCTGATATATGGTGGTTGCGAGGCGGAACGCGCCGGATCCGGGCCACCACCGGCAGGAGACGACAGGAGACGTAGCCAACGAGCCCCACGACAGCAAGCTCCCCCTTGCGTGCTCGATGAGGAATACGGCGGCGGCGACGACGTCTTCTTGGTAAGTTATGCCTCCCCCTTCAATTCCCCTCCATGATTTATGTGTCAAAACTGATTTTTGTACTGAAATTGTTGGTAGAGATTCTACTGAAATTGTTGGTAGAGATTCTAGAGGAATTGTTCGACAGGCTACTGAAATCTTATTGTTCGACAGACTACTAAAATTTTTGATAGAGACGACGGTAAATTCTGATGGTGGTGTAAGTATGGAATGTGGTTGAAGAATGAAAAGGGTAATAGGGGAGGAAGATTTTAGAGATAGAAGAAGATTGTTTCACAAAAGTGTAAGTATCCATGTTGTGTTGGTTTATTGTTATCTTTGTATAGGTGTCTGTCACCTTGAGTAGAAGAATTGTATGTTCAATTGCATGAGCCAAGTAAGTAAAAGAAGCACATAATAAAACCCACAGCTTGGTTAGACAAGGTAAATCCCTTGCTCGTCCTGAAGGCAACTGGGTGGTACCTGGAATGCGCCTGTTCATCCCAGACTGGATTAAATCCCAGGCACTGAACAGAGGCGCCTCCTGTAATCATGTTACTGAATTCATTCTGTAGTTCGTGCAGATCAAACTCCTGATGAGGTACTATAAGGTACTATAAGTCATTATATTTTTCTCGAATCACCAAATATATGACCATGTGTCAAGGCCTTAAATTTTCATTGTGTGAAACTATTTTCAACTGGGGATGGAATAGGGTGACCACATCGAGGCCACGATTCACATGACGGGAGGCTTTGTACCGCCACCTAGCGCATGTGCCTGGTAGATTATCTATCTTTAGAGTACAATGGAAGGAGTTCAAGCCTTATCACTACTAGGGAAAATCTTATAGGTAGATGCTTATCCATAGCGCTGGTTACTACGGCGCGCTACTGCTAACTAGTAGTAGCGCGTGCTGAAAACAAGCGCTACAGGTTACGAAGTATCAGTAGCGCGGCCTTGATAACATGCGCTACTGCTAAGCGTTCCCATCGCAACTAATAGCGGCTACCAGTAGTGGTAGCGTTGGTCGTAAACCCGCGCTATGTTGATCAACCATGTCTACAGGGTGTTGTATGCTAGGCTTTCTCCGGTCCAAAAGGCTGAGGCGGAGAAAGAGTATTAGGCTTTAGCTAGTAGAAAGGCTGAGGTGGAGAAATAGTGTTAGGCTTTAGCTAGTAAAAAGGCTGAGCTGAATAGCAGCAGGAAGTTTCCTAGTAGTAGATAGGAATGTGCTATGCATGTTCATAGTAGTAGCACCGTAAGTGCCATCCGGGTCCTATAAAAGGAGCTGCTCCCCATCGGTTGTAAGCAGGAGAAGAAGCAATCAAAAGTTTAGTAGTATTACCACTACAACCAGCCTCACTTAGAAGTAGTACGTGAGTATTTTTCAAAGTGAGTGTGTGTGTGTGTGCGCTCTTCACTCGTGTCTTACTAGCTTGCACTGGCTGCAAATTAGTTCTTTTCTTCTGCTTCGCTTGATCGTCGGCTAGCTACGCTGTAGTTTGCGCTAACACGCTAGTACTAAACCGTTACCAATAGCGCTTATTTGCCGCGCCGCTATTGCTACGTGTGCACGGGCCAACGGGTGGGCCCCATTTAGCAGTAGCGCCGGCCTGCACGGCAGCGCTACTGCTATTCTCTTTAGTAGTAGCGCATATTCTAGACCCATGCTACTGCTAAGTCTATCTTATCTCACCCACGCGCGGCCCTCACTCTCCCTCTCCACTCTCCATCTCCATCTGCATCCCCATCGCTGTCGGCGCTGCCGCCCGTCGCTACTGCCGCGTTTGTCGCCCGCTGCTGCCTCCTTCGCCCCCCGGTATGTCTCCTTCCCTCCCTCCGACCGTCCTTCCTCCTCCATCCCTCCCTCCCTCCCTCCCTCCGACCATGTCCCTCCTCCCTCTCCCTCCCTCCCTCCCACCATCTCCCTCGGACCCTCAACCTCCATCCCTCCCTCCCTCCCTCCTGCATTGCATAATGGGTGGATGAAATTAGTTTTTTTTAATGGTTGGATAGATAGATGGATAGACAGATGGATTAAACTAGGTTTTTTTAGTAATGCTTTGGATAGATATATGGATGGATGGATAGTTGTTAGGGTTAGAAGTAGGGTATATTTGTTTTACCACTTTGGGACAAATTTCTTTTAAAGCATATTGGCATAACGATTCATAAGCTCTCAAACAAATATAAGTGAAGAACGAGAGCACAAGTTTCTTTAAAGTTTTCACTCTCAAAATTATTTAAGTGAAACAAGAGAGGATTTCTTAAAAATTCTACGAACTCTAAAATAAATCTAAGTGAAGCATGAGAGCAAATTTCTTCAAAATAAACAGCACCACCATGCTCAAAAAGATATAAGTGAAGCACTAGAGCAATTCCATAGCTCGCAAAAAAATTAAGTGAAGCATATGAGCAATTCTAGCAAGTCATAGCATATTTTTGGCTCTCTCAAATAGGTGTGTCCAGCAAGGATAATTGTGACAAAATAGCAAACAAAACAAGCAAAGACTCTTATCATACAAGACACTCCAAGCAAAACTTATAATATGTGACGAATGAAAATATAGCTCCAAGTAAAATACCGATGGTCGTTAGAAAAAAGAGGGGATGCCACTCGGGGCGTCCCCAAGCTTAGTCGCTTGATACGTCTTGAACATTATCTTGGGGTGTCATGGGCATCCCCAAACTTAGCCTTTTGCTACTTATTCCTTCATCCATCGTGATCTCACCCAAAACTTGAAAACTTCAATCACACAAAACTCAACAAAAACCTTCGTAAGATCCGTTAGTGTAAATAAAAAAATCACTACTTTAAGTACTGTAGGAAACCCATTCTTATTTTGTAATTGCATTATATCTACTGTATTTTAGCTTTTCCATGGCAAAAACCCTTCAAAGAAAACCATAGATGCATCAAAACAAGCACAACAAAAACAGAATCTGTCAAAAACAGAACAGTCTTTAGTAATCTGTACTACTTCGAAACTTCCCGACCTCCAAAAATTCTGAAAAAATGGGACGACGTGAAATATTTGTATACCAATCCAGTAAAAAAAGAATCAATTAAAAATCACTTTACAGTAATTTTTGATGATTTTTTTACTGGGCGCAAAAGTTTCTGTTTTTTACTGGATCAGAACCAACGTTTCTCCCACATCTCCTAAAGGTCTTACTTGGCACAAACACAAATAAAAACAAAAAAACTACATCATAACAGAAGTTTAATGATGCATTTATTCAAGAACAGCAATAAAACCCAAAATAGAAAGGATAACTATTGGGTTGCCTCCCAACAAGCGCTATCGTTTTACGCCCCTAGCTAGGAATAACGCATAGATCTCAAGTGTTGTCATCCTTGTTGGATGATCCATTGGTTGCCCTCATTATAGATTTAGGGCAATTTGATCTTAGTTCTAGGGAAGTGTTCCATACCCTTCCTCAAGGGGAACTGAAATTAATATTCCCTTCCTTCATATCAATCACGGCACCAATAGTGCGTAAAAACGGTCTACCAAAAATAATAGGACAAGACGGATTGCAATCAGTATCAAGAACAATAAGGTCTATGGGCATATAATTCCTATTTACAAAAATAAGAACATCATTAATTCTTCCCAAAGGATTTTTAACAGTAGAATCTGCCAAGTGCAAATTAAGAGAACATTCTTCAATATCGGTAAGATCAAGCACATCACAAGAGATTTCAAAATTGTGGAAACACTAGCACCCAAATCACACAAAGCAAAGCACTCATAATTTTTAATCTTGACTTTGATAGTTGTTTCCCACTCATCATATAATTTTCTAAGAATCAAAACCTCTAACTCCAACTTTTCTTCTAAAGATTTTATTACCGCTTCGGAGATGTGTTTAGTAAAAGACTTATTTTGTTCATAAGCATAAGGTGAATTCACCATAGATTGCAGCAAATAAATACATTCAACCAAAGAGCAACTCTCAAAATTAAAGTCTTTGTAATCCAAAAGAGTGGGCACATCACTAGTTAAAGTTTTGACCTCTTCCAACCCACTTTTTTCAACAAAATTTTCAACAAGAATTTCACCCTCCGAATCATCCGGACGCCTTCTAGCTAAAGTTGAAACTTCTTCAGTCCCGTTATTATTAATTTTATCCTTACTAAACCAAGAAACAAGAGAAGAAACACCAATCATCTTAAGATCTTCATTATTTTCATGAAAGTAATCGGTAGAAAACGCCTTTTCTAAATATTCTCTTTTAGCTCTAAGCATAGCGGTTCTTTTCTTACTTTCATCCATAGAAACATATAAAGCTTTAATTGATTCCTCAACCTTAGGCACAAAAAAATCAACTTGAGATTTTATACATCGTGAGAAATTCAATCAATACTTCTAGCCATATCGTCAATCTTATTCAATTTTTCTTCTATCGAAGCATTGAAAACCTTTTGAGTATTGATAAATTCTTTAATATTATTCTCAATATCAGAGGGCATTTTATTATCATTGTAAGAAGAATTACCATAGGAATTACCATAATTATTAGAGGAATTTCCAGGGAAATGCCTAGGATTAAAATTACCTCTATAAGCATTGTTACCGAAATTGTTTCGCGAAATAAAATTCACATCTATGGCATCACTATTTTGCTCAATCAAAGTAGACAAAGGCACATCATTAACATCAATATGAGCATTTTTACTAGCAACCATTTTCATGAGAGCATCAACTTTACCACTCAAAACATCAATTTCTTCAATAGAATTAACCTTTTTACTAGTAGGTGCTCTTTCGGTATGCCATTGTGAATAATTTGCCATAATATTATCAAGCAATTTAGTAGCTTCACCCAAAGTAATCTCCATAAAAGTACCACCCGCAGTGAAATCTAAAAGATTTCTAGAAATAAAATTCAATCCTGCATAAAAATTTGGTATGATCATCCAAAGATCTAAACCATGAGTTGGGCAATTTCTTATCATTGATTTCAATATTTCCCAAGATTGGGCAACATGCGCATGCTCAAATTGTTTAAAATTTGTAATCTGAGTTCTAAGAGAAATAATTTTTGCGGGAGGAAAATACTTTGTGATACCCAAGAATCGATACTATTTCGCGGCAAAGAAGAAAACTAATTTTTAGCACGATCATGCAAAGAGAATGGAAATAATTTCAATTTCACAATATCATTGTCCACATCTTTTTTATTTTGCATATCACACAATTCTACGAATGTGTTTAGATGGGACGCGACATCCTCATTAGGATACCGGAAAATTGTTCTTTCATCACAAGATTCAACAAAGGAGCATTGATATCCAAAGAATCCGCATTAGTAGCGGCAGGAATTGGCGTACTAATAAAATCATTGTTGTTGGTACTGGAAAAATCACACAACTTAGTGTTCTCCTGCGTCATCTTGACCAGTTGTAAACAAGAACACAAGTAGGCAATAGATCCGACCGAAAAAACGGCGAACAAAAAAGAGGGCGAATAAAAACGACAAATGGTTGTGAAGTGGGGGAGAGGAAAACGAGAGGCAAATGGCAAATACACTACAGGAATCAGCTTCTTTGCCATCTACCATGGCGGACAGCAAAGACATGGACGGCGGACGGCAAAGAGCTTTGCCGTCAGCCGCGGACGGCAAACAGCTCCGGCAAAGACAGGGTCGGCAAACACCTTATTTGTCGTCTAGTTTTTGCAGCGGACGGCAAAGAGGCCTTTGCCATCAGTGGCGGACGGCAAAGAAGGTGGACGGCAAAGAAGGTGGACGGCAAATAGTAGGTGTTAGCCACGTTAGGTGCTAACGGAGGTAACGGAGGCTTTGCCGTCCGCCAAACTAATGTTTTGCCGTCTGCCAAACTAATGTTTTGCCGTCTACCGATTAATAACAGACGGCAAAAAATGTCCATCTACACGTTTATTAAAATCAGAGACATCAAAGGATTTTGTTTATTAAAATATAGTGAACCAGCAGCCCAAGTGCACCACAGTATCCATCTAAGCTTTGTTCCAACAATCGACGACAAATGAACAAATTTCACAATACCAAATTAGTCTATTTACACAGAATAGATTTGCATCTGCTCCATCTACACAAAATTACTCCATTTACATGAACAGCGTGGTGACCCGGAAGAACAAGTGCCTGGCGAACGTGAGCTCGCTCCTCATCCTCGCAACCGCCCCGGCCTCGAAGTCCAGATCGATGGCGGTCCTTGCCCTTCCGGGGCGCCTCGACGACAAGCTAGAGGCTAGCGTGGCAGGAGTCGTCGTTGACGGCCACGAAGACCATGGTGCCGCCGCACTGGACGCGGCCGGCCCGGACCCAGCCGCCCACAACCACACGCTCGCCGGCGAGGGCGTCTGTGGTGTAAGTGCATCTAGTGCCCCTTAGTGATTTTGGTGTATTGAAGACTTATAGGTTAAGTAACTAATGTGTTTGTGAGTGTACACAGGTCTATAAGTCTATGAGGAGTTTGATATTTACAGAGAAAGTCGACCCCTAAAAATGAAGTTCTTCGACTGAAGACTTTGATATTCTGAAGACTTTCTGAAGACTTTGAAAGTGAAGAATTTGGTGTGACCTTTGAAGACTTGATATTCATTCGAGGAATATGAAGCGTGAAGACTTTTGTTTTCGTAGTTTCATTTTCTCTTTCTTGAGTCATAGGAAACACCGTACTGTTAAAAGGGGTCGAGGAAATACTAAGGAAAAATTTCCATGTGATGCTCAACTCAAAATCCTACACCTACCAATCCCTTCGAGTGAAGCCATTGGAAATCTCATACAGTTCAGTCAAATTCATCAGTGACAGAGACGCAGTTCTTCTGTTCACTGAGGATTTTGCTCTGACTGAGGAGTTAGGAATTCGCCAGTGCGAATTGCCTACACAGTGAGGAACATGATAGCCCTGAGGAATTTGAGAGTCAAATTTCCGACCGTTGCTGTGCTGCGCGCCGGCGGACCAAAATATCTTATCCACCTAACGGTCATATCATTGAAGGGCATTTATGTCTTATCATGTCGGGCTGCTCCCTAGGCTATAAATAGCCGCCCCCTACAACCACTAGTTGGTTGGCTGCTCCGAGAGAACTTGAGACTTGTCATTTGAGAGCAACCCATCCTCCGAGGACTTTGAGCGAAAATCATCAAGTGAGGAAAATCCCAAAACCAAACCCACAAACCCCAAGTGATTGAGCATCACTGAAGAAATTGATCCTGCGTGGATCCGACGCTTGTTACCTTTGAAGATTGTGCTTCTTCCAGACGGTTAGGCATCAAGGTCTAGAGCATCCAAGAGGAATTGTGGATCGCCGAGTGACCAAGTCTGTGAAGGTTTGGAAGTCACCTGAAGACTTACCACGAGTGATTGGACGAGGCCTGCATGGTCTTAGTTCAAGGAGAATACGGTGAGGACTGGGTGTCCTGAGTTGCGGCTCAGAGACTGGGTGTCCGGGACTGTGTGTCCTCGAGTTTAAATACTCAGCCGCTCCAACCAAACGTACAACTAAGACAGCAGTTGGAACTGGTTTACCAAATCATTGTCTTCACCAACTGACTGGTTCTATTTCCTCAACTCATCCATTTCCTCATTCTGTGTTGCATATTGTTCATATCTGTGCTTGAAGACTTTGACTGAAGACTTTCACAAATTCCTCAGTTCAATTTCTTCAGTCTGTTTGTCTTCATCTTGTTATCCTGTGTTTACGCTTCCCGTACTCTGTTCTAGTCTTCATTTCATCATGCTGACTATGTGTGCATCCTGTTATGTTTACTTCTGAGTACATATTCCACTGCAAATAGTTCTTCGCTAAGGAATTTCCTCACCGGCAAATTCCTCAGTGAAGAATTTCATAAAAATCGCCTATTCACCCCCCCTCTAGTCGATATAACGCACTTTCAATTGGTATCAGAGCAAGGTACTCCCTTGTTCTGTGTGATTTTGGTTTAACCACCTGGAGTTCTAGTTATGTCGACCGCAGGTATGATCAAGGTCTCGGCTGGGTGTCCTACCTTTGATGGAACGGACTACCCCTACTGGAAGAACAAGATGCGAATGCATCTTGAGGCAATTGATAATGATCTCTGGTATGTTGTGAAAAATGGTGTCCCCTCTGTCACTGAAACACTGACCGCTACCGATGTGAAGAGATTCAAACAACTCGATTCTCAAGCGAAGAATATCATCTGTGGCCATCTGAGCAAAGGACAGTATGGAAGAGTGAGTGCTTTGGAAACTGCTAAGCTTATCTGGGATAGGCTGTCCAAAGTAAATGAAGGAGTCTCAACTCAGCGTGACTCTCGAGTTGATGTTCTTCGGAATCTCTTCAACCGCTTCAAAAGACTCGACAACGAAAATGTCCAACAAACCTTTGATCGCCTCACTGACATCTCAAATGAGCTTCAAGCCCTCGGTGCCACTGACATCACTGATCATGAAGTGGTGAAGAAACTGCTAAGATCGCTTGATTCCTCATTTGATACTCTGGGACTGATGATACAAGAACGTGCTGACTACAAGTCGCTTGATCCTGCTGATATCCTCGAAAGGCTTAACACCCACGAGTTCCAGCTTGCTGAAAAGAGAGATCTCTATGGCTCAAACTATGGCAAACCACGTGCCCTGAAGGCTAAGGTTGTGTCTGACTCTGAATGTGAGGATTCTGGTAGTAGCCTTGGTGATCCTGAAGAACTGAGCCAGGATCTAGCTCTGCTTGTGAAGAAATTCCAGAAGTTCACAAGACGTGGTCATTTTGGAAAATCCTCAAGAGGAAATGATTCTTCATCCAGTGACTACAAGAGAAGACTTTGCCACAAATGCAAGAAGCCTGGTCACTATATTCAAGATTGTCCTCAGTGGGAAAAGGAAATGAAGAAGAAGAAATACAAGGACTACAGTTCTGATGATATGAAGAATAAGAAGAAGAAATCATCAAAATCTTTGTCTTCAAAACCATCAAAGTCTTCATCTCACAAGAAGGGCAGCTCCAAGAAAGCTCGGGCATTCATTAGCAAGGAAATGGACTCTGAAGCTGAATCTGAGGAAAATGATGAAGAGGAGGAGTCTGAAGAATCTGAGTCTGGTGTGGCGAGTCTGGCCGTTGCTACTGCTTTCGTCAGCAAGTCCATCTTCAACACTGAAGAAACTGACTCCACCGACAAGCATACTGAAGATAATGATGGCTACGCTCCCACCTATTGCTTCATGGCAAAAGGAGCTAAGGTACTCAAATACAACTCCTCTGACTCTAGTGAAAATGAATCTGATGAGGATCTAAAGCCCAGCTACTCTAAACTTGCTAAAATTGCTGTGAAACAACAACGGGCTCTTGAAAAGGTTCAAAACATGCTAGATAAAAGTGATGATATGTTGGGTGAAGAAATGGATCGCACTAAAGCCCTGACTGAAAATATTCAGAGACTTCAGTCTAAGTATGATAACCTTCAAGGTCATCATAACTCTCTCTTGTCTGATCATGAGAAACTTTCTTATGAATTTCTTCAAGAAAAGCAAGACAATGAGAAGCTTTCTCTTGAAGCTCTTCAAAGAAAGGAAGATCTTGAAAAGCTAAGAGTGTGTTATGAAGATCTTCAGAAGGAGCGCGATTCATTACTAGCTCAACAAATCAGCACTTCTCAGGAAGAATTTGTTCCTCTATGCTTAAAGTGCATTGAACGTGAATCTGCTAATTCTTCACCTGAATGTTCAAATGCTTCAACTATTACAAATTCTTCATCTGCCTCTGCTATCACTAATTCCTCATCTGAGGACATTGCTAGTATCACTGACAATGCAGGGCTGAAGGAATTGTACATGACAGGCATGTACAAAAGCCTCAAAGGGCATCAGACACTTTATGATGTGCTCAAAAAGCAGATCCTCAACAGAAACCCTAGGAAAGAGGGTATTGCCTTTGAGAGGAAACTCAATGCCGATGGAACATATTGGAAGCCTGAGCAGTATCCCAAAACCTCATGGGTTGCTGCAAAGGGACCTCCAGTTGATCCATCTAACTTATCTGGCTTTACATGTGAATCTCCTCATTCTTCTGATGAGTCATTTGACTCCAACTATAAACTGTTCAAAAATCAGAATGGTGAAGTATTTGCTAGATATGTTGGCACTAACTGCAGGAACGGTTCCCCTATGAAGAAGATCTGGGTTCCCAAAAGCTGTGTTGAAAGTCTTCAGGTGAATGTCCTCATGACACCACCTGTGAAGAACAGGAACCCCAGATCAAATTCTTCATATGGACCAAACTCTTCATATGGATCCAAATCCTCATATGGACCAAATTCTTCATGAGGATCAAATTCCTCAACTGGATCAAAGTCCTCGTATGATTATCATCGTGCTAACAAATCTGTCTCGCAGGGTAAAGCTAAGGGCTATGAATATGTGCATTATTCTTCAAACCATTATGTTCATAAGTCCTCTAAGAATTACTCTGCTTATTCATATGCTTACCCTAACCCCTCCTATGCTAAGCGAAATGGTTTGGCATCTTTGCCACCTTTCTCACATGGTGCTCGCAGGATGATGAACTCTTTGCCACCCCTCCAGATGTGGGTGGTGAAGAAAAAGAACTAATCTCTTCTGCAGGGTCAGGTCTCTAGACGTGCTCTAACGTCTGAAGAATTTGCTGGGGACCTGACAAAATGCCTGAAAGGACGCAGGCGAATCATGATGAAATGAACTTTCATTTCACACATCCTCACACTGCTATATCTGTTTACTGCTTGATGAAATTCATCTGATGAACTTGATGTCATATTCTTCACTGATGAAGCATATGAGATTGTAAGTTACACTAATTCATCTGCAGGATGATCAACCCAAAACCACTGAATGGGTCCTCGATAGTGGATGTACAAATCACATGACTGGTGACAAGAATCTATTGATGGATGCTCCCTTATCACCGTCACCTCTGAAGCATATCATCTTTGCTGACAAAGGCAAAAGTCAGGTATTGGGTCTTGGTAAGGTTGCTATCTCTAAGAATAAGCACATGGACAAAGTCATGCTTGTTGAGTCCTTAGGATACAATCTCATGTCAGTCTCAATGCTTTGTGATCTTGATATGGTTGTTGTCTTTGGCAAACATCGCTGTGTTGTGATTATGGAAGCTGACAATTCCAAAGTCTTCGAAGGCTTTAGGAGAGGAGATCTGTATATTGTTGATTTCTCTACAGGACCACAACCAGCCATGTGTCTACTTGCAAAAGCTTCAGAAGGCTGGCTATGGCATCGACGACTTGGTCATGCAGGCATGAGGAATTTGAACACGCTTGCGAAGAAGAAGCATGTCATTGGCATTGAGAATGTCAAATTCCTCAAGGATCACTTATGCGGAGCATGTGAAGCCGGAAAAATGACCAAGGCCAAGCACCCAGCGAAGACTATCATGACCACTACCCGTCCATTCGAATTGCTTCACATGGACCTCTTCGGACCTAACCACTATTCTGCAGTCACTAATGATGCATCTCTATATGGTTTTGTCATTGTTGATGATTATTCTCGATATACATGGGTACACATTGTTACTTACAAACATGAAGTGCAGGAAGTCTTCAAACGATTTTCCTCGAGGGCTTCAACCAACTTTGGTGTGAAGATCAAGCATATCAGAAGTGACAATGGAACTGAGTTCAAGAATTCTGGTCTTGATGCCTATCTTGATGAACTTGGTATTACTCATGAATTATCTGCTCCCTATACTCCTCAGCAGAATGGCATCGTGGAGCGCAAGAACAGAACTCTTGTTGAGATGGCTCGCACTATGCTTGATGAATACAAAACGCCTCAGCGTTTCTGGATTGATGCAATTGGTACTGCCTGCCACATCATCAACAGAGTATATCTTCACAAATTCTTCAAGAAGACTGCCTATGAACTCCACACTGACAAGAAACCCAATGTGAG
The DNA here is from genome assembly GCF_002162155.2 of Triticum dicoccoides. Classification (NCBI taxonomy): domain Eukaryota; kingdom Viridiplantae; phylum Streptophyta; class Magnoliopsida; order Poales; family Poaceae; genus Triticum; species Triticum dicoccoides. The sequence continues at coordinate 20,207,422 of NC_041387.1, forward strand.
TTATTTCAAAGTCTTCGGTGCTAAATGTTGGATTAGAGATCCTCACCACAACTCTAAATTTGCACCGAAAGCACATGAAGGTTTTATGCTTGGTTACGGAAAGGACTTGCACACCTACAGAGTCTTCAACATTGTTCTTCACAAGATTGTTGACACTGTAGATGTGCGGTTCGATGAAACTAATGGCTCGCAAAGAGAGCACCTACCTTCTGTGTTAGATGAACCAGCACCTGAGGATGCTATCAAGCTCAAGGCCATTGAGGATGTCATTCCTACTGAAGAATCTGCTGAAGAATTCATTCCTGTTCATGAAGAACGTCGAGCTGATACACCTGAAGAACATGATGAGGAAAATGGTGCTGAAGAAAATGCTGATCAAAATCCTCAGCAACAACCAACTCATCCACGCGTTGCAAAAGAAGTGCAAGTGGAGAAGATCATCGATGACATTAGCGCACCAGGTCCTCTCACCCGCTCAAAAGCCTCACACTTATCTAACTTTTGTGGGCACTATGCTTTTGTTTCCATCTCAGAGCCCACTAAGGTAGATGAAGCTTTTCTGGAGCTGGAGTGGATTCAGGCTATGCAAGAAGAATTACATCAGTTCGAGTTGAACAATGTCTGGGAATTGCTCAATCGCCCAGATCCTCGCAAGCATAATATCATTGGCACAAAGTGGATCTACCGCAACAAGCAAGATGAAAATGGCCTTGTGGTGAGGAATAAGGCACGACTAGTAGCTCAAGGCTACACACAGGTTGAAGGAATTGATTTCGATGAAACTTTTGCACCTGTTGCTAGACTTGAGGCTATTCACATTTTACTTGCCTATGCTAACCATCATGATATCATCTTATATCAAATGGATGTGAAAAGTGCATTCCTCAATGGTAAACTTGAGGAAGAAGTATATGTTGCTCAACCCCCAGGTTTTGAAGATCCCAAGAATCCTGACAAAGTCTTCAGACTCAATAAGGCCCTCTATGGCCTCAAGCAAGCCCCTCGGGCGTGGTATGACACATTGAAGGAATTCTTCATGAAGAATGGCTTCACACCCGGTTCACTCGACCCTACTCTATTTACTAAATCATATGATGGTGAACTGTTTGTGTGCCAAATATATGTTGATGATATTATCTTTGGCTGTACTAACCAACGATATAGTGATGAATTTGCCTATATGATGAGTGAAGAATATCAAATGTCTATGATGGGAGAGTTGACATTCTTCTTAGGTCTTCAAATTCGTCAGCAGCGCAATGGCATATTCAAATCTCAGGAGAAATACCTCAAAGATGTACTGAGGAAATTCGGCATGCAAGATTGCAAAGGCGTCAAAATTCCTATGCCCACAAATGGCCATCTATGCACTGATGAAAATGGTATTGACTTCGATCACAAGGTATACCGCTCCATGTTTGGTTCTTTATTGTACTTATGTGCATCTAGGCCAGATATAATGCTTAGTGTTTGCATGTGTGCCCGATTTCAAGCTGCACCGAAGGAATCACACCATAAAGCTGTGAAGCATATTCTTTGATATCTAGCTCACACACCAACACTAGGATTATGGTACCCCAAGGGCTCTGCTTTTGATCTCATTGGATATTCTGACTCTGACTATGCTGGTGATCGTGTGGACCGCAAGTCAACATCTGGCACTTGTCATTTCCTCGGATGATCTTTGGTCTGTTGGTCCTCGAAGAAACAGAACTGTGTATCACTGTCTACTGCTGAAGCTGAATACATTGCTGCTGGCTCATGCTGTGCTCAACTGCTTTGGATGAAGCAAACCCTCAAGGACTATGGTGTCAACATGAAGAATGTGCCTCTCCTCTGCGACAATGAGAGTGCCATCAAGATTGCTCACAACCTAGTTCAGCACTCGAAGACTAAGCACATCCAGATTCGTCATCATTTTCTTCGTGATCATGTGTTGAAGGGCGATATCTCCATCGAGCATGTGAAGACTGAAGAACAGCTAGCTGATATCTTCACTAAGCCCTTGGATGAAAAGAGATTTAGCAAGTTGCGGTGTGAGCTAAATATCTTAGAATCTTCGAATGTTCTTTGAAAAGGACACACATCCTAACCCTTATGCATAATTGATGACTTAGATGTGCAATACATGAAGAAACATTTTTTTTCAATCAATGAAGAATAACACTCTAAGTGTGAAGAAATTAATGAAGAATTTGATTCTCAGAACCCTACGACAATTGTACGCGGTATCTGAAATCATCATTCTTATACGGTGGGCTACGCCACCACAAAAGTTGAAAATCTTCAATTTGAGTTTTTCTCATTTTTGAAATTCCTCAGTTTTTCAAATTCTTCAACTTTGCAAAATCTTCAATGTCTCCGACGTTTTTCTTCATTGGATATATATATATATATATATATATATATATATGAGTTTATGTCCTCTACAGCATTCACTTATTGCTAATTCTTCAAGTTGCTATTTCTGCTAAGTGAATGTGATCGGACCCTTCCCCTCTATGCTATACTCAATCCAATCTATTCACAAATTCTTCATGTGCGTTCTGATTGAAACTCGTTCAAAGTCTTCACTGGTCCTTGACAGCTGAAGAAATTGCGAACGAAACTTTTAAACAAATCTTATCCAAGTTTTCGGTTTTACCGCTCAAACCGTTCCGCATCCCACGATGTATTAGTTTAATCACCCACGATCTTACACGATCTCATCTGCACAGTACGTGGGTGACACATGTCGCGTGAAGGAGAAAGGGCAGGGGCATGTTCGTCCCAAAATCTTCGGGCGAACAGTTTTTCACTGTGGCTATAAATACCCCCTCTCCCCTTCCTTACTTCATTTACTCTGCTCGGTCGCTGTCTCTCGCTCGAGCTCTCCTCAAACCCTAGCGCCGCTGCTACTCCATCGCCGCCGGTGAGGAAAAGCTTCACTGCCTCGACCTCATCGCCGTCGTACTCGCGCCGGCCGCAGAAATCTTCACTCCGCCGCCGCCGTAGCCGTCTCCCTCTGCCAAGTTAGGGCGTGGGAGATCTCACGTGACGAACTTCACTACAGTTCACTCCTGTTCGTTGTGTTCTTCAGTTCGGGTAATTAAAAGTCACTTTTATTACTCGCGTTGATTCTCCAATCTTTTTGAAAATCTTCAAAGGTGTTTTTGTTCTTCAAATCTTCACATATGAACACCTCACACACTATATGCTCTTGATTTATCTCTCTAAGCATTCAACTCTTCAAGATTCCTCAATTGCGCAGATTTTCAATCTGTACAACTCTGGAACCTGAGACAAAGCGCTTAGTGAAATTCCTCAAGGCTCAACTAGTCAAATTCCTCAAAACTTGTTCCTTTTGAAAAATCTTCTCAGAACGCATATGACCTCTCCAAATTCCTCGCACCTACACTCTGTTCACAGGTACTCATGTCCGCTGCTGAATCACTAGGTTCTCATCAACTTAACTCATTTGCAGCGTTCCTCGAAGAAAAACTGCATACTTCTTCAGAGTGCTCTATTGTTCAAATTCCTCACCTGAAGAAAATGGCAGAAGGCAAGAGACCGCAGAAGGGAGGAAAGAAACCGGAGGTCATGACTGCCTTTGAGATTCCTGAGGAAATATACAAAGACTACTGCACACCTGATGAATCCAAGTTTGGCAAGGAGACCAAAAATCAGCGCAAAGTGCGCATACAGAGGATAGAAAGAAGATGGGCACGAGAATGGAGGGAATACCGCTATGTTACTCCCAAGTACATGAGGAAATTCGCCTTAAACCCTCCATGCCCAAGAGCTCCACTGGCACCTGGCCAAGTCGCTGATTCCACTAGCATCAAGAGTGGTGAAGACTTTCCTGAAGAATGGTCCAGGCGCCAAGCCAAATTGGCAAGACAGGCCAAGGAGGCAGTGAGGAAATTCAATGAGGATTCTGCTGTTGCTGCTGCTACTGAGCCCTCGGTCAAGTCGAGGAAATCAATGCCAAAGAAGCCTGCTCGCAAGCCAAGTGCTTCACCGTCAGCGCCCTCACGGCCCAGTTCCTCAGTCGCGCCCTCACGGCAAATTCCTCAGACTGCTGCTGCTCATTCAAAATCCTCAGCAGCTCCCTCCAAGTCTTCAACACCTGTGCATCTTGCTACTTGTCAAAGGACTCAGGGTTTCTCAATTGCTTCTGGTGTCTCAGCAAGTTCCTCAGCTGCACCAATGTCCTCAACAGGCCCCACTCTGCTGAAGACAAAAGCAACTGCTGGACGCGGTCCTCGGCCAAGTCCAAAGAAGAAACAGGTTGCATTCAATGTGCCTTCTGATGATGAAGCTTCTGATGAAGAACTTGCAGAAATCATCAGAGACCGACTGACCAAGGCCGCTAGAGCCAAAAGAACAAGTGTGCCTCTGCTTTTGGATCCGAAGAAGATCCTTGACTTCATCGACCTGTGGCATCAGGATCCAAACACTCCCATTCCGGATCTGCCACTGACTCCTGGTCAAAGTCATATGCTGAACCATTTCATCGCTGAAGAGAAATGGAAATTTGAAAAGGCTCGTGAGATCAAGAGAACACAAGCCAGAAAGGAGAAGCTTCTGAGGAAGAACATCATCAACTTGACTCCTGAAGAACTTCTCAAAGCACAATCTGAAATTCAAGCCCTCAGCAAAGATTTCGATGCTTATAATGCTGATTGGCAAGGAGCCAAGGTGAGATTCGTCAATCTGACGAAGAAAAATGTCAATTGTTGCAGCTCCATCGCAACAAGAAAATCCTCAGGCTGAAGACTCTGCTCAGCCTGCTGAAGAACATGCCAGCACTGCTGATGACTTTCAGCGTGCTGATGAGAACATGAGTTCCAGGGCTGATGACTCCATTCCAGCCGCTGAAGAAATTCCCAGGGCATCCACTAGTGGTGTGCCTGAAGAATCTGAAGGAAACAGGGCAACTGCACCAGTTGCGCCTGAAGAAACTGTACCACAATCCTCAGCTCCTCCTGCGCCAACACCAACTCCAATTCTTCCTTCTGCCTATGAAGTGAAGAAAACAAAGGCTGCAGAACGAGCTGCAGTGAAGAAAAGGAAGGCATCAGCTGCGTCAAATTCTTCGGCTGCGAAGAAAATGAAGCCAATGACCAGCTCGATTGAAAATCCTATTGATGCCATTCCCATTTCCTCCATGTCGTCCAAGGAAATTGTTCCTTATGGAGAAGATTACAAGATCCCAAGCGGATCTGATGAAGAAAATCAATCTGTTGCTACCTCAGAATAGCTTGATGAAGAAATTGAAGTGGAAGCTTTCCCTTCAACTCCAGTTGTTTCCTCACCCGTGCCTCAGTTCACTGCTGAAGAGGCAGGTGTTGAGGAAATTGAAAAAGAAGATGAAGACGTGGATATTGGGTGCACTACACCAGTGATGAACGATGACTTTTGGGAAAGTCAGCATCCCAATACTCCTCTCTTCACTCCGATTCTACAAGTTCCTCAGTCCCCGGCTACAACTGTTCAAATGAGCTCTGAAGAAACTCATCCCACATCGTCTGTCAATGAAGAAATTCCAGCCACTAGCGCTGAAGAACCCACTGCTGATCCTCAAATTGCACAAGGAGAGGAACCAGAAATTCCTCAGCCTGAAGAACCTGAGATCGCGATTCCTGAGGTTGTGTTGCAAATCACTGATATTCCTATGCCCAAACCGAAGAATCCATTCTCTAGCAAGCAAAAATTCAAGGCTGAAGACTTCTTTTCTGAGCATGTGTTCTTCACTGCTTATAATCCTTATGACTCTGCTCGTATGAGGAAAAGACGCTTCTGGACTCCAACACAAGCAAACTTCTATTCCTCAGTGCTATTTGACAAGGACAAGATCTTCGACCATGAGCATATTCCTCATGTGGATATGGAATCACTACCGTGCTTCGAGCCAGTATTCCGTGTTCTTCATGATGCAGGGCTGCTAAATTTCTGCACTGATATCTGCGACTGGAATGAAGAACTCATTCTTCAGTTCTATGCCACCCTGCACATCACCGGAGATGCTGAAGATATCAACTCATGGGTACTGGATTGTGTGACAGAGAATACTCACTACAAGGCACCAGCAACTGAATTGCTTTGTGTCCTTCCTCTTGATCCTCCCCATGAATCTACACGTTGCATCTACAATGACCGTGAACTGTCTGATCACTTTATGCAAGTGCTTATGAAGCCGCTGAAGCCAGGACAGACCCCTCGAACCAAATTCCTCGTCAAGGAATTGATGTATGTGCCTCGGACTGTTTATAGAATCTTAACGAAGACAATGAGTCCCATCAAAGGCCACGACTCAAATGAAGAAGATGTCGTTGGCATCATGAAGAACATGCTTTTCAATATCATTCATGGCGTTCCTGTCAACTTCCATGATTTCTTCATGAGGACTCTGGCCAATGTTGCAATGTCACCTTTTGAGCTGAAGCCATATGCGCCTTGGATCATGAGATTCATAAGGGCAAGATCTTCACTGAATTACAAGGCCGACACTCTGAATCATGGCAGCTACTTGCCGCCCATTGAAGTCCTCAAGCGACCAGTTTCATCATCTGATGACAAGGGCAAGTCAGCAGCTGTAATTGATGAAGGCACTCGTCCATTGGATGGTCAATTTCGCAAGGCTGCATCTTACTCCACCAATGACGATTCTGCAACGCATGACACTGCCGCAAATACCTCAACCAAGCAACAACCTCAAGCAACTGCACCCAGGGTGATGACTGATCGTGAGTTACTCCTCTGTCTTCATCAGAAGGTTGAACGCAATCAGAAATGGGTGAAGCGCCAATTTGCTACTATTCTTCACAACATGACCTCAACGCATAACACAGTGAAGAAAAATCAGTACTACCTTCATGAAACCCTCAACCGCACCTGGGCTGTTCTTAATCATGTCTATTCCGCGGAAGAATTGAAGACTATGGGTCTTCAAGAAGCATTTGACTGGTCTGCACCACCTCCAAAGAAATTCAAGAGAGTTAAAGTTCCTGATTTGGTGGCCAGCTCTTATTCTTCATCGCGTGAAACTGATGAATATGAAGATTTGGACGACACTGCGGCAGGCCCTACTTCAACATCCAACCCCGACAACGCTGGCGCTCCTTCATCAACTTGAAAATCTTGAGGGGCGTTAGTCCTCAGTTTCGATCCTTTTGGTCATTTGATGACAAAGGGGGAGAAATCTGAGTTAGTCTTCAAGCGGGTTTATATATTATGGGTGTTTCTATTAAGTTACAACTCTCGTTCTTCCGAAACTTTTTATTGGATTGAGTTGTAATCTTAAATTCGATGGTGCCTTGATACTTTTGATCGTGCTTCGATACGTTTGATGCTCTGATTTTGATACGTGTTATGCTCTGATGCTTTTGAAGCACTAAGCTCTGAATGTGATATTTGAGCTCTGAAACTTTTGATGTGATACTCCGCATGCTTATTCCTAGTCAATACTATTGCACGCATGCTGAATCTCATCAGGCACCATATTTCATCATGCATTTCAAATTCTTCATATTATATATCAAATGCATGTATGGATTACAAGATATAGGGGGAGATCTCCATGATTCAATTCTTCAAATGTGCATTGCCTCAAAAGCAAATTCCTCATTATGCACATATTCAGGGGGAGTTCTTCTATATCTTGCAATCAAATTCCTCAATATCAGTATTTACACTTCATATGTTTATCCCCGTTGAAAACTTAACCTATGTTGTCATCAATCACCAAAAAGGGGGAGATTGTAAGTGCATCTAGTGCCCCTTAGTGATTTTGGTGTATTGAAGACTTATAGGTTAAGTAACTGATGCGTTTGTGAGTGTACACAGGTCTATAAGTCTATGAGGAGTTTGATATTTACAGAGAAAGTCGACCCCTAAAAATGAAGTTCTTCGACTGAAGACTTTGATATTCTGAAGACTTTCTGAAGACTTTGAAAGTGAAGAATTTGGTGTGACCTTTGAAGACTTGATATTCATTCGAGGAATATGAAGCGTGAAGACTTTTGTTTTCGTAGTTTCATTTTCTATTTCTTGAGTCATAGGAAACACCGTACTGTTAAAGGGGGTCGAGGAAATACTAAGGAAAAATTTCCATGTGATGCTCAACTCAAAATCCTACACCTACCAATCCCTTCGAGTGAAGCCATTGGAAATCTCATACAGTTCAGTCAAATTCATCAGTGACAGAGACGCAGTTCTTCTGTTCACTGAGGATTTTGCTCTGACTGAGGAGTTAGGAATTCGCCAGTGCGAATTGCCTACACAGTGAGGAACATGATAGCCATGAGGAATTTGAGAGTCAAATTTCCGACCGTTGCTGTGCTGCGCGCCGGCGGACCAAAATATATTATCCACCTAACGGTCATATCATTGAAGGGCATTTATGTCTTATCATGTCGGGCTGCTCCCTAGGCTATAAATAGCCGCCCCCTACAACCACTAGTTGGTTGGCTGCTCCGAGAGAACTTGACACTTGTCATTTGAGAGCAACCCATCCTCCGAGGACTTTGAGCGAAAATCATCAAGTGAGGAAAATCCCAAAACCAAACCCACAAACCCCAAGTGATTGAGCATCACTGAAGAAATTGATCCTGCGTGGATCCGACGCTTGTTACCTTTGAAGACTGTGCTTCTTCCAGACGGTTAGGCGTCAAGGTCTAGAGCATCCAAGAGGAATTGTGGATCGCCGAGTGACCAAGTCTGTGAAGGTTTGGAAGTCACCTGAAGACTTACCACGAGTGATTGGACGAGGCCTGCGTGGTCTTAGTTCAAGGAGAATACAGTGAGGACTGGGTGTCCTGAGTTGCGGCTCAGAGACTGGGTGTCCGGGACTGTGTGTCCTTGAGTTTAAATACTCAGCCGCTCCAACCAGACGTATAACTGAGACAGCAGTTGGAACTGGTTTACCAAATCATTGTCTTCACCAACTGACTGCTTCTATTTCCTCAACTCATCCATTTCCTCATTCTGTGTTGCATATTGTTCATATCTGTGCTTGAAGACTTTGACTGAAGACTTTCACAAATTCCTCAGTTCAATTTCTTCAGTCTGTTTGTCTTCATCTTGTTATCCTGTGTTTACGCTTCCCGTACTCTGTTCTAGTCTTCATTTCATCATGCTGACTATGTGTGCATCCTGTTATGTTTACTTCTGAGTACATATTCCGCTGCAAATAGTTCTTCGCTAAGGAATTTCCTCACCGGCAAATTCCTCATTGAAGAATTTCATAAAAATCGCCTATTCACCCCCCTCTAGTCGATATAACGCACTTTCACGTGGCGGCCTAGATTGCGTGGATGGGCGTGCGGGATGCGGCCTTCGGGGGCTACAGGTGGTCGGCGGCCATCCGGAGCTCAGCCGTCGGTGCTGTTGCTGCCATCGGGGGCGATGGGGCACAGATTCCGCTGGGGGCGACGGGCGACGGGGCACGGAGGCCGCCGGGGGGACGAGCGAGGGGGCCGGGCCAGGGCCGGCGGACGAGATGGCGGCCAGCGAGGCCGGGGTCGGCGGGCAAGATGGCGGCTAGCGAGGCCGGGGCCGACCGGCGAGATGGCGGCCAGCGAGGTGGGGGCCGGCCGGTGAGGTGGTGGCGAGC
>NC_041387.1:20217392-20261488 GCF_002162155.2 Triticum dicoccoides
CGGAAGTGGCCGCGGCCGGCAGGCGATGTGGTGGCCGGCGAGGACGGGGCCGGGGCGGTGGCGGGTAGGTGAGATTGGGAGCGGGGAGAGTGATGAGAGAGAGACGTGGTGAGGTGGGTGAGATCGGGAGCAGGAAGAGAGATGAGAGAGAAGTGGTGGGTGGGTGAGACCGATGGATAAGGTAGGCAGTGGGGGCGTGGGGCGTGCGGGTGTTGCCGTGGGGGCGCGTGCATCGTGGGTGTGTGGGGTATGCGTCCGACAGAACGTGTGTCTGAGATCTTGCCAACTCATCGATCCAGGTGATTGATCTGCGAGCTGTGCTTTCTCTTTGCCGTGAGTGTTTCTTTGCCATCTTCCTTTGGAACCTTTGTCGTCCGCTTCAGCCAGCCCGTCTGGATTAACCAGCCGCAGGGTCCAGTGGGGCCCAGTTGGGCTCTTTGCCGTCTGCCTTCTGTAGCTTTGCCGTCCGCTGGCCGACGGCAAAGAAATGGCAGATGGCAAACAATATATTTGCCATCAGCTAGTTTTTTGCCGTCTGCTAGCAGACGGCAAAGAATAAGCTGATGGCAAATTCCCTGATTCCTATAGTGATAATGTAAATTGCAAGGAGATGAGATTTGTGATTAGGAACCTGATAGATGTTGATGATGTCTCCCCGCCAACGGCGCCAGAACTTGGAATGTGGTCGGGAGACTATCTTGACGTGATCCTCCCCGACAATGGCGCCAGAAATTCCTTTTGATGTCGCTTGAACTACGTCGGTATTTCCCCAAAAAGGAAGGGATGATGCAGCACAACTACGGTAGGTATTTCCCTAAGTGATGAGACCAAGGTTATCGAACCAGTAGGAGGATAACGCAACACTGTGTAAACGGTACCTGCACACAAAGAACAAAACACTTGCAAACCGACGTGTTAAAGGGGTTGTCAATCCCTTCCGGGTAACGGCGCCTGGAGTGGCGTAGTAATGGGGTAAAATTATAGTAGATTGAAAGTTGCAAATAAAAGCAAATAAAACACAGCAAGGTATTTTTGTGTTTTTGATAATATAGATCTAAAAACAAAAGTTGCAAATAAAGGAAAAGGCAAATGGCAATATAGATTTGGAAGTATATGATAGGAAAATAGACCGGGGGCCGTAGATTTCACTAGTGGCTTCTCTCAGAAAATAGCAACGGTGGAAATTTTACTGTCGGGCAATTGATAGAAAAGCAAATAATTATGACAATATCCAAGACAATGATCATGATATAGGCATCACGTCCAAGATTAGTAGACCGACTCCTGCCTGCATTTATTACTATTACTCCACACATTGACTGCTATCCAGCATGCATCTAGTGTATTAAGTTCATGGAGAAATGGAGTAATGCAATAAGAACGATGACATGATGTAGACAAGACCTATTCATGTAGGAATAGACCCCATCTTTTTATTCTTAATAGCAACGATACATGCATGCCTTGGTGCCCCTTCTGTCACTGGGAAAGGACACTGCAAGATCGAACCTATCACAAAGCACCTCTTCACATTGCAAGATAAATAGATCAAGTTGGCCAAACAAAATCCAAATATTAGAGAAGAAATACGAGGCCGTAACAATCACGAATGGATATAAAATAAAAGGAAATCTTATCATAAACCACAATTCATCGAATCCTGACAAACACACCGCACAAAGTCATTACATCAAACAGATCTTCGAGAGACCATTGTATTGAGAAACATAGAGAGAGAAAAAAAGCCATCTAGCTACTGCCTACGGACCCGTAGGTCTGAGGTAAACTACTCACGCATCATCGAAGAGGCACCAATGAGGATGATGAACCCCTCCGTGACCGTGTTCCCCTCCGGCAGAGTGCCAGAACAAAGCTCTATATTGGATCTCGTGGTTCTGGAACCTGCGGCAGCTGGATCAATATTTCGTCGACTCCCCTAGGGTTTCTGGAATATTTGGGTATTTATAGGGCGAAGAGGCGGTGCAGGAGGCCACCGAGGAGGGTACAACCCACCAGGGCACGCCTGGGGCCCTGGGCGCGCCCTGGTGGGTTGTGCTCCCCTCGGAGCACCGTGGACTTCCTCATGTCCATATCATCATATGGTTATCCAAAGATGAACCCCTAGATGCAAAAAAGATAGACTTTCTTATTTTGGCTCAGTTGCCAGATCCTAAAAATGATCCAATAGGTTATGATGCTGTATCGTCATTCATGATACACGGGCCTTGTGGAAATCTAAATACTAAATCTCCCTGTATGTCTGAAGGAAAATGCACTAAATCTCCCAGATTTCTGTGAGCAAACAACTATATTGGAGAATGGTTTCACACAATATGCAAGGCCAAACAATGGAATAACTGTTAACAAAAATGGAGTTGACATTGATAACAGATTTGTTGTTCCTCACAATGTCAACTTGGTAGTTAAATATCAAGCTCACATAAATGTAGAGAAGGTTAATCATGATGGCATGCGCAAATATCTTTTCAAGTATGTCACAAAAGGATTTGATTTTGCCAGAACTAAAATCCATTCAAATTCTGGATCATCCAATCCATCAAGTGAAACAGTCAATGAAATAGAAAATTATCTAGAATGTCGCTGTATCACACCAAATGAGGCTGCTTGGCGCTTGCTAGAGTATGATATTCACTATGCAGACCCTTCCGTAGAAAGACTTCCAGTTCGTCTTCCATTTGAGAATAATGTAATTTATTCAGAAGATGATGACCTTGAAGAAGTGATTGAAAATCCAAGGATTATGACGACTAAGTTGACTGCATGGTTAGAAGCTAATATGCAACACCCTCTGGCTGAACAATATACCTACATAGAATTTCCTAAATATTTTACATGGCACTCCAACTCAAATGGAAAATATTGGGATTATCGTCGTGGTTCTAGAAGAATTGGCAGAATTGCTTATGTCAACCCTTCCCAAGGGGACCTTCACTATCTACGTTTGTTGCTCAACATTGTCAAAGGTTTTGAGCGAAGGAGGTTGGATGTGAGGCTTTAGGTCTCCTTGGTGATGATGAAGAATGGTCCAATGCCTTAAACGAAGCCGCTCAATGGGCCATGCCTTACCAGTTACGCCAACTATTTTTCACAGTTTTGCTCTTTTGTGAGGTAACAAATCCTAGAAAACTTTTTGATGACCACGCGTCAAAAATGTCTGAATATGCAGCCCATCAATTGAGTCAGAACCGTGGTCAAGCTAGCAATCCCTTAGCCTATATATATATTTCATCTTATCTTTTGAATGAATTGGATAAATTGCTAAGAGATGCAGGATATTGTTTATCCCATTTTAATTTGCCGCTACCTGATGACACTGCTAATATTTCTGGACAAAATAGGCTACTACTAGATGAGCTCAATTATGATGTGCCTGCTATGACTGCCACTTTAAATGACAACCTTTCAATGCTGAACAACAACTAGAAAGATGTTTTTGATGCTATTTACAATTCTGTGATGAATGGTGAAGGTCAAACATTTTTCATTTATGGATATGGAGGAACTGGAAAAACTTTCTTATGGACTACTTTGCTTAATTCTGTAAGAAGCAAAGGGAAAATTGCACTAGTAGTTGCATCATCGGGAATTGCTTCCCTACTGCTACCAGGGGGTCGAACCCCCATTCCCATTTTAAAATTCCTTTAGACATTTCTCAGAGTTCTGTGTGTAGTATAAAGAAAAATACACACTTAGCAGAACTTATCCAAAAAACTTCTCTTATTGTATGGGATGAGGCCCCTGTTAATCATAGACATTGTTTTGAAGCATTGAACCGTACACTTAGAGATATATTATCAGAAACAAGGAAAAATGCAGAAAATAAGCAATTTGGTGGTATAACTGTTGTGCTTGGTGGAGATTTTCGACAAACACTTCCAGTAATGCAGAATGCAACAAAAGCCCAAATTCTGAGGTCATGCATTGTTAATTCTTATTTATGGAGACAATGTAAGCTTCTCCAGTTAACTGAAAATATGAGGCTGAAGTCAGTAAATCTCTCCACCTCATACAGAGAGGAGCTAAGTAATTTTGCTGAATGGCTTCTTAGGGTGGGCAATGGAACAGAACCTATTGTTTCTGTCCCAAACGATTCTAGTAACTCATTTATAGAGCTTCCAGAGTCTTTACTTCTATCGTCAGATTGTAGGAACCTTGATGGATTGATATCATTTGTCTATGACTTAGGTTCTGAGCCAGCAAATATTTCATCATATTTGTGTCAACGTGCAATTTTAGCACCTACAAATGAGGTGGTTTCAGATATAAATACCAGAATGATTGCTCAGCTAAAAACATCTGAAATGTCTTACTATAGTTCTGATTCAATTGACGATAGCACTGCTAATCATTCCACTCTTGAAGCATTATACCCAACAGAGTTTCTAAACACAATTCCGATGCCCGGACTTCCTGACCATAAGTTGCACTTAAAGATTGGTGTTCCAATTATGCTTTTGCGCAATCTTGATCCATCAAGGGGACTTTGTAATGGTACTAGGCTGATTGTCACCCAATTGACAAATCGTGTGATTGAAGGTGAAATCATAACAGGGAAGGCTACAGGTTCAAAAGTATATATCCCATGCATTGTCACAACATCAACTCACTCAAGGTGGCCCTTCAAATTGAGATGGTGCCAGTTTCCCGTGCGCCTTTCGTATGCAATGACCATAAACAAAAGTCAAGGGCAAACCTTAAATTGAGTTGGAGTCTATTTGCCATCTCCAGTGTTCTCTCATGGTCAATTATATGTAGCATTTTCCAGAGTTACTTCACCAAAGGGGTTGAGAGTTCTAATCGAAAATAGTCCAGTTTCTTATGAGAAGTGCACCCATAATTTAGTCTATGCTGAAGGTTTTAGTCAAATTAATAGACTATGAAACTGAATAAAGGAATTTCCTACATTCAAGTGTGTTTACCCTACATAATTATTTCTCCATTTAATACATCATTATTATGCAATTACTTGCTTCCCTTTCAGGAATATTACATCAATGGAATCCACTACAGCCCTTAAAACCATCACTCTTGGTCAACAGAGTTGTAAGGTATTTGGACGACTCTTACGCCTATGGGATGCAACAAACATGAAATCCAAGTTTGCAGATCCTCTCATCAGCATTGATGGTGTCCTTTTAGATGAAGATGTAAGTCCATCATTAATATTTCTATTTCCAACATAATAATAATATTATTGTACAAATGTACTACTGATTTTCACATCCTCATCGAATATTATGGCAGGGCAATATGGCGCAGATTAGTGTACCGAAAAAATTCAAAGATTTCCGCCCCTTACTCACAGAAGGACATATCTACATCTTTAATGATATTGCAGCCATTGATATAAAAAACAAAACCCATATATATCACCACCAAAACTATATGTTGCAATTCAAGCACATCACTAAGGTTCACCGACTTGAAACCAGAGGAACAAATATACCCAAGTTTTCCTTCAATTTTTGTCCATTTGATAATCTACCAGAAAAAGATACTTTTGTAAAACCACTTCAAGGTAACACTTGCATTTCCTTTTTTTTCTTTCATACTAATATTAAAACATAAATTAATTTTGTATGTGGTTTCTCTCTCCAGATATAAGAGGAGTCATTAGCCACGTTGGGCCATTTGATTATGCAAGTCAGACATCTACAAATAAACTCAGGAAAATCAAAATTCGAAACCTAGAGTATGTTTCTTCTACTACTACAGTGTGTTAAAACTTTTCCATGTTGGAAATATGCCCTAGAGGCAATAATAAAAGCATTATTATTATATTTCCTTGTTCATGATAATTGTCTTTATTCATGCTATAATTGTGTTATCCGGAAATCGTAATACATGTGTGAATAACAGACACCAACATGTCCCTAGTGAGCCTCTAGTTGACTAGCTCGTTGATCAACAGATAGTCATGGTTTCCTGACTATGGACATTGGATGTCATTGATAACGAGATCACATCATTAGGAGAATGATGTGATGGACAAGACCCAATCCTAAACATAGCACAAGATCGTATAGTTCGTTTGCTAGAGTTTTCCAATGTCAAGTATCTTTTCCTTAGACCATGAGATCGTGTAACTCCCGGATACCGTAGGAGTGCTTTGGGTATGCCAAACGTCACAACGTAACTGGGTGACTATAAAGGTAGACCACGGGTATCTCCGAAAGTGTCTGTTGGGTGACATGGATCAAGACTGGGATTTGTCACTCCGTATGACGGAGAGGTATCACTGGGCCCACTCGGTAATGCATCATCATAATGAGCTCAAAGTGACCAAGTGTCTGGTCACGGGATCATGCATTACGGTACGAGTAAAGTGATTTGCCGGTAACGAGATTGAACGAGGTATTGGGATACCGACGATCGAATCTCGGGCAAGTAACATATCGATTGACAAAGGGAATTGCGTACGGGGTTGATTGAATCCTCGACATCGTGGTTCATCCGATGAGATCATCGTGGAGCATGTGGGAGCCAACATGGGTATCCAGATCCCGCTGTTGGTTATTGACCTGAGAGTCGTCTCGGTCATGTCTGCTTGTCTCCCGAACCCGTAGGGTCTACACACTTAAGGTTCGGTGACGCTAGGGTTGTGAAGATATGTATATGCAGTAACCCGAATGTTGTTCGGAGTCCCGGATGAGATCCTGGACGTCACGAGGAGTTCCGGAATGGTCCGGAGGTAAAGAATTATATATAGGAAGTGCAGTTTCGGGCATCGGGACAAGTTTCGGGGTTATCGGTATTGTACCGGGACCACCGGAGGGGTCCCGTGGGCCCACCGGGTGGGGCCACCTGTCCCGGGGGGCCATATGGGCTGTAGGGGGTGCGCCTTGGCCTAGATGGGCCAAGGGTACCAGCCCCTATAGGCCCATGCACCTAGGGTTTCCACCATGGAAGAGTCCATGTGGTGGAAGGCACCCCTAGGTGCCTTGGGGGGGAGGGAAACCTCCCCTTGGCCGCCGCCCCCCCTAGTAGATGCCATCTACTAGGGCCGGCGCCCCCCCTTGGCACCCCTATATATAGTGGGGGAGAGGAGGGACCTCATACACCTGCCCCTGGCGCCTCCCTCTCTCCCTGTTACCTCTCTCCCTCGTAGTCTTGGCGAAGCCCTGCTTCTGTGACGCCCTGCATCCACCACCACGCCGTCGTGCTGCTGGATCTTCATCAACCTCTCTTCCCCCCTTGCTGGATCAAGAAGGAGGAGACGTCTCCCGTCCCGTACGTGTGTTGAACGCGGAGGTGCCGTCCGTTCGGCGCTGGTCATCGGTGATTTGGATCACGTCGAGTACGACTACATCATCACCGTTCTTTTGAACGCTTCCGTGTGCGATCTACAAAGGTATGTAGATGCATCGAATGACTCGTTGCTAGATGAACTCCTAGATGATCTTGGTGAAACGAGTAGGAAAATTTTTGTTTTCTGCAACGTTCCCCATCAGTGGCATCATGAGCTAGGTCTATGCGTAGTTCTTCTTGCGCGAGTAGAACACAATCAGTTGTGGGCGTGGATTTGTCAACCTTCTTGCCGTTACTAGTCTTTTCTTGCTTCAGCGGTATTGTGGGATGAAGCGGCCCGGACCAACCTTACACGTACGCTTACGTGAGACCGGTTCCACCGACTAACATGCACAAGTTGCATAAGGTGGCTGGCGGGTGTCTGTCTCTCCTACTTTAGTTGAAGCGGATTCGATGAACAGGGTCCTTATGAAGGGTAAATAGAAGTTGACAAATCACGTTGTGGCTTTAACGTAGGTAAGAAGACGTTCTTGCTAGAACCCTAATTCAGCCACGTAAAACTTGCAACAACAATTAGAGGACGTCTAACTTGTTTTTGCAGCAAGTGGTTTGTGATATGATATGGCCAAAGTTGTGATGAATGATGAATGATCTGTATGTCATGTATGAGATGTTCATGCTATTGTAATAGGAATCACGACTTGCATGTCGATGAGTATGACAACCGGCAGGAGCCATAGGAGTTGTCTTTATTCTTTTATATGACCTGCGTGTCATTGAGAAACGCCATGTAAATTACTTTACTTTATTGCTAAACGCGTTAGCCATAGTAGTAGAAGTAATAGTTGGCGTGCAACTTCATGGATACACGATGATGGAGATCATGATGATGGAGATCATGGTGTCAAGCCGGTGACAAGATGATCATGGAGCCCCAAGATGGAGATCAAAGGAGCTATGTGATATTGGCCATATCATGTCACGTTTATTATTTGATTGCATGTGATGTTTATCATGTTTTACATCTTGTTTACTTAGAACGACGGTAGTAAATAAGATGATCCCTCATACTAATTTCAAGAAGTGTTCCCCCTAACTGTGCACCGTTGCGACAGTTTGCTGTTTCAAAACATCACGTGATGATCGGGTGTTTTATTCAGACGTTCACATACAACGGGTGTAAGACAGATTTACACATGCAAACACTTAGGTTGACTTGACGAGCCTAGCATGTACAGACATGGCCTCGGAACACAAAAGACCGAAAGGTCGAGCATGAGTCGTATAGAAGATACGATCAACATGAAAATGTTCACCGATGTTGACTAGTCCGTCTCACGTGATGATCGGACACGGTCTAGTTAACTCGGATCATGTAATACTTAGATTACTAGAGGGATGTCTAATCTAAGTGGGAGTTCATTAATAATTTGATTAGATGAACTTAATTATCATGAACTTAGTCTAAATATTTTACAATATGTCTTGTAGATCAAATGGCCAACGTAGTCCTCAACTTCAACGCGTTCCTAGAGAAAACCAAGCTGAAAGACGATGGCAGCAACTATACGGACTGGGTCCGGAACCTGAGGATCATCCTCATAGCTGCCAAGAAAGATTATGTCCTACAAGCACCGCTTGGTGACGCACCCGTTCTCCCTGCAGAACAAGATGTTATGAACGCTTGGCAGGCACGTACCGATGACTACTCCCTCGTTCAGTGCGGCATGCTTTACAGTTTAGAGCCGGGGCTCCAAAAGCATTTTGAGAGACACGGAGCATATGAGATGTTCGAAGAGCTGAAAATGGTTTTCCAAGCTCATGCCCGGGTCGAGAGATATCAAGTCTCCGACAAGTTCTTCAGCTGTAAGATGGAGGAAAATAGTTCTGTCAGTGAGCACATACTCACTATCTCTGGGTTGCATAACCGCTTGACTCAGCTGGGAGTTAATCTCCCGGATGATGCGGTCATTGACAGAATCCTCCAGTCGCTTCCACCAAGCTACAAGAGCTTTGTGATGAACTTCAATATGCAGGGGATGGAAAAGACCATTCCTAAAGTATTTGCTATGCTGAAATCAGCAGAGGTAGAAGTCAAGAAGGAACATCAAGTGTTGATGGTCAATAAAACCACTAAGTTCAAGAAAGGCAAGGGTAAAAAGAACTTCAAGAAAGACGGCAAGGAGGTTGCCGCGCCCGGCAAGCAAGCTGCCGAGAAGAAGCCAAAGAATGGACCCAAGCCCGAGACTGAGTGCTTTTATTGCAAGGGAAGCGGTCACTGGAAGCGGAACTGCCCTAAGTACTTAGCGGATAAGAAGGCCGGCAAAACAAAAGGTATATGTGATATACATGTAATTGATGTGTACCTTACTAGTGCCCGTAGTAGCTCCTGGGTATTTGATACCGGTGCAGTTGCTCACATTTGTAACTCAAAGCAGGGGCCGCGGAATAAGCGGAAACTAGCAAAGGACGAGGTGACAATGCGCGTCGGGAATGGTTCCAAGGTCAATGTGATCGCTGTCGGCACGCTGCCTCTGCATCTCCCTTCGGGATTAGTTTTAAACCTTAATAATTGTTATTTAGTGCCAGCTTTGAGCATGAACATTGTATCGGGATCTCGTTTGATTCGAGATGGCTACTCTTTTAAATCTGAGAATAATGGTTGTTCCATTTTTATGAGAGATATGTTTTATGGTCATGCTCCTATGGTGAATGGTTTATTCTTTATGAATCTCGAACGTGATGCTACACATGTTCATAATGTGAGTACCAAAAGAAGTAAGGTTGATAATGATAGTCCCACATACTTGTGGCACTGCCGCCTTGGTCACATAGGTGTCAAACGCATGAAGAAGCTCCATGCTGATGGACTTTTAGAGTCTCTTGATTATGAATCATTTGACACATGCGAACCATGCCTTATGGGTAAAATGACCAAGACTCCGTTCTCAGGAACAATGGAGCGAGCAACCGACTTATTGGAAATCATACATACTGATGTGTGCGGTCCAATGAGTGTCGAGGCTCGCGGTGGCTATCGGTATGTTCTCACCCTCACTGATGACTTGAGTAGATATGGGTATATCTACTTAATGAAACACAAGTCTGAAACCTTTGAAAAGTTCAAGGAATTTCAGAGTGAGGTTGAAAATCAACGTGACAGGAAAATCAAGTTTCTACGATCAGATCGTGGAGGAGAATACTTGAGTCACGAGTTTGGCACACACTTAAGAAAATGTGGAATAGTTTCACAACTCATGCCGCCTAGAACACCTCAGCGTAATGGTGTGTCCGAACGTCGTAATCGCACTCTATTAGATATGGCGCGATCTATGATGTCTCTTACCGATTTACCGCTATCTTTTTGGGGCTATGCTTTAAAGACTGCCGCATTCACTTTAAATAGGGCTCCGTCGAAATCCGTTGAGACGACACCGTATGAATTATGGTTTGGGAAGAAACCTAAGCTGTCGTTTCTAAAAGTTTGGGGATGCGATGCTTATGTCAAGAAACTTTAACCTGAAAAGCTCGAACCCAAGTCGGAAAAGTGCGTCTTCATAGGATACCCAAAAGAAACTATTGGGTACACCTTCTACCTCAGATCCGAAGGCAAGATCTTTGTTGCCAAGAATGGGTCCTTTCTAGAGAAAGAGTTTCTCTCGAAAGAAGTAAGTGGGAGGAAAGTAGAGCTTGATGAAGTATTACCTCTTGAACCGGAAAATGGCACAACTCAAGAAAATGTTCCTGAGGTGCCTGCACCGACTAGAGAGGAAGTTAATGATAATGATCAAGATACTTCTGATCAAGCTCCTACTGAAATTCGAAGGTCCACAAGGACACGTTCCGCACCAGAGTGGTACGGCAACCCTGTCTTGGAAATCATGTTGTTAGACAACAGTGAACCTTCGAACTATGAAGAAGCGATGGCGGGCCCGGATTCCGACAAATGGCTAGAAGCCATGAAATCCGAGATAGGATCCATGTATGAAAATGAAGTATGGACTTTGACTGACTTGCCCATTGAACGGCGAGCCATAGAAAATAAATGGATATTTAAGAAGAAGACAGACGCGGATGGTAATGTGACCATCTATAAAGCTCGACTTGTCGCTAAGGGTTATCGACAAGTTCAAGGGGTTGACTACGATGAGACTTTCTCACCGGTAGCGAAGCTAAAGTCCGTCCGAATCATGTTAGCAATTGCCGCATTCTATGATTATGAAATATGGCAAATGGACGTCAAAACGGCATTCCTTAATGGTTTCCTTAAGGAAGAATTGTATATGATGCAGCAGGAAGGTTTTGTCGATCCTAAGAATGCTGACAAAGTGTGCAAGCTCCAACGCTCGATTTATGGGCTGGTGCAAGCATCTCGGAGTTGGAACATTCGTTTTGATGAAATTATCAAAGCGTTTGGGTTCACACAGACTTATGGAGAAGCCTGTGTTTACAAGAAAGTGAGTGGGAATTCTGTAGCATTTCTCATACTATATGTAGATAACATACTTTTGATGGGAAATGATATAGAACTCTTGGACAGCATCAAGGCCTATTTGAATAAGAGTTTTTCAATGAAGGACCTTGGAGAAGCTGCTTATATATTAGGCATCAAGATCTATAGATATAGATCAAGACGCCTCATAGGTCTTTCACAAAGCACATACCTTGATAAGATATTGAAGAAGTTCAATATGGATCAATCCAAGAAGGGGTTCTTGCCTGTGCTACAAGGTATGAAATTGAGCTCAGCTCAATGTCCGACCACGGCAGAAGATATAGAAGAGATGAGCGTCATCCCCTATGCATCAGCCATAGGCTCTATTATGTATGCCATGCTGTGTACCAGACCCGATGTTAACCTTGCCGTCAGTTTGGTAGGAAGGTACCAAAGTAATCCCGGCAAGGAACACTGGACAGCGGTCAAGAATATCCTAAAGTACCTGAAAAGGACTAAGGAAATGTTTCTCGTTTATGGAGGTGACGAAGAGCTCGTCGTAAAGGGTTACGTCGACGCTAGCTTCGACACAGATCTGGATCACTCTAAGTCACAAACCGGATACGTGTATATTTTGAATGGTGGGGCAGTAAGCTGGTGCAGTTGCAAGCAAAGCGTCGTGGCGGGATCTACATGTGAAGCGGAGTACATGGAAGCCTCGGAGGCAGCACATGAAGCAATATGGGTGAAGGAGTTCATCACCGACCTAGGAGTTATACCCAATGCGTCAGGGCCGATCAAGCTCTTCTGTGACAACACTGGAGCTATTGCACTTGCCAAGGAGCCCAGGTTTCACAAGAAGACAAGGCACATCAAGCGTCGCTTCAACTCCATTCGTGAAAATGTTCAAGATGGAGACATAGAGATTTGTAAAGTACATACGGACCTGAATGTAGCAAATCCGTTGACTAAACCTCTCCCTAGAGCAAAACATGATCAACACCAGAATTCCATGGGTGTTCGATTCATCACAATGTAACTAGATTATTGACTCTAGTGCAAGTGGGAGACTGTTGGAAATATGCCCTAGAGGCAATAATAAAAGCATTATTATTATATTTCCTTGTTCATGATAATTGTCTTTATTCATGTTATAATTGTGTTATCCGGAAATCATAATACATGTGTGAATAACAGACACCAACATGTCCCTAGTGAGCCTCTAGTTGACTAGCTCATTGATCAACAGATAGTCATGGTTTCCTGACTATGGACATTGTATGTCATTGATAACGAGATCACATCATTAGGAGAATGATGTGATGGACAAGACCCAATCCTAAACATAGCACAAGATCGTATAGTTCGTTTGCTAGAGTTTTCCAATGTCAAGTATCTTTTCCTTAGACCATGAGATCGTGTAACTCCCGGATACCGTAGGAGTGCTTTGGGTATGCCAAACGTCACAACGTAACTGGGTGACTATAAAGGTAGACTACGGGTATCTTCGAAAGTGTCTGTTGGGTGACATGGATCAAGACTGGGATTTGTCACTCCGTATGACGGAGAGGTATCACTGGGCCCACTCGGTAATGCATCATCATAATGAGCTCAAAGTGACCAAGTGTCTGGTCACGGGATCATGCATTACGGTACGAGTAAAGTGACTTGCCGGTAACGAGATTGAACGAGGTATTGGGATACTGACGATCGAATCTCGGGCAAGTAACATATCGATTGACAAAGGGAATTGCGTACGGGGTTGATTGAATCCTCGACATCGTGGTTCATCCGATGAGATCATCGTGGAGCATGTGGGAGCCAACATGGGTATCCAGATCCCGCTGTTGGTTATTGACCTGAGAGTCGTCTCGGTCATGTCTGCTTGTCTCCCGAACCCGTAGGGTCTACACACTTAAGGTTCGGTGACGCTAGGGTTGTGAAGATATGTATATGCAGTAACCCGAATGTTGTTCGGAGTCCCGGATGAGATCCCGGACGTCACGAGGAGTTCCGGAATGGTCCGGAGGTAAATAATTATATATAGGAAGTGCAGTTTCGGGCATCGGGACAAGTTTCGGGGTTATCGGTATTGTACCGGGACCACCGGAGGGGTCCCGTGGGCCCACCGGGTGGGGCCACCTGTCCCGGGGGGCCACATGGGCTGTAGGGGGTGCGCCTTGGCCTAGATGGGCCAAGGGCACCAGCCCCTATAGGCCCATGCGCCTAGGGTTTCCACCATGGAAGAGTCCATGTGGTGGAAGGCACCCCTAGGTGCCTTGGGGGGGAGGGAAACCTCCCCTTGGCCGCCGCCCCCCTAGTAGATGCCATCTACTAGGGCCGGCGCCCCCCCTTGTCACCCCTATATATAGTGGGGGAGAGGAGGGACCTCATACACCAGCCCCTGGCGCCTCCCTCTCTCCCTGTTACGTCTCTCCCTCGTAGTCTTGGCGAAGCCTTACTTCTGTGACGCCCTGCATCCACCACCACACCGTCGTGCTGTTGGATCTTCATCAACCTCTCTTCCCCCCTTGCTGGATCAAGAAGGAGGAGACGTCTCCCGTCCCGTACGTGTGTTGAACGCGAAGGTGTTGTCCGTTCGGCGCTGGTCATCGGTGATTTGGATCACGTCGAGTAGGACTACATCATCACCGTTCTTTTGAACGCTTCCGTGCGCGATCTACAAAGGTATGTAGATGCATCCAATGACTCGTTGCTAGATGAACTCCTAGATGATCTTGGTGAAACGAGTAGGAAAATTTTTGTTTTCTGCAACGTTCCCCAACATTCCATCCCTATACACTTTGTCTCAACAAATGTTTGTTCCACATATGCAGTGAACAGACACAAGAAATACGTCTTTGGGGCCACCATGGTGAAACATTTGATGAAGAAGTTGTACTCAAAAAATCACAAGAAGGCATTGTAGTTGGCATTTTTGCGGGTCTCACAACTGGGAGCTTTCTAGGTAACTGCTCAAATATTCTATCTTAAAATGACTATAAGAGCCAAAACTAATACGACATATAACCATATATACATATAGGTGCCCTGCATGAATCCTCAACCTCTGCAACAAAAGTTTACAATGACTTGGATACATCTGAAGTTAAAAACTACCAAACCAGGTCAGTGATTCTCCTTTCTATTTGCAACTACTACCTTCTTGTAGCGACCCGACCTCAGATGGTCAAGTCTCTGTGCTCAGGTGTCATCCCTGGATCAGTAATGCTGACACCACACAGTACTTCGAAGGATTTATAATAGAGTAGCAATCACACACTTATTACATCGAATGTCTCAAAAGAGAACTTATTACAATAATATGGCTTAAGGCCATCTAATGCGATAACAGCGGAAGGCTTGGAAGATAAAGTGAGTCCATCAACTCCAACGGCATAGCTGAGCTGCACGGCAATGACCTACGAACCTTACTCCTCGTCTGAAAAGTCTGCAACATAATACGTTGCAGCCCGAGAACGGGTCAGCACATGGAATATGCTGGCAATGTAACACCAAAAGAGCAATAACAGAATAATGCTACCACTACATGCATATTTGGCTGGTGGAAAGCTCTATGGTTACAGTTTTGCGAAAAGCCAATTTTTCCCTACTACAAAGGAATCAGTTTTAATTTAACTATCATGGTAGTTGAAACATCATTTGAGAAGGTAACCCCAACTCAATGATCCCAATTAAAAATAGTTAACAACCCAGCAATATTAATTTAAGAGTGTTGAGATACATGCGAATACTCAAGTACTAGATACTCAGAAATGTCCATAACCGGGGACACGGCTAACCATGATTAGATTGTACACTCTGCAGAGGTTTGCGCACTTTTCCCCACAAGACTCGATCGCCTCCGTTGATTCTCACACTGCATGGTGTTTGAGAGACGGATGACCGAGACACAGTCTTTCAGAAGCATTAACTCTCTACTCCGGGCAGACCATACCAAACCTACAAACCCACTACCTGCTGATCCACCTCTTCAAGAGCTTCACGCAACTTACTCAACTATGCTAGAGCCCATAATAGCTTGCGGCTGCACACGGAAGTTTCTAGCATGAATAGACTTAGTTCCCTTTGAGCCTGGGTGGTGGTCCATAGGAGAATCACACGGTAACCCCGGGATTTCCAAAAACAAAACAAGCAATCACTGGATACCCCAGGTGCCTCAATCCACCCAGATGTGTAGTAAAGTTGCCACCTTAAGTAAACCATTAATTAACAATCTCACATCTGTCATGGATATCACTCAAACCCAATCCACGTCTACGAGCATAGCATGGCAATTTAAGCATAACGTAGAAGTAACTCCCAAGGGTTTGATAATAAAACAGGACAATAGGTTCAACCTCATCTACTACTTCCCAATACCCACATGTTAAAGGCATCCTAATCATGCAATGTTTGAGGATTGAAACTAATGCATAAAAACTGGGTATGAAAAGAGTATGATCAATGTGTTACTTGCCTTGCTGACGATCCAGGAATCCTAGAGACTCGTAGTAACACGCTTCGCACTCCGGGAATTCTATCGCAAGCAAACAATAACATACATAAGCAACAATCAAAGATGCACAAGTAGAACTCCAAATAAAAGAGTTTGACCGGAGAGTTCAACTTAAGAACTCCAGTTTGCAAAAAGAATCAAATCAAACGAAGCAACAAAACTCAAACGGCAAAAGAAACAATTCCGTTTTGCTAATCTGGATCTAAGTCAAATTTTACAGAAGAAAAATCTTTTTTGAGTTGATTATTCAGAAAGAGGGTTTCAAGATGAAACTCCAGGCGCTTGAATCGCCTGATTCCGATAAACGAGCGAAA
The DNA here is from genome assembly GCF_002162155.2 of Triticum dicoccoides. Lineage (NCBI taxonomy): Eukaryota > Viridiplantae > Streptophyta > Magnoliopsida > Poales > Poaceae > Triticum > Triticum dicoccoides. Next base: position 20,233,930 of record NC_041387.1, read on the forward strand.
AGATAAACAAGTTTGAATATCAGATCAGAAATCGCGATCAGAATAATCGCGGAATAAATCCGATAAAAACAAAAAATGACAAACGGCTAAACGAATGGACGTTCGTTAGCAGAAACTAAACGACGAACACGTTCTTTAAAATGAACGGACGAGCGAACGCTCGCTAAGCGAATAAACCGGAGAATAAAACCGATCTATAAAAAAACGAACTAGGGTTTTTTCAAAAAAACGAAGGGTTTTATTAAAAAAACGGCGGCGGGGTGGCTACCTCCCGCGAGGTCGTCCGGCGAGGCGGGCGGCTCCGGCGGGGCTCGGCGAGGGCCGGCGGGGCTCGGCGAGGGCGCGGGGTGGCGGCGCCGCGGGGCGACGGCGGCGGATCGGGCTCCGGGGCGGCTCGGGCGACGGCGACGGCTCGACGGCGAGTGGCGGGTGGTGGCGGGGTGGTGGTGTGGCGGCGGGGCGGCGGTATATATAGGAGGGCGGGGCAGGGCTGCTTGGGGAAGGGGGCGCCCGGGTGGAGTCCGGCTCGGACTCCCTCGGCGTCCGTGCCAAGCACGGCGGCGCGCGCGGGGAAGGCGGCGGCGGCGGCGACTGGGCCGGCCTGCTCGGCTGGGCCTTCGGCCCAGTCGGGCGCGAGGTTGTTTTTAAAAAAAAAACATCCCGCCGAAAGAAAAATTCCTAGAAAAATAAGTAAAAATCTAAAAATTCCAAAACAAGTTTTCTCCGTCTAAATAAAATATTTAGAACAAGATGAACTTTTCTGGGCCCCTAAAATGCAAATTTTAAATCATGCAACATTTTTTCTAGGGCAAATAAAATCCCGAATAAACTCAAATAAAATCCAAAAATTATTTTAGTATTTTTCCTCCGATATTTCAATTATTTTGGAGAAGTCATATTATCTCCCCTCATTTATTATTTTAAAATGAAAAATTTTCCGGAGAGAGAATAATTAAAATCAAATCCTCGTCTTCACTATTTGATAAAAATTTCAAATATGAAAATTAGAAAATCCCCAACTCTCTCCGAAGGTCCTTGAGTTGCTTAGGATCTCGAGGATTGCAAATGAAAAACAATAAAATATGATATGCATGGATGATCTATGTATAACATGCCAAATTGGAAATTTGGGATGTTACAAACCTACCCCCCTTAAGATGAATCTCGCCCTCGAGATTCGGGTTGGCTAGAAAATAGGTGCGGATGGTCCTTGCGAATATCCTCCTCTCGCTCCCAGGTGGCTTCCTCCTCAGTATGATGACTCCACTGAACTTTGCAAAACTTGATCACCTTATTGCGAGTGACTCGGCTATCAAACTCAAGAATCTTAACTGGCTTCTCCTCATAGGTCAGATTATTATCCAGCTGAATCGCCTCCAAAGGTACTGTATCATTCAACGGTATATCTGCCATCTCAGCATGACACTTCTTCAGCTGTGATACGTGAAACACATCGTGAACTCCTGACAATCCTTCAGGTAACTCCAGCTTGTAGGCAACTTCTCCCATCCGTTCCAAAATACGATACGGTCCTACAAATCTCGGGGCTAACTTTCCCTTAACTCCAAAACGTTTTACTCCCCTCAAGGGTGATACTCGTAGATAGGCTCTGTCTCCAATTTCATAGATTACTTCCTTGCATTTTCAATCTGCATATCTCTTCTGTCTGGACTGAGCAATCTTTAGTCTGTCTCTGATCAGTTTAACCTTCTTGATTCCTTGATCAAATCTGGTCCAAACAACTGACAGTCTCCTACCTCGTCCCACATCAATGGTGTTCTACATCTGCGTCCATACAGAGCTTTGAATGGTGCCATCTTCAAACTGGCCTGGTAACTGTTGTTATAAGAAAACTCTGCGTACGGCAAATTGTCATCCCAACTAGATCCATAATCTAGCGCACAGGCTCTCAACATGTCCTCCAGAATCTGATTGACTCTCTCTGTCTGCCCATCTGTCTGCGGGTGGAAAGCTGTACTGAACTCCAATCGGGTTGCCAAAGTCTGGTGTAACTGATGCCAAAACTTTGAAGTAAATTGGGTTCCTCTATCTGATACGATGCTCCTCGGAACTCCATGTAAACATACGATCCTGGTCATATATATCTTGGCCAGCTTTGCACTTGTATACGTTGTTTTCACCGGGATGAAGTGAGATACCTTAGTCAATCGATCCACAACTACCCATATAGAATCATATCCTGCCTTGGTTCTGGGTAATCCGGTAATAAAGTCCATACCAAGTTTGTCCCACTTCCATTCGGGTATTGGCATAGGTTGTAACAGTCCTGTTGGCTTCTGATGTTCTGCCTTTACTCTCTGACATACATCACATACGGCTACATACTCGGCAATATCCTTCTTCATTCCAGTCCACCAGAAACGTTCCTTCATGTCCAGGTACATCTTGGTGTTTCCGGGGTGAATCGAGTATGGTGAGTCATGGGCCTCCTAAAGTATCAACTTCCTGATCTCCGAATTGTTGGGCACATAAATTCGGTCCTCAAACCACAAGGTATCGTGCTCATCCTCGCGGAAACCTTTGGCTTTACCTTCGCCCATCCTCTCTCTTATCTCAGCAATCTCTTTGTCTTCCTTCTGAGCTTCTCGAATCTTGTCCAACAGCGTCGACTGAACTTCCATTGTTGCAAGAAATCCTCTTGGAACAATCTCCAGTCGAAGTTCCACGATCTCCGCAGCTAACTCCTTTGGCATTCCCTTGCTCACAAGAACATTAGCATAACTCTTCCGGCTCAAAGCGTCTGCTACGACATTGGCCTTTCCTGGATGGTAGCTTAGCTTCATGTCGTAATCCTTTATAAGTTCCAACCATCTCCTCTGCCTGAGGTTCAACTCCTTCTGTGTGAAAATGTACTTCAAGCTCTTATGATCCGTGTACACATCACAACGGTTTCCAATAAGATAATGTCTCCAGGTTTTCAGTGCATGCACTACGACTGCTAACTCCAAATCATGCGTGGCATAGTTCAACTCGTGTGGCTTCAGTTGTCGTGAGGCATACGAAGCAACTTTTCCTTCCTGCATAAGCACACATCCAAGTCCCAAGCGAGAGGCGTCACAATACAATTGAAACTCCTTATGTATATCTGGCAAGGTTAGCACTGGGGCTGTAGTCAATCGCTCCTTCAGCTCTTGAAAACTTGCCTCGCACTCCTTCGTCCATTTGAACTTAGTATCCTTCTTTAACAATACCGTCATTGGTTTAGCAATCTTGGAAAAATTCTCAATGAACCTCCGATAATATCCTGCCAGTCCAAGAAAACTGCGGATCTCGCCAACTGAAGTGGGTGCCAACCATTCAGTGACCGACTGAACCTTACTGGGATCCACTGCTATACCCTCTCCGGATATAACATGCCCAAGAAATCCAACTTCCTTCAACCAAAACTCGCACTTGCTGAATTTGGCGTATAACTGGTGTTCCCTGAGTTTCTCGAGAACCAAACGCAAGTGTTCCACGTGCTCCTCTTCGTTCTTCGAGTATATCATAATGTCATCAATGAATACCACAACAAACTTGTCCAAATACTCCATGAACACCTTGTTCATCATACTCATGAAATAGGCAGGGGCGTTAGTCAGTCCAAATGACATGACCGTATACTCATATAATCCATACCGTGTGGTAAATGTTGTCTTGGGTATATCCTGTTGGAAATATGCCCTAGAGGCAATAATAAAAGTATTATTATATTTCCTTGTTCATGATAATTGTCTTTTAATCATGCTATAACTGTATTATCCGGAAATCATAATACACATGTGAATACATAGACCACAATATGTCCCTAGTGAGCCTCTAGTTGACTAGCTCGTTGTGATCAACAGATAGTTATGTTTTCCTGGCTATGGACATTGGATGTCGTTGATAACGGGATCACATCATTAGGAGAATGATGTGATGGACAAGACCCAATCCTAAGCATAGCACAAGATCGTGTAGTTCGTTTGCTAGAGCTTTTCCAATGTCAAGTATCTCTTCCTTTGACCATGAGATCGTGTAACTCCCGGATACCGTAGGAGTGCTTTGGGTGTATCAAACGTCACAACGTAACTGGGTGACTATAAAGGTGCACTACAGGTATCTCCGAAAGTGTCTGTTGGGTTGACACGGATCGAGACTGGGATTTGTCACTCCGTATGACGGAGAGGTATCTCTGGGCCCACTCGGTAATGCATCATCGTATTGAGCTCAAAGTGACCAAGTGGTTGGTCTCAGGATCATGCATTACGGTACGAGTAAAGTGACTTGCCGGTAACGAGACTGAACAAGGTATTGGGATACCGACGATCGAGTCTCGGGCAAGTAACATACCGATTGACAAAGGGAATTGTATACGGGGTTGTTTAATCCTCGACATCGTGGTTCATCCGATGAAATCATCGAGGAAAATGCGGGAGCCAACATGGGTATCCAGATCCCGCTGTTGGTTATTGCCCGAGAGTCGTCTCGGTCATGTCTGCGTGTCTCCCGAACCCGTAGGGTCTACACACTTAAGGTTCGGTGACGCTAGGGTTGTATGAATATGAGTATGCAGCATACCGAATGTTGTTCGGAGTCCCGGATGAGATCCCGGACATCACGAGGAGTTTCAGAATGGTCCGGAGGTAAATAATTATATATAGGAAGTGGTATCTCGGCCATCGGGAAAGTTTCGGGGTCACCCGGTAATGTACCGGGACCACCGGAGGGGTCCCGGGGGTCCACCGGGTGGGGCCACCCATCCCATAGGGCCCCATGGGCTGAAGTGGGAGGGGAGCCAGCCCATAGTGGGCTGGTGCGCCCCCCTAGGCCCACCCCCTGCGCCTAGGGTTGAAACCCTAGGGTGGGGGGGGCACCACATGCCTTGGGGGGCAAGTTTCCCCCCTGGCCGCCGCCCCCTTGGGAGATTGGATCTCCCAGGGTCGCCCCCCCCTGGGGGCCTATATAAAGGAGGGCAGGGGTGAGGGCAGCCGCACCCTGTGCTTTGGTGCCTCCCTCCCCCTGCTACACCTCGTCCTCCTCCCGTAGTCGCTTGGCGAAGCCCTGCTGGAGTTCTGCTGCATCCACCATCACGCTGTCGTGGTGCTGGATCATCATCAACCCCTCCTTCCCCCTTGCTGGATCAAGAAGGAGGAGACGTCTCCTGTCCCGTACGTGTGTTGAACGCGGAGGTGCTGTCCGTTCAGCACTTGGTCATCGGTGATCTGAATCACGGCGAGTACGACTCCATCATCACCATCCCCTTGAACGCTTCCGCACTCGATCTACAAGTGGTATGTAGATGCAATCTCTCTCCCATGACTCGTTGCTTAGATGAACTTGTTGGAAATATGCCCTAGAGGCAATAATAAATTAGTTATTATTACTATATTTCCTTGTTCATGATAATCGTTTATTATCCATGCTATAATTGTATTGATAGGAAACTCAGATACATGTGTGGATACATAGACAACACCATGTCCCTAGTAAGCCTCTAATTGACTAGCTCGTTGATCAATAGATGGTTACGGTTTCCTGACCATGGACATTGGATGTCGTTGATAACGGGATCACATCATTAGGAGAATGATGTGATGGACAAGACCCAATCCTAAGCCTAGCACAAAGATCGTAGTTCGTATGCTAAAGCTTTTCTAATGTCAAGTATCATTTCCTTAGACCATGAAATTGTGCAACTCCAGGATACCGTAGGAATGCTTTGGGTGTACCAAACGTCACAACGTAACTGGGTGGCTATAAAGGTGCACTACAGGTATCTCTTAAAGTGTCTTTTGGGTTGGCACGAATCGAGACTGGGATTTGTCACTCCGGTAAACGGAGAGGTATCTCTGGGCCCACTCGGTAGGACATCATCATAATGTGCACAATGTGACCAAGGGGTTGATCACGGGATGATGTGTTACAGAACGAGTAAAGAGACTTGCCGGTAACGAGATTGAACAAGGTATCGGTATACCGACGATCGAATCTCGGGCAAGTACTATACCGCTAGACAAAGGGAATTGTATACGGGATCGATTGAGTCCTTGACATCGTGGTTCATCCAATGAGATCATCGTGGAACATGTGGGAGCCAACATGGGTATCCAGATCCCGCTGTTGGTTATTGACCGGAGAACGTCTCGGTCATGTCTACATGTCTCCCGAACCCGTAGGGTCTACACACTTAAGGTTCGATGACGCTAGGGTTATAAAGGAAGTTTTTATGTGGTTACCGAATGTTGTTCGGAGTCCCGGATGAGATCCCGGACGTCACGAGGAGTTCCGGAATGGTCCGGAGGTAAAGATTTATATATGAGAAGTCCTATTTTGGCCACCGGAAAATGTTCGGGATTTTTCGGTATTGTACCGGGAAGGTTTTAGAAGGTTCCGGAGTGGGGCCCACCTGCATGGGGGACCCACATGAACGTGGGTAGTGGGTTCAAGACCCCACACCCCTGGTCAAGGCGCACCAAGATCCCCCCTTAGAAGGAATAAGATCATATCCCGAAGGGATAAGATCGAGATCCCTAAAAAAGGGGGATAACAATCGATGGGGAAGGAAATGATGGGATTTCTTTCCTCCCACCTTTGCCAACGCCCCAATGGACTTGGAGGGCAAGAAACCAGCCCCTCCACCCCTATATATAGTGGGGAGGTGCATGGGAGCTACACGCTTCCCCTGGCACAGCCCTCCCCCTCTCCCAAGTACTCCTCCTCTCCCGCGGTGCTTGGCGAAGCCCTGCAGGATTGCCACGCTCCTCCATCACCACCACGCCGTCGTGCTGCTGCTGGAAGGAGTCTTCCCCAACCTCTTCCTCTCACCTTGCTGGATCAAGGCATGGGAGACGTCACCGGGCTGTACGTGTGTTGAACGCGGAGGTGCCGTCCGTTCGGCACTAGGATCTCAAGTGATTTGGATCACGACGAGTACGACTCCTTCAACCCCGTTCTCTTGAACGCTTACGCTTAGCGATCTACAAGGGTATGTAGATACACTCTCCTTCCCCTCGTTGCTAGTCTCTCCATAGATAGATCTTGGTGTTGCATAAATTTTTTTGAATTTCTAGTACGTTCCCCAATAGAACTCATGGATGGATCTTGGTGAAACCGTAGGAAAAATTTTAATTTTCTGCAACGTTCCCCAACAGTGGTATCAGAGCCAGGTCTATGCGTAGTTCTCTAATGCACGAGTAGAACACAATTTGGTTGTGGGTGTGGATCTTGTCAACTTGCTTGCCACTACTAGTCTTTTCTTGCTTCAGCGGTATTGTGGGATGAAGCGGCCCGGACCAACCTTACACGTACGCTTACGTGAGACCGGTTCCACCGACAGACATGCACTAGTTGCATAAGGTGGCTGGCGGGTGTCTGTCTCTCCCACTTTAGTTGAAGCGGATTCGATGAAAAGGGTCCTTATGAAGGGTAAATAGAAGTTGACAAAATCACGTTGTGGTTATTCGTAGGTAAGAAAACGTTCTTGCTAGAACCCAATTGCAGCCACGTAAAAGATGCAACAACAATTAGAGGACGTCTAACTTGTTTTTGCAGCGATTGTTCATGTGATGTGATATGGCCAGAAGTTGTGATGAATGATGATTGATGTATTGTGATGTATGATATCATGTTCTTGTAATAGGATTCACGACTTGCATGTCGATGAGTATGACAACCGGCAGGAGCCATAGGAGTTGTCTTTATTTTTTGTATGACCTGCGTGTCATTGAAGAACGCCATGTAAATTACTTTACTTTATTGCTAAATGCGTTAGCCATAGAAGTAGAAGTAGTCGTTGGCGCGACAACTTCATGAAGACACGATGATGGAGATCATGATGATGGAGATCATGGTGTCATGCCGGTGACAAGATGATCAAGGAGCCCCGAAGATGGAGATCAATGGAGCTATATGATATTGGCCATATCATGTCACTACTATATAATTGCATGTGATGTTTATTATGTTTTTGCATCTTGTTTACTTAGAACGACGGTAGTAAATAAGATGATCCCTTACAACAATTTCAAGAAGTGTTCTCCCCTAACTGTGCACCGTTGCTACAGTTCGTCGTTTCGAAGCACCACGTGATGATCGGGTGTGATAGATCCTTACGTTCACATACAACGGGTGTAAGACAGTTTTACACATGCAAAACACTTAGGGTTAACTTGACGAGCCTAGCATGTACAGACATGGCCTCGGAACACGGAGACCGAAAGGTCGAACACGAGTCGTATGGAAGATACGATCAACATGAAGATGTTCACCGACAATGACTAGTCCATCTCACGTGATGATCGGACACGGCCTAGTCGACTCGGATCGTGTAACACTTAGATGACTAGAGGGATGTCAAATCTGAGTGGGAGTTCATTAAATAATTTGATTAGATGAACTTAATTATCATGAACTTAGTCTAAAACCTTTACAAATATGTCTTGTAGATCAAATGGCCAACGCTCATGTCAACATGAACTTCAACGCGTTCCTAGAGAAAACCAAGCTGAAAGATGATGGCAGCAACTATACGGACTGTGTCCGGAACCTGAGGATCATTGTCGGTGTCAAAACCGGCGGATCTCGGGTAGGGGGTCCCGAACTGTGCGTCTAGGCGGATGGTAACAGGAGACAAGGGACACAATGTTTTACCCAGGTTTGGGCCCTCTCGATGGAGGTAAAACCCTACGTCCTGCTTGATTAATATTGATGATATGGGTAGTACAAGAGTAGATCTACCACGAGATCAAGGAGGCTAAACCCTAGAAGCTAGCCTATGGTATGATTGTTGAGATGTATGTTGTCCTACGGACTAAAGCCCTCCGGTTTATATAGACACCGGAGAGGGCTAGGGTTACATAGAGTCGGTTACAATGGTAGGATATCTACATATCCGTATTGCCAAGCTTGCCTTCCACGCCAAGGAAAGTACCATCCGGACACGAGCCGGAGTCTTCAATCTTCTATCTTCGTAGTCTTGGAGTCCGACGGACAATGATAGTCCGGCTGTCCGGACACCCCTTAGTCCAGGACTCCCTCAGTAGCCCCTGAACCAGTCTTCAATGACGATAAGTCCGACGCGCATAATGTTCGGCATTGCAAGACGGGTTCCTCCCTTGAATAATCCAGAGAAGATCATGAACACCAGGATAGTGTCCGGCTCTGCAAAATAAATTCCACATTCCACCGTAGAGAGAATAAAATGCACACTTAGCTCAATCTGCTGACGTATTATGTGGCGTGACATCACACTGCAACCAAGCCTTTGTTTGAATTGTTTTTTACTATACCACCTCAGCACGTTTAGCGAAGCGGTTTCCTTGGCACGTCTTGTCGAAGCAGAGATCGTGTTCCCCTTATTCCGGGATTCTCATCAATACGTGCGTGGGTAACCCAACCGTTCCCGTCGCCATGCCTCCTCTACCGAAGGGGAATCCCAAACAGTCACGGAGACGGCCCTTGGTATTTCTTCCCCTTTATAAGAGGACCAAGGCTCGCCCTTGTTCTTCAATCTCGCATCGAATCTTTTCCCCGCTCCCAGTTCCAACACCCAGAGCCTCAGATTCGAGCGCTTCGGATCCTCAATCATGTCCGGCTCCGACCTCCATGGCCGGTGGATGCCCTCCTCCGTCACGGAGGAGGACATATTGAAGTTGCGTGAGGCCAAGTACCTGGCCTACGAGGTTTCGCACAGGTTGCCTGCCCAAGGGCAGGCTGTGCCAGCCCCCGAGCCCGGTGAATACGTCGTTTTCGTATCCCACCTCCGCCGGGGTTTAGGCTTCCCGACGGATCCCTTCGTGAGAGGGCTCCTGTTCTACTATGGGCTGGACTTTCACGACTTGGCTCCGGAGTCTATCCTCCATATCTCCGCATTCATTAACGTCTGCGAAGCCTTCCTCCGCGTCATCCCCCACTTCGGCCTATGGCTAAAGACCTTCAAGGTGGAGCCGAAGATGATCGGGGGGCGTCAAGCGGAGTGCGGCGGGGCGACCATAAGCAAGAAGGTCGATGCCCCATGGCCTGAGGGTTCCTTCCAAGAGGAACTCGGACTGTGGCAGCAGGAGTGGTTCTATATCACCGCTCCAAGGGGTAGCAGGCAAAAGCCGCCGCCCTCATTCCGCCCGGGACCTCCACGCCAACTGACGTCGTGGGTCAACCAAGGGCTCAACCGGGGGCCGTCCGAAGACGTGCCCTCACTACAGGGCCGGATTCGAGATCTCCAAGCGAGGGAGATCGACCTGATCAAGGTGATGCAGGTTATGCTAATCAGGCATCTTCTGCCCTGCAAACGCCGTCCTCTCCGTCTATGGGAGTTCAACCCGGAGGGACCTCGGATTCTCCAACACTTCATGGGTGCGACACCCGTGGAGATGTACAAGTTGTTCTTCGGACCGCAGGCGGCGTGTCCGGATTTAGCCGAGGATGCAGGCCTAAGCCGCGATCGCCCGGATACTCAGGTAAGTAGCTCAGAGTTCGGACATTCTGTTTATGTGCCTTTCTAGAGTTCGCCTCCTGACCCTTTGTTCTTTATAGGAATGGGTGGCGCGATCAAGGCTGATAAGGTGTCCGGCCCCCCTCCCAGAGACCGCACTGGAGCCCGTGCTGGTCAGAATGTTGGAGGTTGCACCCACAGAAGGGGGCGACGGGGAAAATAGAGGAGCTAATATTTCGCCCAAAGGGGCGACTGAAGAGGGGGGAACCAAGAACCCCTCCCTTCAGGGGGAGAAGAGGACCGCCTCTGAAGATCCGGAGGCAAAAGCCCCTAAGCGTGGGAAGAGATCTTCCCCGGGGGTTCCGGCGTCCGGAGAGAATCTGGACGCGCAATCATCGCCAAAGGATCGGCCCTCCAGCGAGCCGTGAGTATGAAAGAGGAAGTTAATTAGTAAGAAAATACCTTCATTTGTGCTTCTGTGACCGAAATATTTATATTGCAGTTCGGATCTGCAGCCTTCTCAGATGAGTTTGTCTTCGGGAGACCTTCTTCCGGAGATGATGGAGAGTGATACGCCTCCGTCTGCAGCGCCGTCAGATAAGGCGGGCGAGCCTGAAGTATCGTCACGGAGGGTATCCCCGAGTCCGGAGGGGCCAGAGAGCTCGGCACCCACTAGTATCCGCCCGGGAGAACTGAAGAATCTGCTTGAGAGGGCTTCCATTTCAGAAGATCACCGTGCGTTGATGCGCATGGTGGTTGGAAGGATTTCGTCCGCCGAGAGCGGATTGCGTAATGCCGCCATGAGTTTGCTGGCGGGATTTGAGGTATGCAATAATGACGGATCCTTTTGTCTTTTAACAGTTTTGCACACAAAAATATGCCCTGTATAGATAGTAGCCCCTGGGACTCAGTAGGCTGTCGGAAACGACAGCGTGCCGAGGATCGAAATCTCAAGTAATGAATACCGCTGTCCCTATGCAGGTGGGGGATAGTCCGAGGGGCAGCCGGACTAATGATGTTGCCGAATTAAGTCGGCAACTTGACATGGCGGATGCGGACATCGCACTTGTCAACCGGCGACTTGACGAGTCGCAAGGTAAGTAAATTCTCCGCAGTCGCTTTATTTAAGGGGGTCGAAGCCCTCCTCTGATAAATTATATATTGTTTGCACAGACGGTGCTGCTGCTGTGGAGAGCCTTCGGGCCGAACTTGCTCGAGCTAAGGAGCAGGCCCGAAGGAGTGACGCGGCTGCCTCGAAGGCGGCCGAAGAGTTGAAAGCCGAAAAGGCTGCGCACTGCCTAAGCAGGGCGGAGGAGGCCGAATTGGCCATGAAGGTAAAGGATGCTGCCGACCGCTATGAGGCTCTTGAAAAGGAGCGCTTATCGGAGCGGGAAGACCTGAAGAAGGCCACTGCCGAAGCCAAGGATGCCCGCTCTGCAATGCGGGCTATGAAGGAGGAACTGCGCCAGGCCGGGGAGATCATGGCTGGCAAGCCTTTTCTGCTGCGTCGCCGGTTTATGGATGCCAGGTATGCTCAATTTGAGCGGCTGTGGAGTCCAGAGGATCCGTATATGGACTTAGCTGCCAGTGCGGCCGATGCCGTTAAGCACTTCCGGAGCCAGGAGGATCACGAGACGGAAGAGCTATATTGGTCTCAATTCCACAGTCCGGATCGCTCACTTCCGTTTACGGACCGGTTGGCCGAATGGGCCGAGCTAAATAGATTGTCCGGACTTGCCATGACTGACATCGTGGCGCATGTCTGGCCAGAGAGGTCCAAGGCGACAAGCTACTTCGGCTTACTGCAGCAATTCCTTGGGGCGGTGCCGCATATAAAGGAGATGAAGCGGTCGGCCTGCATAGAGGGCGCGCTGATGGCTCTTGCCCGTGTGAAGGCGCATTGTCCGGAGATGGACGCCACCGCTGTTGCTGCCTAGGGTTCGGATGAAGACCGGCTCCCTGCCGAGCACTATTTCGGGGAAGTTATGTGTGGCACTCGTGTAATAGAGTCGCAGTGCTCGAAGAATGTAACGTTCAAATGAACGCATCGATGATTATGTTATAACTGCTTTTTATACTTGTGCGTCCAAGTAGTAAAACTTCTCCTGTGCAGCCGTTTACGTATACTTGTGTATAACTTGAAAGATGGCAGTCTTCGGCTTCAGCCCCCACGCACAAGGTGCTGGGGTGTTCGCAAAAATAGCGCGTTTTCACACTTAATCCGACGTCTCGGTCCTGTTATAAGGAGGTGGTAGCGTAGCGAACGAGGCAATCCGAACTATAATGCTTTATCACTTTCACTTAGCCAGTGGAGCTCGAGGGTGCGGCTACTATATAGCCCCTGGTGGCACCGCACATCTCCGGATTCGGGGTGCGTATGTGCCTGACCGGGAAACGGTCCTTCGTCAAAGCGGGGAATTCTAAACATTCCGATAGTCGATCGAGTGGTTGACCAGACTCTCGTTGTATCATGACAGTCAGTTTTCGGCTTTCTCTACTGAGGTGCTCGCCCAGCCGAACTGGGGCACAATCGCAGTAGTTCTCCTGGTGCCGCGTTAGCCGATGATACGGAACGTAAGGCAGCAAAACACAGGAGCCGGGCAAACCCAACATTTGACCAAAGACATGATTCGGAGCTGATGCATATAATGCCTAACTCGAGACGCCGAACACTCCCTAAGGTGTTCGGTCTTTATAATAATGGGCAGAGATGCCCTAAGCCCCTGGTGTCTAGGTACGGGCATGGTCTTCTGACGCGGCCGATGCCAAAACGTCAGGCTCCACTTTGGCTATAGGAAGAAACCAAGGGAGTATAACAACAAGAGACAGTAAAAAAGGTTTACGCAGGGTCTTAATCTGAAAAGAATCCTCACAACGGGTCCCTACTGCACGTCTGCACCTGTGTCTCCGTTGCGCCGTTATCCTGGACGGGTATGCATGTTGTTCATCTGTAAAAAGAGAGGAACGTTTAGTTTGAAAATAAATCGTGCGAATAATATGTGTAAAATAAGAAATATAAATAATTAGAGCGGGGTTTGTATGAACCCGCAGTTGTTTGTGCGAGAAGCCCCCTGTGAAGGGGTATGCGGCTAGGGAGCCCCTAGCTTGCTGAAGCCGGATTCGTCTATCCGAGTTCGGGGTCTTTAAGTGACCCCGCACTAAAATGACGCCACGCGGACCGGGCATTTTGAGTGTAAGAGACGCGTAATGCGGTATGGCGTTGAAGCGGACAAAAGCCTTTCGTCCCAAGAGTGCTTGATATTCACTTTCAAATGGGACGATATGAAAAATTAATTTTTCGCGTCGAAAATTGTTCGGCGATCCGAACACGACTTCTAGTAATATAGAGCCTGTGCACTTGGCGTAAGGGCCTGGCGTCACTCCTTTGAAGGAAGTGCGGCTGTGTCGGATTCTGGTTGGGTCTATCCCCATCCTACGGATTGTATTTGAATATAGCAGGTTTAAGTCACTGCCTCCGTCCATTAAGACGTTAGTAAATTGTAATCCGTCTATTATGGGATTCAATATCAGGGGAGTCCGTCCCGCATTTCGAACGCTTCTGGAATATTCCAGGTGGTCGAAAGTGATTGGTTTTGATATCCAATCTCTACGGTCTGCTGGGTTGGACCGCGCGAAGCTCTTTTTAGAAAGTGCCGCACTATTTTTCCGTATTATCACATGAAGTGAGTTTACTGCTTTGACCCCTTGTGGGAAAGTCTTTTGTTTTCTGGTGCCCTGCTGGTGGGGTTTATCTTCTTCGCTTGACGCGTCGAGCCCCTTGTGTTCGGCATTTAGTCGGCCGGACTGTTTAAAAACCCAACAATCCCTGTGGGTGTGATTTGCAGGCCTTCCGGGGGTACTGTGGATTTGACATATTCGACCCAAAATTTTGTTTAAGTTGGACAATTCGTCACTGTCATCCTTAAGAGGCTGTGTCTTAGTATTGGGCCGCGAGCTTTTGAATCCGGCGTTGACTGCCGCGCTCTTTGGGCTTTTCTCTTTATTTCGGCGTTGCTCTTTTCTGCGCCGTGATTTTCCGTTTCCATCTCTTATCTCGGATGTACTTGGGTCGCTGGTGCTGCATCGTGCTAACCAGCTATCCTCGCCCGCACAGAAGCGGGTCATGAGGCTTGTTAGTGCGGACATTGTCCTCGGTTTCTCTTGACCGAGGTGCCTGGCGAGCCATTCGTCTCGGACATTGTGCTTGAAAGCTGCTAAGGCTTCGGCGTCCGGACAGTCGACTATTTGGTTCTTTTTCGTAAGGAACCTGTTCCAGAATTTCCGCGCTGACTCTCCGGGCTGTTGAGTTATATGACTTAGATCATCTGCATCCGGAGGACGGACATAAGTCCCTTGAAAATTTGCTTTAAACGCCTCCTCGAGCTCTTCCCAACTTCCAACAGTGTTTTCTGGGAGGCTTTTAAGCCAATGACGGGCTGGCCCTTTGAGCTTGAGGGGTAGGTATTTTATGGCGTGGAGATCGTCTCCTCTGGCCATATGTATATGTAGTATATAATCTTCTATCCAGACTCCAGGGTCTGTTGTTCCATCGTAGGCCTCTATGTTTATGGGTTTAAATCCTGCTGGGAATTCATGGTCCAGCACCTCATCGGTGAAACATAGTGGGTGTGCGGCGCCCCTGTATTTGTGTGTGCCGCTATCATCGGACAATTGACGTGTTGCCTTGCTTCTTGGGGCCTTCTCCTTTGGCCCGTAAATGGACCTAGCTGGGCCATCTATCCTTCCAAGTTCATTGGGGGATTTTTGTGTGGTGCTACTATCATAATTTGGCCTATCAACTGGCCGTCTATCCAGCCAGGCAGCCCCTTTATTTTTGGACGGTGGGGGCTCTATGGCCTCCTCGTCGAATTCTGGTAGCAGCTTGCGCTTCGGGTAGCTCTTTGATTGGTGGCCATTGCCGTACTTATCTGCGGTTTTGAGCACTTTGCTCCATCTCATTCTGAGTGTGTCTTCCGCTGTTTTGAGCCTCCGTTTTTCCTTCTTCAGGCTTTTTGCAGTGCTGACGAGTCTTTTCCGAAGGTTCTTGCTCTCCGGCGGTGTGTCCGGCGTGAGGTCGTCTGGACTGTTGTTTTCACCTAGCCTGGACTGGTCATCTGACTCGTCATGGTCGAACGGTTGCTTATCTGCGTGTTCGTCGTCCGTTTGTGAGCCCTGCCATATTGCGGGCTCTTTGGGAGCGTTGTTGTCGAGGCGGGACTTAGGACGGCGCCTGCGCCGCCGTTTTGGTCGTTTATCAGCGGGGTCATCTTCTGCCGCGGCCCGTTGGTCCTCGTTATCGCTCTTCTTTGGGGTGTCTACCATATATATGTCATGTGACGAGGTAGTCCTCCCGTGCCTTATAGGCTCTGTTTCTTGTTCGTCTCCGGCATTGTCGTCTATTCCGTCAATGTCTTCGGAGTCAAAGTCTAGCATGTCGGTTAGATCGTCGACAGTGGCTACAAAGTGGGTGGTGGGTGGGCGCTGAATTTCCTCGTCGTCCGTACCCCAACCATCCTGGCCATAGTCCGGCCAGGACTCTCCTGATAGTGAGAGATGCTTTAGTGAATTCAGGATATCGCCGAAAGGCGAGTGTTGGAAGATGTCCGCGGCGGTGAATTCCATAACCGGCGCCCAATCCGGATCGATTGGCCGGGGCGCGGGAGGTTCGGAGTCCGGCAGGGAGTCCGGCGCCTCGGAATCTCGAGTTTCGCGGGGGACCAGATTGGTGTTCGGCTCCATCGCCGTGGATGTTGAAGCCCCCAGGGCGGCGTCTATCCACCGGCCCTCGATCTGGGCGATCGGCTCCGGGCTAATGGCCGAAGCAGATCCGTGTGCGGCCACCAAGGCACTGTTCGGCGGCAGAGCTAGATCGTGCCCATCGTCGCAGTGCGGCACGCTCGGCTGTGGCTCGAGTCCGTCGAAGATCAAGTCTCCGCGGACATCGGCCGTGAAGTTTAAGCTTCCAAATCCGACCTGACGGCCAGGGGCGTAGCTTTCTATCTGCTCCAGATGGCCAAGTGAATTGGCCCGCAGGGCGAAGCCGCCGAATACGAAGATCTGTCCGGGGAGAAAAGTCTCACCCTGGACAACGTTGCTGGTTGAAGATGCCATCAAGCCTATCGGTGACGACACAGAGGAACTCTCAATGAAAGCACCAATGTCGGTGTCAAAACCGGCGGATCTCGGGTAGGGGGTCCCGAACTGTGCGTCTAGGCGGATGGTAACAGGAGACAAGGGACACAATGTTTTACCTAGGTTCGGGCCCTCTCGATGGAGGTAAAACCCTACGTCCTGCTTGATTAATATTGATGATATGGGTAGTACAAGAGTAGATCTACCACGAGATCAAGGATGCTAAATCCTAGAAGCTAGCCTATGGTATGATTGTTGAGATGTATGTTATCCTACGGACTAAAGCCGTCCGGTTTATATAGACACCGGAGAGGGCTAGGGTTACACAGAGTCGGTTACAATGGTAGGAGATCTACATATCCGTATTGCCAAGCTTGCCTTCCACGCCAAGGAAAGTACCATCCGGACACGAGCCGGAGTCTTCAATCTTCTATATTCGTAGTCTTGGAGTCCGGCGGACAACGATAGTCCGGCTGTCCGGACACCCCTTAGTCCAGGACTCCCTCAATCATCCTCATAGCTGCCAGGAAACAATATGTCCTAGAAGGACCGCTAGGTGACGCTCCCGTCCCAGAGAACCAAGACGTTATGAACGCTTGGCAGTCTCGTGCTGATGATTACTCCCTCGTTCAGTGCGGCATGCTTTACAGCTTAGAACCGAGGCTCCAAAAGCGTTTGGAGCATCACGGAGCATATGAGATGTTCGAAGAGCTGAAACTTGTTTTCCAAGCTCATGCCCGGGTCGAGAGATATGATGTCTCCGACAAGTTCTATAGTTGTAAGATGGAGGAAAACGGTTCTGTCAGTGAGCACATACTCAAGATGTCTGGGTTGCACAACCGTATGACCCAGCTGAACATGAACCTCCCTGATGAGGCGGTCATTGACAGAATCCTCCAGTCGCTCCCACCAAGCTACAAGAGCTTTGTGATGAACTACAACATGCAGGGGATGGTGAAGACCATTCCTGAAGTGTTCTCAATGCTGAAGTCAGCAGAGGCTGAAATCAAGAAAGAACATCAAGTGTTGATGGTCAATAAGACCACTAAGTTCAAGAAGGGCAAGGGCAAGAAGAACTTCAAGAAGGACGGCAAGGATGTTGCCGCGCCTGGTAAGCCAGTTACCGGGAAGAAGTCAAAGAATGGACCCAAGCCTGAGACTGAGTGCTTTTATTGCAAGGGGAAGGGTCACTGGAAGCGGAACTGCCCCAAATACTTAGCGGATAAGAAGGCCGGCAACACCAAAGGTATATTTGATATACATGTAATTGATGTGTACCTTACCAGTACTCGTAGTAACTCCTGGGTATTTGATACCGGTGCCGTTGCTCATATTTGTAACTCACAGCAGGAGCTGCGGAATAAACGGAGATTGGCGAAGGATGAGGTGACGATGCGCGTCGGGAATGGTTCCAGAGTCGATGTGATCGCCGTCGGCACGCTACCTATACATTTACCTACGGGATTAGTTATAAACCTTAATAATTGTTATTTGGTGCCAAGTTTGAGCATGAACATTGTATCTGGATCTCGTTTGATATGAGATGGCTACTCATTTAAATCCGAGAATAATGGTTGTTCTATTTATATGAGAGATATGTTTTATGGTCATGCCCCTATGGTCAATGGTTTATTCTTAATGAATCTCGAGCATAGTATTACACATATTCATAGTGTGAATACTAAAAGATGTAAAGTTGATAACGATAGTCCCACATACTTGTGGCACTGCCGCCTTGGTCACATTGGTGTCAAGCGCATGAAGAAGCTCCATGCTGATGGACTTTTGGAGCCTCTCGATTATGAATCATTTGACACATGCGAACCATGCCTCATGGGCAAAATGACCAAGACTCCGTTCTCCGGAACAATGGAGCGAGCAACCAACTTGTTGGAAATCATACATACCGATGTGTGCGGTCCAATGAGCGTTGAGGCTCGTGGAGGATATCATTATGTTCTCACTCTCACTGATGACTTGAGTAGATATGGGTATGTCTACTTAATGAAACACAAGTCTGAGACCTTTGAAAAATTCAAAGAATTTCAGAATGAGGTAGAGAATCAACGTGACCGAAAGATAAAATTCCTACGATCAGATCGTGGAGGAGAATACTTAAGTCATGAATTTGGTACACACTTAAGGAAATGTGGAATCGTTTCACAACTCACGCCGCCTGGAACACCTCAGCGTAACGGTGTGTCCGAACGTCGTAATCGCACTCTATTAGATATGGTGCGGTCTATGATGTCTCTTACCGATTTACCGCTATCATTTTGGGGATACACTCTAGAGACAACTACATTCACTTTAAATAGGGCACCGTCTAAATCCGTTGAGACGACACCGTATGAATTATGGTTTGGGAAGAAACCTAAGCTGTCGTTTCTAAAAGTTTGGGGATGCGATGCTTATGTCAAGAAACTTCAACCTGAAAAGCTCGAACCCAAGTCGGAAAAATGCGTCTTCATAGGATACCCTAAGGAAACCATTGGGTATACCTTCTACTTAAGATCCGAGGGCAAGATCTTTGTTGCCAAGAACGGATGCTTTCTGGAAAAAGAGTTTCTCTCGAAAGAAGTAAGTGGGAGGAAAGTAGAACTCGATGAAGTACTACCTCTCAAACGGGAAAGTGGTGCAGCGCAGGAAAATGTTCCTGCGATGCCTACACCAACTGAAGAGGAAAATAATGATGATGATCAAGGTACTTCAGATCAAGTTGCTACTGAACTTCGTAGGTCCACAAGGACACGTTCCGCACCAGAGTGGTATGGCAACCCTGTCCTAGAAATCATGTTGTTAGACAACAGTGAACCTTCGAACTATGAAGAAGCGATGGCGGGCCCAGATTCCAACAAATGGCTTGAAGCCATGAGATCCGAGATAGAATCCATGTATGAAAACAAAGTATGGACTTTGACAGACTTGCCCGATGATCGGCGAGTGATAGAAAACAAATGGATTTTTAAGAAGACGGACGCGGATGGTAATGTTACCATCTATAAAGCTCGACTTGTCGCTAAGGGTTATCGACAAGTTCAAGGGATTGACTACGACGAGACATTCTCTCCCGTAGCGAAGCTGAAGTCCGTCCGAATCATGTTAGCAATTGCCGCATACTATGATTATGAGATATGGCAGATGGACATCAAAACGGCATTCCTTAACGGACATCTTAAGGAAGAGTTGTATATGATGCAGCCGGAAGGTTTTGTCGATCCTAAGAACGCTAACAAAGTATGCAAGCTCCAGTGATCCATTTATGGGCTGGTGCAAGCATCTCGGAGTTGGAACATTCTCTTTCATGAGATGATCAAAGCGTTTGGGTTTATGCAGACTTATGGAGAAGCCTGCGTTTACAAGAAAGTGAGTGGGAGCTCTGTAGCATTTCTCATATTATATGTAGATGACATACTCGTGATGGGAAATGATATAGAACTTCTGGATAGCATTAAGGCCTACTTGAATAAGTGTTTTTCAATGAAGGACCTTGGAGAAGCTGCTTATATATTAGGCATCAAGATCTATAGAGATAGATCGAGATGCCTCATAGGTCTTTCACAACGCACATACCTTGATAAGATTTTGAAAAGGTTCAAAATGGATCAGTCCAAGAAGGGGTTCTTGCCTATGCTGCAAGGTGTGAGATTGAGCTCGGCTCAGTCCCCGACCATGACAAAAGATAAAGAAGAGATGAGTGTCATCCCCTATGCTTCAGCCATAGGATCTATTATGTATGCCATGCTGTGTACCAGACCTGATGTAAACCTTGCCGTAAGTTTGGTAGCAAGGTACCAAAGTAATCCCGGCAAGGAACACTGGACAGCGGTCAAGAATATCCTGAAGTACCTGAAAAGGACAAAGGACATGTTTCTCGTTTATGGAGGTGACGAAGAGCTCGTCGTAAAGGGTTACGTCGATGCTAGCTTCGACACAGATCTGGATGACTCTAAGTCACAAACCGGATACGTGTATATGTTGAATGGTGGAGCAGTAAGCTGGTGCAGCTGCAAGCAGAGTGTCGTGGCGGGATCTACATGTGAAGCGGAATACATGGCAGCCTCGGAGGTAGCGCATGAAGCAATTTTGGCGAAGGAGTTCATCACCGACCTAGGAGTCATACCCAATGCATCGGGGCCGATCAAACTCTTCTGTGACTACACTGGAGCTATTGCCCTAGCCAAGGAGCCCAGGTTTCACAAGAAGACCAGGCACATCAAGCGTCGTTTCAACTCCATCCGTGAAAATGTTCAAGATGGAGACATAGATATTTGCAAAGTACATACGGATCTGAATGTCGCAGATCCGTTGACTAAACCTCTCTCACGAGCAAAACATGATCAACACCAGAACTCTATGGGTGTTCGATTCATCACAATGTAACTAGATTATTGACTCTAGTGCAAGTGGGAGACTGTTGGAAATATGCCCTAGAGGCAATAATAAAAGTATTATTATATTTCCTTGTTCATGATAATTGTCTTTTATTCATGCTATAACTGTATTATCCGGAAATCGTAATACACGTGTGAATACATAGACCACAATATGTCCCTAGTGAGCCTCTAGTTGACTAGCTCGTTGTGATCAACAGATAGTTATGTTTTCCTGGCTATGGACATTGGATGTCGTTGATAACGGGATCACATCATTAGGAGAATGATGTGATGGACAAGACCCAATCCTAAGCATAGCACAAGACCATGTAGTTCATTTGCTAGAGCTTTTCCAATGTCAAGTATCTTTTCCTTTGACCATGAGATCGTGTAACTCCCGGATACCGTAGGAGTGCTTTGGGTGTATCAAACGTCACAATGTAACTGGGTGACTATAAAGGTGCACTACAGGTATCTCCGAAAGTGTCTGTTGGGTTGACACGAATCGAGACTGGGATTTGTCACTCCGTATGACGGAGAGGTATCTCTGGCCCACTCGGTAATGCATCATCATATTGAGCTCAAAGTGACCAAGAGGTTGGTCACGGGATCATGCATTACGGTACGAGTAAAGTGACTTGCCGGTAATGAGACTGAACAAGGTATTGGGATACCGACGATCGAGTCTCGGGCAAGTAACATATCGATTGACAAAGGGAATTGTATACGGGGTTGTTTAATCCTTGACATCGTGGTTCATCCGATGAAATCATCGAGGAGCATGTGGGAGCCAACATGGGTATCCAGATCCCGCTGTTGGTTATTGCCCGAGAGTCGTCTCGGTCATGTCTGCGTGTCTCCCGAACCCGTAGGGTCTACACACTTAAGGTTCGGTGACGCTAGGGTTGTATGAATATGAGTATGCAGCATACCGAATGTTATTTGGAGTTCCGGATGAGATCCCGGATGTCACGAGGAGTTTTGGAATGGTCCGGAGGTAAAGAATTATATATAGGAAGTGGTATCTCGGCCATCGGGAAAGTTTCGGGGTCACCCGGTAATGTACCGGGACCACCGGAGGGGTCCCGGGGGTCCACCGGGTGGGGCCACCCATCCCGGAGAGCCCCATGGGCTGAAGTGGGAGGGGAGCCAGCCCATAGTGGGCTGGTGCGCCCCCTAGGCCCACCCCCTGCGCCTAGGGTTGAAACCCTAGGGTGGGGGGGGGGGCACCACATGCCTTGGGGGGCAAGTTTCCCCCCCCCCCTGGCCGCCGCCCCCTTGGGAGATTGGATCTCCCAGGGACGGCGCCCCCCTGGGGGCCTATATAAAGGAGGTCAGGGGGGAGGGCAGCCGCACCCTATGCTTTGGCGCCTCCCTCCCCCTGCTACACCTCGTCCACCTCCCGTAGTCGCTTGGCGAAGCCCTGCTGGAGTTCTGCTGCATCCACCACCACGTCGTCGTGCTGCTGGATCATCATCAACCTCTCCTTCCCCCTTGCTGGATCAAGAAGGAGGAGACGTCTCCCGTCCTGTACGTGTGTTGAACGCGGAGGTGCTGTCCGTTCAGCACTTGGTCATCGGTGATCTGAATCATGGCGAGTACGACTCCATCATCACCATCCCCTTGAACGCTTCCGCACTCGATCTACAAGTGGTATGTAGATGCAATCTCTCTCCCATGACTCGTTGCTTAGATGAACTCATGGATGGATCTTGGTGAAACCGTAGGAAAATTTTTAATTTTCTGCAACGTTCCCCAACATATCCTTCTCTCGGATCTTCAACTGATGGTATCCTGATCGTAGATCAATCTTTGAAAACACCTTAGCTCCTTGTAACTGATCAAACAGGTCATTGATCATCGGTAAGGGATACTTGTTCTTTATCGTTACTTCATTCAGAGCTCGGTAATCAACAACCATCCTTAGGGATTTATCCTTCTTCTCCACCAAAAGTACTGGGGCTCCCCAAGGTGACGAGCTTCTATGAATGTAACCTTTCTCCAACAACTCCTTAATCTGCTTCTTAATTTCCTCCAGATCATTTGCTGGCATCCGATAAGGTCTCTTGGATATCGGTCCTGTTCCTGGCAATAACTCTATCAAAAACTCGATGTCTCTATCCGGTGGCATACCTGGTAACTCCTCGGGGAAAACATCCGGAAAATCCTTTACTACCGGTACTTCCTCCTGTACAACTCCCGTGAGGGCATTTACTTGGTTCCTCCTAGGCACATGCCTAGATACATACTTAATCCTTTTTCCCTCTGGGTGGTAAGATAAATTGACTTGCTAGCACAGTCAATACTTCCTCCATACTTTGACATCCAGTCCATACCTAATATCACATCCAATCCTTGCGACTCCAAGATGATTAGGTTAGACGGAAAAACATGCGTGCCAATGATTAAGGGTATCTGGGTTCACCATCTGCTAGCCATGTACTCTGCTCCAGGCGAACTCACTAAAAGAGGGGTCCTAAGGGTTTGGGTTGGTAACTTAAAATTTTCCACAAATCCCCTTGATATGTATGAATGCGATGCACCAGTATCGAAAAGAACAATAGCGGTAAGTGACTGAACCAAAAACCTACCTGTTACCGCGTCCGGCTGCTCTTCAACCTCCTCCACGTTAACGTGGTTCACTTGTCCTTTGTTGAATGGATTGGGCTTCTTCCCTACGCTCCCGTTTCCATTCCCATTCTTTCCTTCAAAGCAGTCATTGGCATAGTGCCCTGTCTTCCCGCACTTGTAGCAAACAACTTGGCTTAAGTCCCTCTTTGCGGGTGTAGATGGGTTAGAGCGGTTCTGATTATTGTTGGCTCCATTCCCATTCCCGTTCTTCGCACCATTATGGTTATGCGATCCTCCTTCAGCATGGTTATGACTTCCATGGTTATGAACAAGTCCTCCTGAGTTCGGGGTCAAGCGGGGCTTCTGGTGAGCTCCTGAGTTGTATTTACCTTGTCCATACTTCCTCTTACGATTATCAATCTGCTGCTGCTTTCCTTCAATCATTAGGGCCTTATCTACCAACTCCTGGTAGTTGTTGAAGGTTGCTACCATCAACTGCATGCTCATCTCATCATTTAGCCCTTCCATAAACTTCTCCTGCTTCGCGGCATCTGTAGCCACATCATCAGGGGCATAGCGTGATAACTTGCTAAACTCATCCACGTACTGGCCAACAGTACGGTTCCCCTGGCGTAAATTGCGAAACTCACGCTTCTTCATCTGCATAGCTCCAGTCGAGACATGGGCAGTACGAAAAGCCTGCTGAAACTGAGCCCATGTGATAGTGTCGATAGGATAGGTGGCTGTGAAATTCTCCCACCATGCTGCTGCAGGTCCATCCAGTTGGTGTGTGGCAAAACACACCTTCTCAGCATCTGTGCATCCTGCGGTGGTTAACTCCCTTCCAATACGACGTAGCCAATCATCTGCAACTATTGGCTCGATGCTACTGGAGAACACCGGCGGCTGTAACCTTAAGAAACGGGCGAGGTTATCCACTAGAGGCGGGTTGTTGTTGTTGGCATTGTTGTTATTGGCATTGCCCTGATTCTGAACTAGCAATTGCATCAAGGCATTCTACTGCTGGATCAATTGGGTGATCTCCGGTGGGAAAACAAAATCGGGGTCTCTCCTCGGAGGCATCTGATGGGTTTTAGATGGAAGAGATTAGAATAGAAAAAGATCTAGGGGAGAAACACTACCCATATGTATATGAGGCAAACACAAGCATTTCATTCAATCAATCAAGCAAGGGCATACAAAACGGTCTAGGACTATCGCAAAAGTGCTCACTACTACTAGTTACATGGGGGAAATACTATTATCATATGGTGGTCATGTAGAAATTTTGATCGGTGGAAGACTCCATGATGTCTGCTCCAGCTTCATCTTCGTAATCATCATCACTTGAATCCGAGTCGGTGTCGTCGATGATGATGTAGTTGTCCGGACGAATGAGGTCTTCTCTCGGAACTGGTCCTCCCATAAAGATTCCGATCTTCTCAACCAGGTCGTCATTCTTCTCCAATAGGGTCTTGATTTCCTCCTCATATCCATCGCGTGTGAACTTAAGTTCTTCCTCCAGCTCGATGATCCTAGTTTTCGCCTTCTTCAACTCTATCATGTCTGCGCACATCTGGTTCTACTGACGTCGAATGTGCTGGTTTTGTTCCTGGATAAAGGCTGCAACAGATCTATCCTTCCTGGTGCTGATCATCTCCCATTGTTCATCTTGGCGCCCACATATTTGATAGGTGGTATCCTCTAGTTCCTTGTTGTAGATTTCTCCAATGCGTCCCATGGTAATATGAGCTGCCATACTCTTGCCAAGGCTCCAAGTGGGTGCTTCGAAAGAAAACTCTATGGGTTTAGAATTTGGCGAGAACGTTCTTCCTGGAACTCGTACTTGAATCATCCAGCGCTCTTCTTCCGGTAGAGTGGCGTTGTTCATCCCAGTGAAACTTGGTATTCCAATATTCAAGTACCTAGTGATTTCCTTCAAGTGGCGTCCAAAAGGTGTGTCTCCATCTGGTTGTGCAAACTTGTTCTTCATCTCCTTCATCCTAAAGAGTGGAACAAGAAGAGGAGTCAGAAATGAGAAGAGAAGGGTGACCTATGGTTTGTCTTAGTGGTCGTGTCCTACACTCAGCGTGTGCTCTGATACCATCTTGTAGCGACCCGACCTCAGATGGTCAAGTCTCTGTGCTCAGGTGTCATCCTTGGATCAGTAATGCTGACACCACACAGTACTTCGAAGGATTTATAACAGAGTAGCAATCACACACTTATTACATCGAATGTCTCAAAAGAGAACTTATTACAATAATATGGCTTAAGGCCATCTAATGCGATAACAGCGGAAGGCTTGGAAGATAAAGTGAGTCCATTAACTCCAACGGCATAGCTGAGCTGCACGGCAACGACCTACGAACCTTACTCCTCGTCTGAAAAGTCTGCAACATAATACGTTGCAGCCCGAGAACGGGTCAGCACATGGAATATGCTGGCAATGTAACACCAAAAGAGCAATAACAGAATAATGCTACCACTACATGCATATTTGGCTGGTGGAAAGCTCTATGGTTACAGTTTTGCGAAAAGCCAATTTTTCCCTACTACAAAGGAATCAGTTTTAATTTAACTATCATGGTAGTTGAAACATCATTTGAGAAGGTAACCCCAACTCAATGATCCCAATTAAAAATAGTTAACAACCCAGCAATATTAATTTAAGAGTGTTGAGATACATGCGAATACTCAAGTACTAGATACTCAGAATTGTCCATAACCGGGGACACGGCTAACCATGATTAGATTTTACACTCTGCAGAGGTTTGCGCACTTTTCCCCACAAGACTCGATCGCCTTCGTTGATTCTCGCACTGCATGGTGTTTGAGAGACGGATGACCGAGACACAGTCTTTCAGAAGCATTAACTCTCTACTCCGGGCAGACCATACCAAACCTACAAACCCACTACCTGCTGATCCACCTTTTCAAGAGCTTCACGCAACTTACTCAACTATGCTAGAGCCCATAATAGCTTGCGGCTGCACACGGAAGTTTCTAGCATGAATAGACTCAGTTCCCTTTGAGCCTGGGTGGCGGTCCATAGGAGAATCACACGGTAACCCCGGGATTTCCAAAAATAAAACAGGCAATCACTGGATATCCCAGGTGCCTCAATCCACCCAGATGTGTATTAAAGTTGCCACCTTAAGTAAACCATTAATTAACAATCTCACATCTGTCATGGATATCACTCAAAACCCAATCCACGTCTACGAGCATAGCATGGCAATTTAAGTATAACGTAGAAGTAACTCCCAAGGGTTTGATAATAAAACAGGACAATATGTTCTACCTCATCTACTACTTCTCAATACCCACATGTTAAAGGCATGCTAATCATGCAATGTTTGAGGATTGAAACTAATGCATAAAAACTGGGTATGAAAAGAGTATGATCAATGTGTTACTTGCCTTGCTGACAATCCGGGAATCCTAGATACTCGTAGTAACACGCTTCGCACTTCGGGAATTCTATCGCAAGCAAACAATAACATACATAAGCAACAATCAAAGATGCACAAGTAGAACTCCAAATAAAAGAGTTTGACCGGAGAGTTCAACTTAAGAACTCCGGTTTGCAAAAAGAATCAAATCAAACGAAGCAACAAAACTCAAACGGCAAAAGAAACAATTTCGTTTTGCTAATCTGGATCTAAGTCAAATTTTACAGAAGAAAAATCTTGTTTGAGTTGATTACTCGGAAAGAGGGTTTCAAGATGAAACTCCAGGCGCTTGAATCGCCTGATTCCGATAAACGAGCGAAAAGATAAACAAGTTTGAATATCAGATCAGAAATCACGATCAGAATAATCGCGGAATAAATCTGATAAAAAGAAAAACGACGAACGGCTAAACGAACGGACGTTCGTTAGCAGAAACTAAACGACGAACACGTTCGTTAAAACGAACGGACGAGCGAACGCTCGCTAAGTGAATAAACCGGAGAATAAAACCGATCTATAAAAAAACAAACTAGGGTTTTTTCAAAAAAACCCGAAGGGTTTTATTAAAAAACCGGTGGCGGGGTGGCTACCTCCGGCGAGGTCGTCCGGCG
>NC_041387.1:20261498-20267925 GCF_002162155.2 Triticum dicoccoides
GGCTCGGCGGCGAGTGGCGGGTGGTGGCGGGGTGGTGGTGTGGCGGCGGGGCGGCGGTATATATAGGAGGGCGGGGCGGGGCTGCTTGGGGAAGGGGGCGCCCGGGTGGAGTCCGGCTCGGACTCCCTCGGCGTCCGTGCCAAGCACGGCGGCGCGCGCGGGGAAGGCGGCGGCGGCGGCTGCTGGGCCGGCCTGCTCGGCTGGGCCTTCGGCCCAGTCGAGCGCGAGGTTGTTTTTTTTTAAAACATTCCGTCGAAAGAAAAATTCCTAGAAAAATAAATAAAAATCTAAAAATTCCAAAACAAGTTTTCTCCGTCTAAATAAAATATTTAGAACAAGATGAGCTTTTCTGGGCCCCTAAAATGCAAATGTTAAATCATGCAACATTTTTTCTAGGGCAAATAAAATCCCGAATAAACTCAAATAAAATCCAAAAATGATTTTAATATTTTTCCTCCGATATTTCAATTATTTTGGAGAAGTCGTATTATCTCCCCTCATTTATTAATTTAATATGAAATATTTTCCGGAGAGAGAATAATTAAAATCAAATCCTCGTCTTCATTATTTGATAAAAATTTCAAATATGAAAATTAGAAAATCCCCAACTCTCTCCGAAGGTCCTTGAGTTGCTTAGGATCTCGAGGATTGCAAACAAAAAAAATAAAATATGATATGCATGGATGATCTATGTATAACATGTCAAATTGGAAATTTGGGATGTAACACTTCTTTTTCCAAAATCTAACATGCTGATATTTTTCTCATTGATTCTTTTTGAAGCTATAAATGGGAATCTCCAGCTCTGCGACAACAACTACCTCAGGTTATGCATTTATCTCCTATTCAAGCAGCAGGGAAAATGTACACACTTCAACAAATATCAGATATGCCCACCTCAAATTTTCAGGTCAACATCATCTTATCTACCCTATTATTTGTATATCGGTGAACTTCTACAGCAGATTCTCAATGCACCCTTTTTGTAAACTCTTAGGAAGGAGCTACCTACAACACCATTGCGAAAGTTAAATCTATTGTACCTTCAACTAAATGGTACTACAAAGGATGCAAACGTTGTGACAGAGGATACAACAACAACTCAGATACTCCAACATGCCTTTGCACAAATTCATCTCCAAAGCCATTGTACGATCTCTGTTTTTATAGAACATTTGCCTTCATTTACATATTCTGTTCCATATAAACAACTATCAAATTCTCTAGGTACAAGCTACCAATTACACTTACAGATGACTCGGGAGATTTAGATGCCATTGCTTTCTCTAAAATTGCTGAAGAACTGGTTGAGCGAGATGCCATCCAAGCTTCTCCAAACATGAAAGTTGATACCGCGGAACATGTGACCGCCCTATAGATAATGCCATTGGGAAAACCAGATTGTTCTATATAGGAATGAAGGTTGATTTAGTATCCAGATTCCCCATAAGTTATGTCATAAAGAAAAGCTTCCTAGTTGACAATGCACAAATGCTGCCCTCTACAAAGGTTAGACAATTTTCATCAATTCAGAAAGTAACTCCATCCTAATTACAATTGTATTACCTAAAATATTTAACTTGAACCATTAAATACTTCCAGTCAACTCCAAGCAAAGAACTGGAGAACAGTCCATGGTCATCAAAGAGCATCCAGAGGTTTGCCATCAATCACAAAATAGAAGTTACATCCTCTGTCTACACAATGTTTACCAAACTTTTCCTATTCGCAGTCCATGGAGCCTAACACAAGTCCACTTGGGCAATACTATGCCTCCCCCTTGCCAATCTGCAACTATGGACACCGACAAAAACATAAATAGGTAATACTTTTTGAAGTTCTACTAAAGAACATTCAGCTTACATTCAATATGGAATTCAAATGGCGATTTTTGCTTGCAGGTACTCTTCAGCGAAAAGAAGCATCCAATTTACAGAAGATGGAGCCACCAACAAAGAGGGGTACTAATTGGTAACAATATTTCCTGTTTATCATTAAAGTTCTTTGAAAAGTACATCTACCTGTTTACATGCCAGTCAACAAACAGAGTACGCATTGATAACAATATTTCCTGTTTACATGCCAGTCAACAACAGGAATATCTTCAGGATACACAAGTGCATCTCCAGGTTGTCAAAAAGCATAAGCAAGAATACGTGCTTCTTCTCATATCACATAGAAAAATGAGATTCACAATCTAACTTTCTATCATCAATCAAACAACATTGCAGATAACAATGTGAAAATGAACAACTGTGAAGGACAAGAGGATAACAGTAATAAAAACACATAGGTACTATCAGTTCTCATATCCAAACAAAATTATATAAAGTTTTGTCGCCCTTTGCTACAACAATAACATTACCAATAATGTTTTTCTATAAACATGTAGGGCACCATCAACAACCATGCAAGGACCAGGGCATCTTCAAGACGCACGAAAAGCACCTACAGATTGCACCACCTTCCATTGAAAATTACCTCCAAAACTATCATTACAACTACTTCATGATCAGCCTAAGTATGTCGTCAGATATCGACTAATTTTATGTAATAAGTCTGAATTATGAAATCTTTGGATTTGTATGCACTTTTATTAAGCTGATTATGTCAGTTTTACTTCCAACTGATGTCAATACTTTTCCTTACAATTGTTTCAAATATATACTATCTTACTGTGACGTTTTCTTCTCAATATATACTATCTTCCTGTGACATGTTCAAATGCTAGAAAAATAAGGAAAGGTCATGCCAAAAAATTTAGTCAAATTCCTTCCAAAGTTTTTTGAGTTGATTATGTCGATTGTGCTTCCAATTGGTCTCCATAATTAGGCTTCTCTAAATATTACTGTAAAATTAAGAGTATGCCATGTCAAAAGATCTACCTCAAATAATTAAACAATATGCATCAGTGCATACATGGTTCCAATAGATAAATTCATTCCATCATTTTTCATATTGATCATTGCATCCAGTCTTCAATACGAAATTTCCGCAGCAACGTGCGGGGTATCACCTAGTACAAATAAATAAGGGGGGTGCATCATGTGACATTGCTTGTATAATATTCGCCATGTACAAATAAGTAAGGAAATTCAACGTAATCAATGCACGGTGATATCTAAGGAAGTAGTATGAAGTGCATGTTATGTACACATTATCGAATCTATTTAAAGTGTTCATATTAACATGAGAGAAAACATGCTAGCCAGAAGAATAATGTTCATGCTATTTAAAGTATTCCTATTAACATGAGTGCGGCTAATCTGCACCCGGGCTCATCTGCGCCCACGCTTAGAAAAAAATTCAAAAAAATACTAGAAAAATTCAAAAAATTCCAATTTTTTTTGTGGTGGTAGATAATTTGACGCGTGAGGTGCGCCCCAAAATTCAACTCATTTGAGCATCTGAGCAGCTCTCTGCAAAAAAGACAAAATCAGGGTCTGTAAAAATGTTTACTGTTCACGCACTGTTTTGGCCCGATTTGTCTTTTTTGCCGAGAGCTGCTCAGATGTCCAAATAAGTTGAATTTTGGGGCGCACCTCACGCGTCAAATTATCTACCACCACAAAAAAATTTGGAATTGTTTGAATTTTTCTAGTATTTTTTTTGAATTTTTTGCTGAGAGGGAGCAGATGAGCCCGGGCACCGTTTTGAGTTTTCGTATTAACATGGACAAACAATTTTTATACTGTATAATTTTTTTTAAATGTCACAAACATTGTTTTGAAACTTGAGAGTATTTCTTTAAAATGTCAGGTGCATTATTTTTAATGGTACGAAACATTTACTACACTGCCCCCTTTGCCACCTCCGCACATGGCCATCAACATTTCCATCTCCGCCGGGTCGTCGCGGATGACATCAAACGCCCGTCTGCTGATCTTATTATTATTACTAGCACAAATGCCCGTGCGTTGCAACGGGAGAAATAAACTCTGACACACCCCTAGCGAGTCATTTGTGTTCCAATTCTCCTCTTCGTCATCGATGTCGATGATAGTAACTTGCCCACCTATTGCAACAAATGTGATCAGTCCTAAGGTGGTGGCCTTGGTCATCACACTCACCATGCCGATTTCGCGAGCACCTACCTGCACCAGCTTGTAATTCCTCATGCGTTGCAACCGTCACATACATATTCGTGTCGTTCGAAACCTATCATGTTATAACATGTCAGGCGATCCATTTTTTTATTGAGCGCGCGCACAACAATAATTATTAATGCAAATTAAATTATGGTGTGAGGCCATCAATTTCTTGACTCAACATAAAGCAAATAGACTTCATTGTCGCCACCGTCCACCTTCTTCATTTCTAACATGAAGTTGGGCATCTCTCCGGCAAAGAACTATGTCGTGTCGTTTCACCATGGCCATCGAACCATAGTTTAAAAAACTGAATAGGCAACCAAATAGGTGAGGCTACCTGTTAAGGTTCTCACCGGTTAGCCTGTCGGTTCATCTGTTCATTCCTGTAAAAAGTGGAAATAATGAAGTTATTAAGAAATTACCATAGATCAAATGAGTATGCATAATATTGGATGTAATCCATTTAAAAAACACAAAGCGTTGGTGGCCTAGATGGTTGTTGGTCATTTGGCGTTCATTGGCTCAAGGTTAACTGATGGATCCCAAGTTGACGCACTATTTTACGAATATTTTTCAGGTCATAAAAAATGGGCAAGGCGTAGGTTTCAAATTTTTCTTTTGCACCTATTTGAGGGGGTCCAATTCAGGGTTTGGATGTGTTCTGTGTAAACAATACTCCCTTCATCCGAAAAAGCTTGTCCTAAACTTGTCTTTCAAATGGATGTATCTAGCACTAACTTGGTGCTAGATACAACCATTTGAGGGACAACCTTTTCCGGACGGAGGGAGTAACTCTTTACAAATTAGAGGTCCAACTAAAGAAACATTACCAGGAGATTAAAAAGCTCCTCCATGAGCCAGGTCTTTTTTTGATGTATTAGCGTGTGCCCATGCATCTAATCTAATACATCTGCCCATGCACGCAGTGGCACAACGGAATCCTCTCTCACATCTGCCCATGCACCCATAGAGCACAACGGAATTCATTTGCTCTGTTAATTAATAGCAAAATTATTATTTCCTCTTTCATTTTCCAGCGAATTTATTTTGTCTTTAATTCCTTCCTTCATGCCTCATCGTATGCCCGTGTGTGTAACAGGCGAAAAAATTAACAAAACCTGCTTCATGTGCCATTACACGCTACTCATAACCAATTTGTAATAAACCTTGAGATAAGGTTACCTTGTCTATCTAAGATGCATAAGAGCGTGTGTTGCCACGGGTTGCATTATCTTTTTTTCTTTGGATCATGAAGTGTTGATGTGAAGAGGCCACCCCAATGTCCCTAATTGGCGCATATTTAAGCTCTACACTGCCATCAGATGGAAGAATAGTGATGCATAAAATAATTTTTTAGGGAGGAACATACAA
Source organism: Triticum dicoccoides (assembly GCF_002162155.2). Taxonomy (NCBI): domain Eukaryota; kingdom Viridiplantae; phylum Streptophyta; class Magnoliopsida; order Poales; family Poaceae; genus Triticum; species Triticum dicoccoides. The sequence goes on from NC_041387.1 coordinate 20,266,961, forward strand.
TGTAATTCATTTAAAGGATTGTCAAAAGATTTGAATTGAATGATTTTGATTATGTAGGTTTTCTTTTTTATTGAAGATTGTTTGATTTTGTAAGATTATATTTCATTCATAATGTTTTTTTCGCTATCTAGGCTTGACCCAAACGCAAGAGAAAAATGATGCTATCTCCTGATGGGTCTCTCCCATACTCCCGTTCTAGAACAGATAGATGCATTCCCTTGCCTAAAATAATAATAATAATGATGCATTCCTTAAAAAAAAGCACAGATAGTTTTTTTAGGGGTACTCCCAACTTTATTATTTGAACAACGTTGGGAATGTCATTCGCTATAAAATGTAAAATGCAGTCCGGTGGTACATCAGGCCAAACCATCTCTAAATCATTGCTAACCTCAACTTTAGCTAAAACATGAGCAGCTAGATTAGCTGTACGCCCTTTATTTACCGAGCGCAAGTGACCTTGTATCGTAGCATCTCTTTGATTTCTTCTATGAAAGGCGTGCATGTTGTCTTTTGTTTATGAAAGGATTAGAAAATCCAGCCGACTGATAAAAATCGAGCGGACACGTAACCATCACGTGTACGCCTCTAGAGAGGCCCCTTATCCATCCGTCTCCACCTCCACCGCTCTGTGCTCTCTCGTTCTCTGTCGATCCATCCATCTCTCTCTCTCTCATTCCTATCCACGCGAGAGCTTCCCCGGAGCGTACCGGTGCCAGCGCCCCATCTATCTCCAGCCCCTCCCCGCCGACGGTGGCCACCACCAATGCGTCGTGGCCAGCCCGTTGCGTGCGCCCCCCTCCCCTCCCCCGGGCTGTCAGCCAACGGAGTGTCCCCTGGTGACAGATCAGATCCGGGGCAGCTGTCGCTCCTTCCCTTCCCATGACTCCGACGCGATGTGCCCCCCTTTGATCTCCATGGGGACCTATGCCGCCCAAATTCGCCTCACATGCATGTCATTCCGG
>NC_041387.1:20268267-20269214 GCF_002162155.2 Triticum dicoccoides
TGTCAACGCTGGATGTGCCAAACCTCCACCATCAGGTCGGATCCAATCTTTCTTTTTCCATTCTTTCCATTCTACGGTAATTGGTCGATAGGTCCCCTCGAGCTGATTCTCCTTTAATAATTCCTTCCCTTGATTGATTTTGAGGCGGCTTGTTGATTTCAGATCGCCCACACATATATATTGATGAAATATGACTAAAATAGCGAGGTGGTACTGTCTTTTTCTAATATGAAGTCGAATCCTCTCTGGTTCGCAGGTGGAGAGTTTGATCCCAGGCGGTGATGATTTTATTTTTGCCTCCTCTGCCTCAGGCAGAGGAACGGAGAGTGGCGGCAAGGGCAGCCGCCGGCGCGATGACGAGAACCCAGGGGTGGACACACGGGAGATTGGGTGCTCGCGCGAAGCCTCCTGCAGCACGGTCGCCCACGAGCCCACCCGGAGCTGTCGCCCCCGCTGAAATGTGCCACCCCGCTGCCCGTGAAATGCGCCGCCCCGCTGCACTCGAAAGGAAGCTGTCTGGATAAAGAAAGGATCGCGGGCTGAATTCTTACGAACGTAGGGGCATCTTTGTAAAAATGAATCGTTTTTGCAGCTTCACTTAAACGGAGACTGCGGGTTAATTTATAATAAATCGAGGGACTTTTATGCAAAATCACCAGCGACGACGTACGGACAGAAACCCAATTCTCTTTATTATTATTATATATATATATATATATAATTAGGTAAAGATAAAGATTATTGAGAGAAATCAAAATCAAAATCGGAGTGAACAAAACGGAATTATTTGAAGAGGGGAGGGGGATTGAAGAAGAATAAAATAGGAGACCTCAAATGCGTGCCTTGGCTTGCATCCCATGAGTTGGAGTGTGCTGTGGAGGAGGGATCGCGTGTAGGTGAAGGAGGAATCATTCACTAGTGGAAAAACGGATAGCCACAACTAATTA
>NC_041387.1:20269566-20303018 GCF_002162155.2 Triticum dicoccoides
CGCCGCCATCCCTGTCGACGTCGACTCCGTCTCCATCCCGCCGTCCCTGTCGCCTCTGCCTCCACCCTGCCGCCCCTATCGTCTCCACCCCGCCACCCCCATCGTCTCCACCCCGCAACGCCCCCTCGCTGTCTCCTGTCGCCGTCGGTGAGTTATACATAATGTAGTGTAGTGTAATAGTAGTAGTTTACAACTCTTAGTGTAACAGTAGTAGTGCACAATTCGTAGTATTTTTGTGTAGTTGTAGTGTAGAATTCTTATTGTAATAGTAGTAGTGTAGAATTCGTAGTGTAGATTTTTGTGTATTTGTAGTGTAGAATTCTTATTGTAATAGTGGTACTATAGAATTCGTAGTGTAGACTTTTGTGTAGTTTTAGTGTAAGATTTTTGTGTAGTTGTAGTGTAGAATTTTTAGTGTAAGAATAATGTAGAATTTTGTGTAAGAGTAGCATAAAATTTTAGTGTAAGATTTATAGTATATGATTTTAGCTAGTGTACTTTTATTGTAGTTCTATGTAGTGTACTTGTAGTGAAAGAATTTAGCGTAGTTGTAGACTATAATTTTAGTGTAGCTGCAGTGTACGTTTTATTACATTGTAGATTGTAGGTTTTGCAGAGATACAATGCCTATTTTTCACTAACTTGTTAGTTATATGCACCTTCATAGATGACTCCGAAGTTTTGTGGTGTGTGACCGAATGGAAATAAGTAATATGCCACCATTAGGAAGGACAATGTCATCCACGAGATTGACCATTGGGACACCTTGGAGTTAGCGGCGCGCGCCTATGATGCCATGGCGGTAGAGTTCTTTCAGGAAGGGGCGAATCTAAACTTCCCTGAGTGTCATGAGTAAGCGAAGTTTATCGCGCCGGAGGGCATGAGGATATGCACTAAGGATGAGGAGAAGGAGAACAAATAGGCCGAGATGCAATTCTTCGACCCATTGGTGAGCGAGCTTGCGAGAGATGGCAAACTCATGGAGACCAACAAGATAATGCTACTTCAGTATGCAGCCAGGAAGAGCGCGGAGGAGGATCCCATAAACTGGGATGCCTTGGAGCGTGGGGAGGAGGGTCAGCAGGGGTGTTGTTGTAGGTCCACTAGGCACGACCACAAGGCCGGTCCCTCTGGCCACTAGCTTAGCGCGCGCTACCTATTTCGTATGAACTATTTAACTTCATGCATGTTTTATGTTTGAACTACACATGGTTTGTAGAACTGTTTAATTACAAGTATGTGTTAATATCTAGATGGCTGGATAGCGCTAGTTGATACTAACTGCTTATGTTGCATTATATCTATGCATCTGTTATGAATGCATATTTTTCTCAACTTAATGAAAACAATAAATGGATGCCCCATGTGAGACTTACGGTTCAGTGAGATGCCAAAGGGATAAGAATTTCTTCATAGATCTGTCGAATGACTTCCTCACTAGGACGGTATGTTTAAGTTGAACATGTTTTGATTGAGTTTCATATGTGATGTATATACGGTTGTGCCCAAAATTGTCTAACTAGTTAGTTCCTTATTTCAATTTTGCTCAGGTCATCCCTTGCGGAGCAAGGCGTGAATTCTTAGAGAATTTTCAAGTTCCAGTAGATGCCACCATCACATTCTAGTGCACCCTCATGAAGATGCTAATGGCCCAACAATTCAATTGTCTTCCTATTTCAGTTTCCCTGGTTGGGAAGCCCTTGCAACTGCTTACGAGATGGAAGCTGGGGAGAGAGCCACGTTCTACCTTGACTACGTTCGTGAAGAGATCAAGGTCTACTATAGGCCTACTGACAGCGACGATGGTTCACTTACTCCGGACTATGACCCTGACTCCGCCCGCTGAAAAGTCCAGTTAGCTAGTTGTCATGCATGGAAGATCTCATGTTATTATCACCTCTATTTATTTGAACTTGTACATTCATGTGTATTACTTTGCCTACTTTGTTGAACTATATCAATAAGTGCATCATTGGACTTAAATGTTCTTATTGGGTCTATTTATAGTTGATTTATTTACTGTTCTTAAACTGGATTATGCTGTCATTTTGGTTGTGATCGCTGCTATACAACTTTTATTTCAAATCTGGATATCAAATTACTGGCGTTGAGACAACATGGAACGTCACTACTGATGAATATTAGTGTTGGCATTGTCCACATGGCATGCCATTAGTGTTCAAAATACTACTAGCGTAGGGTACGACGCCAACACTATTTTTTAACAATGGCACCATATTGATGGCGTCGGGTGTCCACGCCACCAAGACTGTTTTTGGCACACCATAGCTACGGTTTTCTGCACTAGTGATTCTTGTCCACGACCACAATGTATTGGAGCTTGGCGTGCCTGGCCATGGTGATGGGCGGAGGTGCGGCCAGGGCGACAAGAGATGGTAGGGGAGGAGAAAAGTCGGGGTATTTGATAATGTTTGATCTACCGGCCCAATCATCCCTTGTGGGCATGGCTGCTTTCGTCGTTGGACCGTTAGGGTCACGACACCGCGCGCACGCAAACCCAAACACAAAACAAATTGCTTGGCTTCACCTGCTCTCCAGGCTCAACAGATAATCCATTCCACTTGCTTTCCAGCATTGTTAAGAGTAAAGTACATTTTGTACCCCATATGTGTGTTCAAAAGTGATACAAGGTGTCTTACTTCCAAATTTTGACCACTTATTTTCCTTCAAGCAGTGTTTCTTTTATCATTGTATAATTTGTGATGAATCTGATTTGTGAGGCCAATTCGTCATACTGGGGTTGTAGTTAAATGGAAGGTATGTACGTGCCCATGGCTCTGTGGGCTGGTTTGGACAGCAACCCTCATTGCCGAACCAATGTTTCGGCATTAACCAATAGCACACACTTGTGTTTCGATGACAACCCACTTTTCAGCTTTCAGACTCGCGCGCTAGCGACTTTGTGGTGCCAGACTTTCCATCCAATATTTTGGCATGCCCCGAGAGGCGCCATCCAAACAAGCCATGTATCGTTTAGTCCACCCTTGAGGCACCACCTATAAGAACACTCAGGGACGCCCCTCCTCTACCAGGAGCTCAACTCAACCAACACACCCATGTTCTTTTTGTCTAGTGACAAGGATGAGAGAGGCTTGGAGATGGCACCCTTAGGCCAAGATGAGGACAATAAGGCTAGCATGGGGCACGTCGTCCTCATAAAGGACAAGGGCAGATATAAAGAGGGTGTGGCAACAAATACCTTCCTATCACTAAGGACAACATCATTCCCATGAAACTAATGGTCAAAGTACAAGTATGACTCTTCAATCTTGCATTTATTTACATATAAAAAATTTCTCGAATCACAAATATATGACTCATGTGTCAAGGCCTTAAATTTTTTGTTGTGTGAAACCATTTTCAACTTGGGATGGAAGAGGGTGACCACATCGACTCCATGATTCACATGACAGGAGGCTTTGTACCGCCACCTAGCGGATGTGCCTACTAGATTATCTATCTTTAGAGTACAATAGAAGGAATTCAAGCCCTGTCGGCGTGGTGGTTCTATGCACAAATAAAACTTTGCATCTTTTTTTTGTGTAGTGTGCTGGGAATTTTCCATACTATTTTCTCCGGGAGGAGTGTTGATCAGCACGATTTTAAATCATTTGTTCTAGACTGCTAGTTAGCTTTGTTTAGTATGTGTTCATTGTCATTACATTTCGTTTATCCTTTTCATAACATATAAATTATGTATCCTGGTGATTGTGAAAGCCTCTGAGTTTTTTTCCTTGCTTTGGCTAATCGTATGACTAACATGGGGAATACATACTAGTTAGAAGAAAATACTTTTATTTTTACGGTTAAAAGGGGGCTTTCTGGTGGTCGCCTCGTGATGATTTGGTTCTTCATCAGCTCATACATATAAGGAAGGGATGTAATATCAAACTAGCACAGCCCGCGCGGCGGCACGCCGCGCCCATCAATACAGTGTGTTCATATGGATTGTGTTTACTATTTACAATTAAAGTTATCAATTTAAGATAACAGATCATTGTACATACAATTGTGGACTTAGGAAAATAAGTAAGAAATAAGCAGATTTATTGGCATCACGCATGTTGAATGTTGCTAAAGAGGGAAACACATGTTCATACATCTCTGTTAGGGATCACCTTTTCTTGGGGAACTTGGCACGACTCTACTGTGGTAAGATAAAAGAAACATAGATAATTATTGTTAGATTAGAACATCCTGGTGTAGCTTCCTGCAGGATTAGTGCCCGTGATGAATAGTTTAAAGTACAAGAAACAGAAAATGGCTTGATTGGTCCAAAATGCCTGAAGTTTTTGGCTATTGTGTTCACTATAGTTTAAAGAACACATAGTTCTGGAAATGATTGTGGCCAAAACATGCCTAAAGTTCTTGGCTATCTTGGTTGGGCTTCGGTCTCAGGAAAGGATTGTTTTTTACTTCATAGAGAGAGTCTCAGGAAAGGATTATTTTTTTACTTGAGAGAGAGAGAGAGAGAGCAGAACATCAATTCCAATTATTTCTTAGCAAATATTCCAATGTTTGCCACGTGGTTTGATAACACCAAAATTGCAATTCAATTGGAGTAACTATTTTCCCCATGTATCTTAATTAGGTTCAAATAAATATACTAAAAATGCAAGAACAATGCTACAAAAAATTGCAATATTTAAGAACTCGATAGAAGTGAAACCTGAGGTTGTTTTGTTATAATCAGTGATAAAATGTATGTTGGGGAACATGACAGGACTGAAGTTCCTCATTTTAACAGCATTGACGAAGAAAGAAAGAAGCCTGATACCGACCACAATTATTGTGAACATTCATGCATGTGAAATGTAAGAAACTTGTACCTCAACAACACTACATATATAGTTCTTATAGTACTTATCTTCTTTTTTATGGAAGTGATTATTTGATTTGACCATTAATTTTTCCATCCATGTTGTAGTAATTCCAAAAAGGCAGGAAATCTTTTAGTCTGTATTTTGGAGTGTATTTTTTTTAAACTATTTTGGAGTGTATTTGGTGTAAACTTTCCACCCTTTAGACCTATTTTAATGTCTTGGAAAAAAGGTTTAGAGTGATTGTAACGTCTCATCAGATAAAAGCATAAATCAAGGTAACCGTACTGCCAATGGTTAATCAACACCTCAAAAGCTAGCATATAACATGACAACGATAATCCATAAATCATTAGATAGTCGGTATCTTCAGAGGCAAATAATATGCAATGGTTTATTAGATCGTCTGTTGAAAATAAAACCAAACAGTAACACAAAATTAATCAAGGATGAAATTCAGAGGCGTGACAGGAAAGAAAAGATCTGGTCATACCCATACATTCACATGGCTGCCAGCAGTAGCAGTGTGTTTGAATAGCAATTGGTATGGCGCTGTCGTAGTAGTAGTATTGTGGTTGTGTCGTCCGCTGTAGTGATGGATCAGCAACGATGACGCTGTCGTTGTTGTATAATCGTGATGACGCTGATGCGCAGTTGTGTTCGTCGTTGAAGTAGTACATGGCGAATTGCCTGTGGAATCCAAGAGGCGGCTGGCTTGCCGTGGTACAGAGATAAGAGAAAAACAGAGTTGTTTGCAGGAGAAAGTAAAGGACTGGAGAGAAAAATATAGGAGACTGATAAATTTGGTTTTCGCTTGCCTCCCATCCACCCTCTGCGCTGTCATTCATATTAGAGAAGCAGCGCCCATGTTTGGTTTACAGTGATTCAAACATTGTTTACATAATTTAAGCACTCTTTCTAGGTGCGAAAAATTAGAACTAATCTAAACACTGAGTACGCCGAAATGTAGACCATCAGATCGATGGGTAGCACTAAGCTTGCATCCTAGTCGTTCCATCTTTCCCTTATCTGTTTAGCTCGGTTCTGAACATTCTGAACTTTTGTACACTTGCAAGTAACTTCAGATTTCAGCATAAGGTTGAGCTTTAGACTGACAGGTCATAGGAGGAAATCTGCCGTGAGCGGTGGGCTGGCACGGAGTGGGGAGAGAAAAACTGAGACAGCAGCGGTAGTGGCGGAGCTAGCGTGAAGGCAGCGGAGGATGCCGTGCTCGTGACGGAGCTGGCACTGGAGCACGGCAATGACGGGAAGGCAGCCGCCTGACGGGTAGGTGTCCCAGGTAGCGACCTCGTAGGCGCCCTACCGCACCGTGCTCTGCGCGACCTCGCGAGGCGCCACGACCCACTCATGGCGCTTCGCCTAGGCGAACTCGATGCTACGGTTGCGTCGTCCCCTGAGGCCCTGATGTCGGGTGTGAGATCATAAAGACCCACGAGTCCTCCTTCGCGTCTACAGCATGCAAGCCACGAGCGTGAAGCAGCGCACAGGGCGCCACGCCAGGGTGCATGGCCAAGAGCGAGTTGGAGCCTGGACAGTCGTCGTTTGCTCACTTTCTTGCAGCTGAGCGGCAGCGGACACACAGGGAGCTGGAGGCTCCATATCGCATCCCCTTCGACAGTAGCCTTGCCGAGGTGGCATCTACTCACGACACGGAGGGGGGAGCCGACGTCTCCAGTAGCACGAGACGGCGGGGCACCGGCAGTCTGGGGGTGTGGGGTCGAGGCGCGGGCGACTTGAAGGTCGAGCGAGGTACTCCTGGAGGGATGGCAAGGTGCCGGTGGCCTAGGCAGGCGCCGCAGGCATGAGATCGAGCCGTCGGCAAGCTGCGAGCTCGAGGTAGGAAACATCATCATCGCATGCACCCGCGACGACGCCGATGACACCAACGACGGCGCGTCGCTGCAGCTTGAGTTTTGTCATAGCTTCCTCTCCTCGGTCGTGAACTCCGTGCATGCCTCCCGTACACCGTCTCCACGGCACATACCGCAGCGATCTGCTTGGTGATCACCATCGGCCAGCAGGCAATGGGGCAAGTGAAGAACCGGCAGGTCGCAGTGGTGGGAACGGTAGAGAAGCCCCTGTAGCCACCCCACCGACTGCGGACGGCGTGTGATATACTGCTGCCCCTTATGCGACATCGCTGCTTGTGCCTGATCGCTGCTTATGTAGCGCCGTCATGTTGCCCGATATCTGCAGCTGCGACGGACCATGAACTCGACACGACATGGAGCAATCAGAGAAAAGAATCATCAAGGAGGAAGAAGGAGGGAAGGAGAGACCTGAGGCGTGCGAGGGCATCTTCCAGCCACTGCTCGCTTCTTCTTGCGGCCCCCTTATTTATAGACGAAGGATGCATCGGTAAAGAAGGTAACTAACGACAATCCAAAATGAATGAACAAAGCGGCGAGACAATGGGTCAACACAAGCTCATACACCCATGCATCAACGGCAGCCCACCGAAAAGATAAACGTGTGGTGCAAATCTATACCTACTATTAAAGGGAACATGTATTCTTGGTTTGGTTTAGTCATTTTCCCTTGGTTTACACACGCTAAGCGATCCGGCCCAGGTACTTGTATGTTGAAGGGCCTTTTATGGGCTTTCGCGAAAATAATTGGGTCAAAATAAATCAACATTATGGAAATTGAACACATGACCTCATGTCTAGCTTTTCGATGTAGCAACCAACGACCTATGCGCCTTTCACATTTACTAATCCCAACTCGCTCTAAATATACAAGTGGCAGTCATCATGTTTAGGCGAGCTAATTAAGCGAATGAGCTAATAAAGGAAGAATTGTGGGCTTAAAAAGAATATTTAAACGAGAACTAAATTACAAAAGGAAGGATTTGATTCCCGACTAAAACGAGTGAGGACGTCATGGTAATTAATGAAAGGATTATACTTAAATGCCATTAAAAAAGATTATACTTAAATGGAATCACTGGGAGATTATGCCCGGCAAAGAAAATATGAACACGACTATATTGCAACGTATTTTTTTATGTTCATTTTGTAGAAGGATGCTTTGTTACAGCATGTTCTTCATAGTGAATCCGGTGCTTTGAGACATTATGCTTGCACAAAACATCAATTTTACCCGTTGCAACGCACGGGCATATGTGCTAGTGCATATAAAACACCGGACCATCGCCGCATGCAAAGTCCATCCAAAGGAACGTAGTCAAATCAAATACGATGACATGCAACCCAATCAAATATGATGCATGCAAAGTCCATCCAAAGGAATGTAGTCAAATCAAATATGATGCCATGCAAAGTCCACATCAGAAGCTAAATCGCTACGTCCACCCAAAGCGTACATAGAAACAGAAAGATCAGTTAACAAAATTTACACCGAAAGTCTACAGTCACACGTGATTTCTACACCCCAGCCTCCCAAACTAATGCACGTGTCCATATTCCATAGGCCCCCAGTCCCTTTCACCCAAGTGGTGAGATGTGGAAGCAAAATCATCCCCGGATATAGGGGTTTGGGTATAAATGACATTGCTTATGTAATATTTGCCATGTCCAAATAAGTAAGGAAATTCAATGTAATCAATGCTTGATGATATCTAAGGAAGTAGTACAAATTTCAGTGCAATTTATGTAAAAATTATCGAATCTATTTAAAGTATTCCTTTTAACATGAGGGAAAACATGCGGGCTAGAAAAATAATGTACATGCTATTTAAAGTATTCCTTTTAATATGGGCGAACAATTTTTTACATTATAAACATTTTTTAAGTGTCACAAACATTTTTTGACACTCGAGAGTATTTCTTGAAACTGTCATGTACATTATTTTTAATACTACGAAAAAATTCTTATATTTCGCGAACATTTTTTTTACATTCTACATTTTTTATGCTGTAAAATATTCTTTTAATACATGTTTTAAACACTTTTTTGAATACACGATCAACATTTTTCCAGGTGCACATTGACCCATTTTCAATGGTAATAAATGTATTTTTTAAACTACATGAACATTGTTTTACATTGTATAAACATCTTTTAAGTGTCACAAACATTTTTCTGGAACACGGGGATATTTCTTGAAAACATCACTTAATTATTTTTTAAGGTAAAAAACATTTTTTTATTGTATGCAAAACAATTATTTATATTGCATGTACATTTTCAAAAACTTCTCATACAATTTTTTGAAATGCAGAAATATTTTTCATTTTCACAAACATTTTTCAAAATCATCATGCTGTTAAACTTCACCAGAAAATCTATACTTATAACGGATTTGAACAACATGGTGAAGCAGTTCCATACCTTTATTTCGGAATCATCAACTCTAGCATAAACAAGTTGGTCTTTGTGTGTGGAAATTTGCAAAAGATTTAGCTGTTAAAGCAGTCATGGGCCGTAGGCCAGAGCTCATCTCTAGTTCAGCAACTTCCCTAAAAATAGCAGCATCTGATTCATACACAAAAAAAACAATGAAACAGGCATATTAAGTAGCTCAACATAGAATATGGTGTGGCTTTGTAGGGACGCTCATTACTATATCACTCATCACTAAAAAAGAGAAAAACAATTCTGGCCCTTCTCATGAGAAAGCATACTTAGATAAATCTGAGATTTTAAAATGTCTGATGCAACTAATAAATAGACAACCCCTTTTTATTTGGTATAACACCCTTAAAACTATGTTTTATTGAGCACTTAAGTGAAGAGTGACAAAACTTAGGCTTTTCTCTATGTTTTATTGAGCACTTAAGTGAAGAGCGTCGAATCACGATCGGGTAATGGATAAATGCCGAGTGCATAGTTTTAAGGGAGCTACCAAATAAAAAAGGATCATCTATTTATTTGTTGCATCCAACATTTTAAAATCTTACTTTCATCTAATATGCTTTTGTCATAAGAAGGGTCAGAATTGTTTTTTCTCGTTTTTAGTGATGAGTGATATAATAATGAGCATCCCTACAAAGCGACGTTGTGTTATATGTTGAGCTACTTAATATGCCCCTCCTTATGAAGCATCTTCCTCTGTCGTACTCCCATCCACTCCCCCACTCCTTTAACCTATCAACTTAACGAAACATACGCTAAGCTATCGACTGCGAAAAAGACCACTGCTCCTTCCACTCGCATTTTGGTTGTCATCATCTTCAAGACAAACCGTTAGTTTCGCAAGGTTTCGTCTGCATGCACCGCTTCAAGAAGAGATAATGGAGTTTCTTACATGGAATGTGTGCTAGCTCTGTGGCTCTAGCTAGTCTGCTTTGGTTGATAAATGCAAGTGACTCCAACTACTTACAATCACTTTCCTTGCTTAAGTTTGAGCTGTAACTTCCCTACGTGTTACTTGAGGTCAAAAATTACAACCCCGCCAGACCAAAAGTTAAGGGACCAAAAACATACTTCACTTGGTAGAATACGTCACTGCCACCCCGGGACAAAACATAGCCTTTTCTCTAAGTTTTGTTAAGCACTTAAGAGAATAGCATCAAATCACAATCAGGCAATGGATCAATGCAGAGTGAGTAGTTTTAAGGGCGCTAAGAAATAAAAAGGGGTCATCTATTTATTAGTTGCATCCGACATTTTAAAATCCTAGTTTTATCGGAGTATGCCTTTGTCATGAGAAGGGTCAGAATTATTTTTCTCCTTTTTAGTGATGAGTGGTATAATAATGAGCTTCCCTACAAAGTGACGTCATGTTCTATGTTGAGCTACTCAATACGACCCTCTTTATGAAGCTTCTTCTTCTGTGGTACTCCCATGCACTTATCCTCCTTTGTCATATCAACTTACCAAAACAAAGGCTAAGCTATCTTCTGCGGAAAATATCAATGCTCCTACTGCTGGTGTTTTCGCTTTCCCCGTCTCCAAGATAAACCGTTAGTTTGGAAAGGTTTTGTCTACATGCACCACTTCAAGAAGAGATAATGGATTTTCTTACATGGACAAGGTGCTAGCTCCATGGCTCCAGCTACTCTACTTTGGCCGATAAATTCAAGTGGCTCCAAGTACAGACAATCACTTACCTTGTTTATGTTTGTGCCTCAGCTTCCCCGTGTGTTACTTGAGGTTAAAATCTACGACCCTACCAAACCAACAAGTTAAGGAACCAAAACATACATTTTACTTAGTAGAATACGTCACTGCCACCCCGCGACAAAACATAGAACTTTTTATAAGTTTTATCGAGCACTTAAGTGAAGAGCGTCGAATCACGATCAGGCAATGGACTAATCCAGAGTGCGTAGTTTTAAGGGTTATACCAAATAAAAAAGGATCCTCTATTTATTAGTTCCACCCGACATTTTAAAATCTCAGTTTTATCTAAGTACGCTTTTGTCATGAGAAGGGTCAGAATTGTTTTTCTCCTTTGTAGTGATGAGTGATATAATAATGAGCGTCCCTACAAAGCAATGACGTGTTCTATGTTGACCTACTTAATATTCCCCACCATATGAAGCTTCTTCCTCTGTCGTACTTCCATACACTTCCCCTCCTTTATCATAGCAATTTAACAAAACAGACACTAGGCTATCTTCTGCGGAAAAGACCAATGCTCCTACTACTGGCATTTTGGTTTTCCCCATATCCAAGACAAACCGTTGGTTTGGCAAGGTTTCGTCTGCATGCACTACTTCAAGAAGAGATAATGGTGCTTCTTACGTGAATAAGGTGCTAGCTCCGTGGCTCCAAGTACCTACAATCACTTCCCTTGCTTACGTTTGTGCCTGTACTTCCCCATGTGTTACATGAGGTCAAAAACTACAACTCCCGCAAACCAACAAGTTAGGGGACCAAAAACATATTTGATGGAATACGCCACTGCCATCCCACGATAAAACATAGAATTTTCTCTAAGTTTTACTGAGCAATTAGGTGAAGAGCGTTGAATCCCGATCGGGCAATGGATAATGCATAGTGTATTGTTTTAAGGGTTCTACCAAATAAAAATGGGTCGTCTATTTATTACTCCCTCCATTCCCTTATACAAGGCCACAAACTCACGATTACATGTACCAAGGTAAATTTTAATAACTATTTTGCAAGTTAACTTTTCTTTTCATTAACCAGAATCATTAATACACCCACATGCATGCAAGGAGGGAATGTGAAGGAAGTAGCATAGTGTCATTATGACTACATGCATGCAAGTGTTAAACAAGTTAATAGTACGAGGAAACATCATTAGTTTTTGCCTCGATTACTGTTAGTGGCCTTGTATAGATGCAAAATGTATTTTCATAGTGGCCTTGTACAGTGGCGGAGGTAGAGGGTGGACAGGGTGGGCCATGGCCCATCCTGGGAGTTTTTGAATAACTTTATAGTATAGGAAAAAAGGTAAAAATAATAAGAAAAAAGTATTTTATATGAACATTTCTATTATTGGCCCACCTTGACCCATTGGGCTAGATCCGCTACTGGCCTTGTATAAGGGAATGGAGAGAGTAGTTGCATCCAACATTTAAAAATCTCCGTTTTATCAAAGTATGCTTTTGTAGAATACATCAGTGCCACCCCGCGACAAAACTTAGCCTTTTCTCTAAGTTTTATCGAGCACTTAATTGAAGAGCGTTAAATCATGATCGGGCAATGGATCAATGTAGAGTGTTTAGTTTTGAGGATGCTCGCAAATAAAAAGGGGTTGTCTATTTATTAGTTACGTCCAACATTTTAAAATCTCAATTTTATCTAAGTATGTTTTTGTCATGAGAAGGGATAGAATTGTTTTTCTCCTTTTTAGTGATGAGTACTATAATAATGAGCATCCCTACAAAGCAACGCCCTGTTCTATGTTCAGCTACTTAATATGCCCCTCCTTATGAAGCTTCTTCCTCTGTGGTACTTCCATGTAATCCCCCTCCTTTATCATAGCAACTTGACAAAACAAACACCAAGCTATCTTATGAGGAAAAGACCAATGCTCCTACTGCTGGTGTTTTGGCTTTCCACATCTCCAAGACAAACTGTTAGTTTGGCAAGGTTTCATCTACACACACCGCTTCAAGAAAGAGATGATGGAATTTCTTACGTGGACCAGGTGCTAGCTTCGTGGCTCTAGCTACCATACTCTGGCTGATAAATTCAAGTGGCTCCAAGTACCTCCAATCACTTCCCTTGCTTATGTTGTGCCTTAACTTCCTCACGGTGTTACTTGAGGTCAAAAACTGCAACCCCGCCAAGCAACAAGTTAAGGGACGTAAACATACTTGGTAGAATACGCAACTACCACCTTGCAACAAAACATAGAATTTTTCTATTGAGTACTTAAGTGAAGTGCGTCGAATCACAATTGGGTAATGGATGAATCCAGAGCGTGTAGTTTTAAGGGTGCTACCAAATAAAAAGGGCCGTCTACTTAGTAGTTGCATCCAACATTTTAAAATCTTAGTTTTAGCTAAGTATGCTTTCTCATGAGAAGGATCAGAATTGTTCTTCTTCCTTTTAGTGGTGAGTGATATAGTAATGGCATCCCTACAAAGTGACCATGTGTTCTATGTTGAGCTATCTCGCCTGATGGTCTTTCAAATTGGGCCGACCCGTTTCTTTTTTTTTGATCGCTGGCTACCTTTGGTCGCTTGCTGTTAGGATCATTTGACTTGTTAAGTGTTTTTCTTCAAAAAAAAATTATTTTTCGTTTTCGTTTTCTTTTTTGTTTCTTCTTTTGCTTTTCTTTGCTTCTTCACCCGATTTTTTCTGTGTTTATTCTTTGTTGTATTTCAACTTTCTTTTTTTCTTCAACGGTTTTCTTTGTTTTGTTTTCTTTGTTGTATTTCAGTATTCTTTGTTTCTTCCTGGTTCTCATCGGTATTGTATTTTTCTTCGTTATACATTGGTTTTATTTGTTTTCTCCTGGTTTCTTTATTTTTCTATGTTTTTTGTCGGTTTTCATCATTTTTTGTTTTCAACACGTGTACCATTTTCAGTACAAAATGAATATTTTTAGTGTACACATGAACCATTTTTTGGATGCACGTTGTCCATTTGTCATGTACACGATGTACATTGTTTTTCCTAAAAAGAGGTATTGAACACTTTTTGGAATATATGGTCAACATTTTTTTAATACATGCTTAACATTCTTTTAGTAGAATAAACATTTTTTCAAGCTACCACAACATTTTTTTACGTTGCACATACATTTTTCAAAATTTCACGGACATGTGTTATGGAAACACGTGAATATTTATTTTAAATGTTATGTACATTTTTGGATGACAACGAACATATTTCAAAACTACACGGACACTATTTTACAATGTATAAACAATTTTTATGTCAGAAACATTTTTGAACCTCGAGATTATTCCTTTAAAATGTCATTTCCATTATTTTTAATGGTACGAAACATTTTCTTATACTGCATAATTTTTTTTACATTGTACATTTTCTGATGTTATAAATTTTTAATACATTTTTTAAAATCTCAGTTTTACCTAAATATGATTGTGACATGAGAAGGGTCAGAATTGTTTTTTCACGTTTTTAGTGATGAGTGACATAATAATGAGTATCTCTACAAAGCAACGTCATGTTCTATGTTGAGCTACTTAATACAACCCTCCTTATGAAGCTTCTTCCTCTGTGGTACTCCCATGCATTCTCCCCTCCTTTATCATATAAAACTTACCAAAACAAACGCTAAGCTATCTTTTGCAGAAAAGATCAATGGTCCTACTGCTGGCGTTTTGGCTTTCCCCATCTCCACAACAAACCGTTAGTTTGGAATGATTTCGTCTACACGCACCACTTCAAGAAGAGATAATGGATTCTCTTATGTGGACAAGGTGCTAGCTCTGTGGCTCCAGCTACTCTTCTTTGGACGATAAATTCAAGTTGCTCCAAGTACATACAATCACTTCCCTTGCTTATGTATGTGCCTCAACTTCCCCACGTGTTACTTGAGGTCAAAAACTACGACCCTGCCAAACTAGCAAGTTAAGGGACCAAAACATACTTTACTTAGTAGAATACGCCATAGCCACACCGCGACAAAACGCAGAATTTTCTCTAAGTTTTATGGAGCACTTAAGTGAAGAGCGTCGAATCGCGATCGGGCAATGGATCAATCCAGAGTGCATAATTTTAAGGGTTCTACCAAATAAAAAGGGGTCATCTATTTATTAGTTCCATCCTACTTTTTCAAATCTCAGTTCTATCTAAGTATGCTTTTGTCATGAGAAGGGTCAAAATTTGTTTTCTCCTTTTTAGTAATCGGTGATACAATTATGAGCGTCCCTACAAAGCGATGGCGTGTTATATGTTGAGCTACTTAATATGCTCCTCTTTATGAAGCTTCTTCCTCTGTCATACTCCCATACACTCTCCCCTCCTTGATCATATCAATTTAACGAAACTAATGCTAAGCTATCTTGTGCGAAAAAGACCAATGCTCCTACTGCTGGCATTTTAGTTTTCCCCATCTCTAAGAAAAACCGTTGGTTTGGCAAGGTTTCGTCTACACACACCGCTTCAAGAACAGATAATGGTGTTTCTTATGTGGATGGCTCCAAGTACCTACAATCACTTCCCTTGCTTACGTGTGTGCCTCTACTTCCCCATGTGTTACTTGAGGTCAAAAACTACAACCCCCACAAACCAACAAGTTAGGGGACAAAAACATACTTTACTTGATGGAATGCATTAGTGCCACCCCGTGACAAGGCATATAAGTTTCTCAAAGTTTTATTGAGCAATTAAGTAAAGAGCACCGAATCCCGATCGGGCAACGGATCAATGCATAATGCGTTGTTTTAAGGGTTCTACCAAATAAAAAGGGGTCGCCTATTTATTAGTTGCATCGACATTTTAAAATCTCTATTTTATCTAAGTATGCTTTTGTCATGAGAAGGATCAGAACTCTTTTCTCCTTCTTAGTGATATAATAATGAGCATCCCTACAAAGTGACATCATGTTCTATGTTGACCAACTTAATATGCCCTTCCTAATTAAGCCTCTTCCTCTGGCATACCATGCACCAACCCCCCTCTTCTTTATATATCAACGTAACAAAACAAACTCTAAGCTATCTTCTACAGAAAAGACCAATTCTCCTACTGTTGGTGTTTTGGCTTCCCCCATGTCCAAGACAAACCGTTAGTTTAGCAACTTTTCGTTTGCATGCATGTCTTCAAGAAGAGATAATGGACTTTCTTACGTGGACAAGGTGCTACCTCTGTGGCACTAGCTAGTCTGCATTAGACGATAAATGCAAGTGGGTCCAACTACCTAAAATCCCTAACATTGCTTACGTTTGTGCCTCAACTTCCCCTCGTGTTACTTGAGGTACAAAACTATAAGCTTGCCAAATCAAAAGTTAAGGAACCAAAAACATACTTTACTTGGTAGAATACGCCACTGCCACCCTGCGACAAAACTTAGCCTTTTCTCTAATTTTTATTGAGCACTTAAGTGAAGAGCATTAAATCATGATCAGGCAATGGATCAATGTAGAGTGTGTAGTTTTTAGGGTGCTACCAGATAAAAAGGGGTCGTCTATTTATTTGTTTCATCCGACATTTTAAAATCTCAGTTTTATCTAAGTATGTTCTTGTCATGAGAAGGGCCAGAATTATTTTTCTCCTTTTTAGTGATGAGTTATATAATAATGAGCGTCCCTACAAACCAACGTCGTGTTCTATGTTTAGCTACTCCGCTCCTTATGAAGCCTTTTCCTCTGTGGTACTTCCATACCCCCCCTCCTTTATCATATCAACTTGATGAAGCAAACGCTAAGCTATCTTCAGCGAAACAGACCAATCCTCCTACTACTGGCATTTTGGCTTTCCACATTCCAAGACAAACTGTTAGTTTGGCAAGATTTCCTCTACACACACCACTTCAAGAAGAGATAATGGAGTTTCTTACGTGGACAAGGTGCTAGTTATGTGGCTCCAGCTACTCTAGTTTGGCTGATAAATTCAAGTGGCTTCAAGTACCTACAATCATTTCTGTTGCTAATGTTTGTGCCTCAACTTCCCCAGGTGTTACTTGACGTCAAAAACTATAACCCCGCCAAACCAACAAGTTTGGGGACGTAAGCATCCTTACTTGGTAGAATACATCAGTGCCATCACGTAACAAAACGTAGAATTTTTCTAAGTTCTATTGAGCACTTAAGTGAAGAGCGTCGAATCATGATCGGGCAATGGATCAATTGAGAGTGCATAGTTTTAAGGGTGCTACCCAATAAAAACGGGCCGTCCACTTATTAGTTGCATCCGACATTTTAAAATCTTAGTTTTATCTACGTATGAGAAGGGCCAAATTATTTTTCTTCTTTTTAGTGATGAGTGATATAGTAATGGCGTCCCTGCAAAGTGACGTCGTGTTCTATGTTGAGCTATCTTGCCTGATGGTTTTTCAAATTGGGCCGACCCGTTTCTTTTTTTTTCAATCACTGGCTACCTTTGGTCACTTGCTGTTAGCATCATTTGACATGTTCATTTTTTTTCTTTTTCATTTTCTTTTTTGTTTCTTCTTTTGGTTTTCTTTGCTTCTTCACCTGATTTCTTCGGTGTTTATTCCTTGTTGTATTTCAACTTTCTTTTTTCTTCACCGGTTTTCTTTGTTTTGCTTTCTTTGTTGTATTTCAGTATTCTTTATTTTTTCCTGGTTTTTATTGGTCTTGTACTTTCTTCATTATACATTGGTTTTCTAGGTTTTCTCTTGGTTTCTTTCTTTTTCTATGCTTTTTTGTCGATTTTCATCATATTTTGGTTTCCAACACGTCTACCATTTTGTACGAAATGTATATTTTTAGTGTACACATGAACCGTATTTTGGATGCACGTTGTCCATTTCTCATGTACATGATTTACAATTTTTTTCTTAAAAAGAGGTATTCAACACTTTTTGGAATACATGGTCAACATTTTCTTGAATACATGCTTAACATTTTTTTAGTAGAATAAACATTTTTTTCAAGCCACCACAACATTTTTTTTACATTGCACATACATTTTTTAAAACTTCACGGACATGTGTTTTGGAAACACGTGAATATTTATTTTAAATGTTATGTACATTTTTTAATGACAAAAAATATATTTTAAAACTACGCGAACACTATTTTAGAATGTATAAACATTTTTTATGCACAATTGAAACTCGGGATTATTCCTTTAAAATGTCATGTACATTATTTGTAATGGTACAACACATTTTCTTATACTACACAATTTTTTACATTTTACATTTTTTGATGCTATACATTAATCTCAGTTTTATCTAAATATGCTTTTGTCATGAGAAGGGTCAGAATTTTTTTATCTTGTTTTTAATGACGAGTGATATAATAATGAGCATCCCTACAAAGCTACGTCGTGTTCTATGTTGAGCTACTTAATATGCCGCTCCTTATGAAGCATCTTCCTCTTTCGTACTCCCATCCACTCCCCCACTTCTTTATCCTATCAACTTAATGAAACAGACACTAAGCTATCGACTGGGAAAAAGATCAATGCTCCTTCTACTGGCGTTTTGGTTATCCCCATCTCCAAGACAAACCCTTAGTTTCGCAAGGTTTCATCTGCACGCACCGCTTCAAGGAGAGATAATGGATTTTCTTACATGCACATGTGCTAGTTAGCTTCGTGGCTCCAGCTAGTCTGCTTTAGCCGATAAATGCAAGTAGCTCCAACTACCTACAATCACTTTCCTTGCTTACGTTTATGCTCTAACTTCCCCACGTGTTACTTGAGGTCAAAAACTAAAACCCTGCCAGACCAAAAGTTAAGGGGTCAAAAACATACTTTACTTGGTAGAATACGCCACCGCCACCCCGCGATAAAACTTAGCCTTTTCTCTAAGTTTTATTAACCACTTAAGAGAAGAGCGTTAAATCACGATCAGGCAATGGATTAATGCAGAGTGCGTAGTCTCATAAACAAAAAAGGGTCGTCTATTTATTAGTTGCATCCGACATTTTAACATCTCAGTTTTATCCAAGTATGCTTTTGTCATGAGAAGGGTCAGAATTAGTTTTCTCCTTTTTATTGATGAGTGATATAATAGTGAGCGCCCCTATAAAGGGACGTCGTGTTCTATGTTGAGCGACTTAATACGACCCTCCTTATGAAGCTTCTTCCTCTGTGGTACTCCCATGCACCCCCCCTCCTTTATCATATCAACTTTACCAAAACAAACGCTAAGCTATCTTCTGCGGAAAAGATCAATGCTCCTACTCCTAGCGTTTTGGCTTTCCCCATCTCCAAGACAAATCATTAGTTTGTAAAGGTTTCGTCTACACACACCATTTCAAGAAGCGATAAAAATATTTTCTTATGTGGACAAGGAGCTAGCTCCGTGGCTCCAGCTACTCTATTTTGGACGATAAATTCAAGTGGCTCTAAGTACATACAATCACTTCCCTTGCTTTTGTATGTGCCTTGACTTCCCCACGTGTTAATTGAGGTAAAAAAAACTATGACCCTGCCAAACCTACAAGTTAAGGGACTAAAACATACTTTACTTATTAGAATACGTCACTGCCACCCCGCGACAGAACGCAATTTTTTATAAGTTTTATCGAGCACATAAGTGAAGAGCGCCGAATCATGATCGGGCAATGGATTAATCTAGAGTGCGTAGTTTTAAAGGCTACACCAAATAAAAAGGGTCGTCTATTTATTAGTTCCATCCTACATTTTTAAATCTCACTTTTATCTAAGTATGCTTTTGTCATGATAAGGGTCAAAATTGTTTTTCTCCTTTTTAGTGATGAGTGATATAATAATGAGCATCCCTACAAAGGGACGTCGCGTTCTATGTTGAGCTACTTAATATGCCCCTCCTTATGAAGCTTCTTCCTTTGTTGTACCCCCATATGCTCCCAGCTCCTTTATCATATCAATTTAACGAAAGAGATGATATGCTATCTTCTGCTGAAAAGACCAATCTCTAAAACAGACCGTTGGTTTGGCAAGGTTTCATATGTACGCACCGCTTCAAGAAGAGATAATGGTGTTTCTTATGTGGATAAGGTGCTAGCTCCGTGGCTCCAAGTACCTACAATCACTTCCTTTGCTTACGTTTGTGCCTCTACTTCCTCATGTGTTACTTGAGGTCAAAAACTACAACCCCCGCAAACCAACAAGCTAGGGGACCAAAAACATACTTTACTTGATTTAGTACGTTAGTGCCACCCCGCGACAAGGCATATAAGTTTCTCAAAGTTTTATTGAACAATTAAGTAAAGAGCATCGAATCTCGATCGGGCAACGGATCAATGCATAATGCGTTGTTTTAAGGGTTCTACCAAATAAAAAGGGGTAGTCTATTTATTAGTTGCATCCGACATTTTAAAATCTCTATTTTATCTAAGTATGCTTTTGTCATGAGAAGGATCAGAACTCTTTTCTCCTTTTTAGTGATATAATAATGAGCATCCCTACAAAGTGACATCATGTTCTATGTTGACCAACTTAATATGCCCTTCCTAATTAAGCTTCTTCCTCTGGCGTACTCCCATGCACCACCCCCCCTCTTCTTTATCGTATCAACGTAACGAAACAGACACTAAGTTATCTTCTACAGAAAAGACCAATTCTCCTACTGCTGGTGCTTTGTCTTCCCCCATGTCCAAGACAAACCGTTAGTTTGGCAACATTTTTTTGCATGCATGTCTACAAGAAGAGATAATGGACTTTCTTACGTGGACAAGGTGCTACCTCCATGGCTCCAGCTAGTCTTCTTTAGACGATAAATGCAAGTGGGTCCAACTACCTACAATCCCTAACATTGCTTATGTTTGTGCCTCAACTTCCCCATGTGTTACTTGAGGTCCAAAACTAAGAGTCTGCCAAATCAAAAGTTAACGGACCAAAAACATACTTTACTTGGTAGAATGCGTCACTGCCGCCCCGCGACAAAACTTAATCTTTTCTCTAAGTTTTATTGAGCACTTAAGTGAAGAGTGTTAAATCACGATCAGGCAATGGATCAATGTAGAGTGTGTAGTTTTTAGGGTGGTACCAGATAAAAAGGGGTCGTCTATTTATTAGTTGCATCCGGCATTTTAAAATCTCAGTTTTATCTAAGTACGCTTTTCTCATGAGAATGGATAGAATTGTTTTTCTCCTTTTTAGTGATGAGTGATATAATAATGAGCGCCCCTACAAAGTAATGCCGTGTTCTATGTTCAACTACTTAATATGCCCCTCCTTATGAAGCTTCTTCCTCTGTGGTACTTCCATGCACCCCCTCCTTTATCATATCAACTTGACGAAACAAACGCTAAGCTATGTTGTGCAGAAAAGACCAATCCTCCAACTACCGGCATTTTGGCTTGGCTTTCCACATCTCCAAGATAAACTGTTAGTTTGGCAAGGTTTCCTCTACACACACCGCTTCAAGAAGAGATAATGGAGTTTCTTACGTGGACAAGGTGCTAGTTATGTGGCTCCAGCTACTCTACTTTGGCTGATAAATTCAAGTGGCTCCAAGTACCTGCAATCACTTCCCTTGCTTATGTTTGTGCCTCAACTTCCCCAGGTGTTACTTGAGTTCAAAAACTATAGCCGCACCAAACCAACAAGTTAGGGGACGTAAGCATACTTACTTGGTCGAATACGCAACAAAACATAGAATTTTTATAAGTTCTATTGAGCACTTAAGTGAAGAGCGTCGAATCATGATCGGGCCTTGATCAATCGAGAGTGCATAGTTTTAAGGGTGCTACCAAATAAAACAGGGCCGTCTACTTATTAGTTGCATCCTACATTTTAAAATCTTAGTTTTATCTAGGTATGCTTTCTCATGAGAAGGGCCAATATTGTTTTTCTTTTTTTAAGTGATGAGTGATATAGTAATGGCGTCCCTGCAAAGTGATGGCGTGTTCTATGTTGAGCTATCTTCCCTCATGGTTTTTCAAACTGGGCCGACCAGTTTCTTTTTTTCAATCGCTGGCTACCCTTGGTCGCTTGCTGTTAGCATCATTTGGCATGTTCATTTTTTTTGATTTTATTTTGTGTTTCTTCTTTTGGTTTTCTTTGCTTCTTCACCTGATTTCTTTGGTGTTTATACTATATTGCATTTCAACTTTCTTTTTTCATTACCGGTTTTCTTTGTTTTGTTTTCTTTGTTGTATATCAGTATTCTTTATTTCTCTTGGTATTCATCGGTCTTGTATTTTTCTCCATTATACATTGGTTATCTTCACTTTTCTAAGTTTTTTTGTCGGTTTTCATCATTTTTGCTTTCAACACGTCTACCATTTCCAGTACAAAATGTATATTTTTAGTGTACACATGAACCGGTTTTTTGGATTCACGTTGTCCATTTCTCATGTACATGATGTACATTTTTTTTCTTAAAATAGGTATTGAACACTTTTTGGAATACATGGTCAACATTTTCTTAAATACATACTTAACCTTTTTTTAGTAGAATAAACATTTTTTCAGGCTACCACAACATTTTTTTTACATTGCACATACATTTTTTAAAACTTCACGGACATGCGTTTTGGAAACACGTGAATATTTATTTTAAATCTTATGTACATTTTTTAATTATAACAAATATATTTTAAAACTACACGAACACTATTTTAGAATGTATGAACATTTTTTATGTCACAAATATTTTTGAAACTCGAGATTATTCCTTTAAAATGTCATGTACATTATTTTTAATGGTAAGAAACATTTTCTTATACTACACATTTTTTTTACATTGCACATTTTTTGGTGCTATACATTTTTTTAAATCTCAGTTTTGTCTAAATATGCTTTGGTCATGAGAAGGGTCAGAATTGTTTTTCCTTGTTTTAATGATGAGTGATATAATAATGAGCATCCCTACAAAGCGACATTGTGTTCTATGTTGAGCTACTTAATATGCCCCTCCTTACGAAGCATCTTCCTCTGTCGTACTCCCATCCACTCCCCACTCCTTTATCCTATCAACTTAATGAAATAGACGCTAAGCTATCGTCTGTGAAAAAGATCAATGCTCCTTCTACTGGAGGTTTCGTCTGCACGCACCGCTTCAAGAAGAGATAATGGAGTTTCTTACATGGACATGTGCTAGCAGCACCCTGGCTCCAGCTAGTCTGCTTTAGCCCATAAATGCAAGTGGCTCCAACTACCTACAATCACTTTCCTTTCTTACGTTTATGATGTAACTTCCCCACGTGTTACTTGAGGTCAAAAACTACAACCCCTCCGGACCAAAAGTTAAGGGACCAAAAACATACTTTACTTGGTAGCAATGTAGAGGATATCGCTTATCGTTATCGTCTCGGTCAGCTAGGGATTAGAGATTAATCGGAAATCGACCGATTAATCAATTTTATCGGTCGACTATTAATCTGATATTTTTTTTGCAAATCTCAAGTTCCCAACACTAAAATACGCTATATTCAACACTAAAACAATATTTGACATAAGTGTTAGCCTGATTTCTAGCCTTTGAATCCTCGTAAAATGACAAACAAAATAGGGCAATAGTACATATTCCGTAACAAGGTCTATAAAACATAAATAAACATAGTTTTTGCCAACATAGTGCAATGAATAGGTCTAATTTATCGGTAGATTCCCGATAAATCGCTTGTCAGAATGATAAATCGGTACAAAAGATAAACGGCAAAGATAAGGCATAATCTTATCGGTCACCCCCCGATTAGCGATAAATCGGAAGATTAATCGATGAATCGGAAGATTTCTTGAACAGTGCTTGGTAGAATACGTCACTGCCACCCCGCGACAAAACTTAACCTTTTCTTTAAGTTTTATTAGGCACTTAAGAGAAGAGCGTCAAACCACGATCATGCAATGGATCAATGCAGAGTGCGTAGCTAAGAAACAAAAAAAGGTCGTCTATTTATTAGTTGCATCCAATATTTTAAAAACTCAGTTTTATCCAAGTATGCTTTTGTCATGAGAAGGGTCAGAATTTGTTTTCTCCTTTCCAGTGATGAGTGATATAATAGTGAGCATCCCTACAAAGTGACATCGTGTTCTATGTTGAGCGACTTAATACGACCCTCCTTATGAAGCTTCTTCCTCTGTGGTGCTCCCATGCACTCCCCCTCCTTTATCATATCAACTTACCAAAACAAACGCTAAGCTATCTTCTGCAAAAAAGATCAATGCTCCTACATTAGCATTTTGGCTTTCCCCATCTCAAACACAAATCGTTGCTAGATTTCCAATCATAAGTTCATGTGATCCAAGTACGGAAAGTATGTTAGCTTACGCCTCTCCCTCATATGAAATTACAATGATGATTACCGATCTTGTTATCAATTGCCTAGGACAATTCGCAAATCCTACCACCACTTCTCCACACTCGCTATACTAACTTATTTGTTCTCTTATTAAAACAACACCTAACTTTTATTTTTAGGTTCTTTATTATTTTTGCAAACTTATCTCATTACACCTACAAAGTAGTTTATTACTTGTTTCTAGGTAAAGCAAACGTTGGTGTGTGTAGAGTTGTATCGGTGGTCGATAGAACTTGAAGATAATATAAATTATACCTTTAGCTCCTCGTTGGGTTCGACACTCTTACTTATCAAAAAAAGCTATAAACGATCCTCTATACTTGTGGGTTATCAAAGCCCGAGCTTAGCTGGCTCCCAATGGGGAGCTCAGAGACGTCATCTCGAATGACCAAGACTTGTGAGTCTTTAGTCTTCTTGGTCCCATTGGTTTTCTTTGGCTTGACCTTGACCACGTACGGGTCCTCGGTCAGCACATGCTCTAGCTCGGCGCTCAAAGGTTCCCCGTGTTGAGGCACCGGGGATTTAACCAATCTGGCGAAGGTACGCTGATACGTCTCCAACGTATCTATAATTTTTGATTATTCCATGCTATTATATTATCTGTTTTCGATGTTTTATATGCATTAATATGTTATTTTATATTATTTTTGGGACTAACCTATTAACCTAGAGCCAAGTGTCAGTTCCTGTTTTTTCCTTGTTTTAGAGTTTCGCGGAAAAGGAATACCAAACGGAGTCCAAACGGAATAAAACTTTCGCGATGATTTTCTTGGGCCAGAAGACATCTAGAGGGCTTGGAGTGCATGTCAGGAAAGCCACGAGGCGGCCACAAGGTCGGGAGGCACGCCCATGGGGTAGGGCGCGCCCCCACCCTTGAGTGCCTCTCGTGACTCCACCGGCCTATTTCTTCCGCCTATATATTCTCAAATATCCCAAAACCTTCCAGGAGAGCCACGAAACCACTTTTCCACCGTCGCAACCTTATGTTCCCGTGAGCTCCCATCTAGGGGCCTTTTCCCGCATCCTACCGGAGGGGGGATTCAATCACGGAGGGATTCTACATCAACACCATTGCCTCTCTGCTGAAGCGTGAGTAGTTTACCACAGACCTACGAGTCCATAGCTAGTAGGTAGATGGCTTCTTCTCTCTCTTTCATTCTCAATACCATGTTCCCCTCGATGTTCTTGGAAATCTATTCGATGTAATACTCTTTTGCGGTGTGTTTGCCGAGATCCGATGAATTGTGGATTTATGATCAGCTTATCTATGAATATTATTTGAATCTCCTCTGAATTCTTATATGCATGATTTGATATCTTTGCAAGTCTCTTTGAACTATCGATTTGGTTTCTCCAACTAGATTGGTTTTTCTTGCAATGGAAGAAGTGCTTAGCTTTGGGTTCAATCTTGTGGTGCTCGATCCTAGTGACAGAAGGGGAACCGACACGTATTGTATTGTTGCCATCGACGATAACAAGATGGGGTTTTCTTTATATTGCTTGAGTTCATCCCGCTACATCATGTCATCTTACTTAATGTGTTACTCTGTTCTTCATGAACTTAATACTCTAGATGCAGGCAGGAGTCGGTCGATGTGTGGAGTAATAGTAGTAGATGAAGAATTGTTTTAGTCTACTTCATGTGAACGTGATGCCTATATTCATGATCATTGCCTTAGATATCGTCATAACTTTGTGTTTTTCTATCAATTGCTCGGCAGTAATTTGTTCACCCACCATAATATTTTCTATCTTGAAAGAAGCATATGGCCTTCGGGTCTACTTTCCATCATATAATCTTCTATTTTCCATCATATAAGTTTCCGACCTACAATTTTAGTTTCCTATTTACTTTCTTTGCAATCTTTTACTTTCCCTTCCATAAACCAAAAATACCAAAAATATTAATTTACCGTTTATCCATCTCTATCAGATCTCACTTTGCAAATAATCGTGAAGAGATTGACAACCCCTTTATCAAGTTGGATGCAAGTTGGTATTTGTTTGTGCAGGTATTCGATGGCTTGTTACGTTGTCTCCTACTGGATTGATACCTTGGTTCTCAAAAGCTGAGGGAAATACTTACTCTACTGTGTTCCATCACCCTTTCCTCTTCAAGGGAAAAACCAACGTAAGCTCAAGAGGTAGCATACGCCAGTCCTAAAAAATGGTTGAAAAATCTCAAATCCTTGGGTAAAGATGGAGAAACAAAAGGTTCGGCCGCAAATAAAAGATAAGTAAGAGACAAACCTCGGCAACTGATTTTGCTCGGCTATATACAATGTCATCTCCCTCGGTCCGAAAAGTATTTTCCTTTGCCGAGGGCTTGAAGAGGATCATCAACATCCCGCCGAGGTCTCTCCCTCTATAGAGGCTTCGGATCACCGAGACCTTAGTCCGAAACATAACTCCACAGAGGAGATGCTGGGGCCTGGAGCGGCTGGACCTTGCGGTAGAGCATGACATGGATCACATCCACCAAAGTTACGCCCTAGCTAATGAGGAACTTCACCCATTTTAGGAGGGCCTCGACTTCCTCCTTATTCCCCCAGTTGAGGTTCTTGGCCGTCCAAGAGTGCAGCCTCTTCAGGGGCGCGACCGAGAAGGCAAGGATCCCCTCCTTGTCCCCCGATGGCACGTCAACCATGTAGAACCACTCCTCTTGTCATTGTTTCAACATCTTGATGAATTTTCCGTTCAGCCACTTGACACCGTGGAGCTTGCTCATCATGGCGCTTTCGCGTTATATGATCTGGTCAATGTTGGTTTGTGGTTTGGCACAAAACAACTTGAGCCAGATCCCAAAGTGGGGCTCGATGCGGAGGAATGCCTCACCGAATACGATGTAGGAGGCAATGTGGAGGATGGAGTTGGGCGCTAGATGATCAAATTGGAGGCCATAGAAGAACATAAGGCCCTGGGGAAAGGGGTGGACTGGAAAACCCAAACCTCATATAGGGTGGAATATGAAGACGACGTACTCACCTTCCCGAGGTTCTGGAACTCTGGAGGTGGAGAAAATAGCGGTCCTGGCAAGGGGCGAGTGACATTTGACCTCTCCCTATGACGGGAGGTAGCCACTCGACCGGAGCTCGACAATGTTGCCATGGGTGACGGTGGAAGAGAGCCACAGCCCCCTCTTGCTCGCCGCCTTTTCTTCGGACGCCGCCACGGCGACAGCTTGTCCATTCCAACCATTGACGGAGGTGGGGAAGGAGTTGAAAGGAGATGTAAAGGTTGGGTATGGGCTCTGTGCTCTGAGCGTTGGAGCTTGGGGCATTCGAGCATAGGAAGCATTGGGGAAGGTCTGAGAATGGATTAGATTCGTTAACATCCCTTTATAAGCCCTAAAAAAATATCAAAAGGCATGATACCACGCGATAATTTTGCTGGTTCCCAACACGACGTGCATTATATTCGTGCACGAGTTGAGGGATTTTGTTAATGATGCCGCTAGAAATCCGGTGCATGATCCCTTTATGGACGGGACGTGCCAATAGCAACGGCCTCGGGCCACGGTAAAACCTGTCATAATGACTACTAATGGGACTTTTTGGTTCTACAGTACGTGGTAGCGGTTCGGTTTTTGATCAAAGTTGCTAGAAACGCAACCTAATCGACCTACTACATCGATGCAGGGAGACTACGGTATTAAGCTACCTTGACGTAAGCAGGGTCTTCGGAACCGATGATAAGAAAATACTTCTCGGGGAGCTTGGTTGGAGCTCCTTGGATGTCCGAGGTATATCACTTCTCAGACTAAACACATGGTTACAATGGAAGATGCTAAAAGAAAGGGTGAATCAGTTTGCAAGGCCGAAGATCAGTCATGGAGGGCGAATTGTCTGAGGACCTATCCTCGGCTTGGAAGACCGGTTCAGGGGCTACTAACACTATCATGGACTAGGGGGTGTTGAGCACGTCGCCCCCCCCCCCCCAATCATGGGCTGGGCCGAGGACCCCCATACACCTGACAAGTGGGCCATGTTTGCCATGCCCCACGATATACTCAAGATGGAATCCTCCAAAGACTTGGCACATACTTCAAAACACATTGGAATCATTGACATGTTTATCCCTTGGTGTAACCATCCTACATGCAACCCTAGTTACCACCTGTGCCTATATAAGCCAAGGGGTTTAGTCCGTAGGGTTAGAGATATTCACATAAGATCTCGAGGTAGATCATCATGTACTTTGTACCCCATCCACAATCAATACAACAGAAGCATGACGTAGGGTTTTACCTCTCTAAGAGAGCCTAAACCTGGGTAAAACATCGTGCCCCTCTTTGTCATGTTACCATCTAGCCAAGATCAACAGATCAGGACCCCCTACCCGAGATATGTCGAATTCAACTCCGACACCCCTTTTCATAGTATTGCTTTGATACGACTCAGATAAACCATAAAGTATCATAGGAAATGTATATGTGTCCTGATGTCTACTACACAACCTTCTTCTTGTAGACGTTGTTGGGCCTGCAAGTGCACAGGTTTGTAGGACAGTAGCAAATTTCCCTCAATTGGATGACCTAAGGTTTATCAATCTGTAGGAGGCGTAGGATGAAGATGGTCTCTCTCAAGCAACCCTGCAACCAAATAACAAAGAGTCTCTTGTGTCCCCAACACACCCAATACAATGGTAAATTGTATAGGTGCACTAGTTCGGCGAAGAGATGGTGATACAAGTGCAAAATAGATAGTAGATATGGGTTTTTGTAATCTGAAAATATAAAAACAGCAAGGTAACAAGTGGTAAAAGTGAGCGTAAACGGTATTGCAATGATAGGAAACAAGGCCTAGGGTTCATACTTTCACTAGTGCAAGTTCTCTCAATAATAATAACATAGATAGAACATATGACAAGCCCTCAACATGCAACAAAGAGTCACTCCAAAGACACTAATAGCGGAGAACAAACGTAGAGATTATGGTCGGGTACGAAACCACCACAAAGCTATTCGTTCGGATCGATCTATAAAAGAGTTCGTACTAGAATAACACCTTAAGATACAAATCAACCAAAACCCTAATGTCACCTAGATACTCCATTGTCACCTCAAGTATCCGTGGGCATGATTATATGATATGCATCACACAATCTCAGATTCGTCCAACCAACATAAAAGTACTTCAAAGAGTGCCCCAAAGTTTCTACCGGAGAGTCAAGAACGTGTGCCAACCCCTATGCATAGGTTCCCAAGTGTCACGAAACCCGCAAGTTGATCACCAAAACATACATCAAGTGGATCAATAGAATAACCCATTGTCACCATGGTTATCCCACGCAAGACATACATCAAGTGTTCATAAAAGACTCAATCCGATAAGATAACTTCAAAGGGGAAACTCAATTCATCACAAGAGAGTAGAGGGGGAGAAACATCATAAGATCCAACTACAATAGCAAAGCTCGGGATACATCAAGATCGTGCCATAGAAGAACACGAGAGAGAACACGAGAGAGAGAGAGATCAAACACATAGCTACTGGTACATACCCTCAGCCCCGAGGGTGAACTACTCCCTCCTCGTCATGGATAGAGCCGGGATGATGAAGATGGCCTTCGGTGATGGGATCCCCCTCCGGCAGGGTGCCGGAACAGGGTCCCGATTGGTTTTAGGTGGCTACAGAGGCTTGCGGCAGCGGAACTCCCGATCTATCTTCTGTTCTGGACGTTTTAGGGTACGTAGGTATATATGGGTGCAGGGAGAATGTCGGTGGAGCTACGGGGGACCCACAAGGCAGGGGGGCGTGCCCAGGGGGGAGGGCGCGCCCCCCACCCTCGTGAGCACCTCCCGTATCTTCTGACGTGGGGTCCAAGTCCATCAGGTGGGTTTCCTTCCAAAAATAACTTCTCCAGTTGATTTCGTTCCGTTTTGACTCCGTCTGATATTCCTTTTCCTCGAAACACTGAAATAGGCACAAAACAGCAAATCTGGGCTGGGCCTCCGGTTAATAGGTTAGTCCCAAAAATAATATAAAAGTGGATAATAAAGCCCAATATTGCCTAAAACAGTAGATAAAGTAGCATGGAGCAATCAAAATTATAGATACGTTGGAGACGTATCAAGCATCCCCAAGCTTAATTCCTGCTCGTCCTCGAGTAGGTAAATGATAAAAAAGAATTTTTGATGCGGAGTGATACTTTGGCATAATTTCAATGTAAATCTTCTTAATTGTGATATGAATATTCTGATCCGAAAGATTCAAGACAAAAGTTCATATTGACACAAAAATAATAATACTTCAAGCATACTAATCAAAGCAATCATGTCTTCTCAAAACAACATGGCCAAAGAAAGTTCATCCCTACAAAATCATATAGTTAGGTTATGCTTCATTTTCGTCACACAAAGATGTTCCCAACTTCTATACCCCCGATGACAAGCCAAGCAATTGTTTCATACTTAAATAATCTCAAACTTTTTCAACCTTCACGCAATACATGAGCGTGAGCCATGGATATAGCACTATGGGTGGAATAGAATATGATGATGGGGATCGTGTGGAGAAGACAAAAAAAGGAGAGAGTCTCATGTTGACGAGGCTAATCAACGGGCTATGGAGATGCCCATCAATTGATGTCAACATGAGGAGTAGGGATTGCCATGCAACGGGTGCACTAGAGCTATGAATGCTCAACAAAAGAAAACTAGTGGGTGTGCATCCAACTTGCTTGCTCATGAAGACCTAGGGCATTTGAGGAAGCCCATTGTAGGAATATACAAGCCAAGTTCTATAATGAAAAATTCCCAGTAGTATAAAAGACAACTTATGAGACTCACTACATGAAGAACAAGGTGTTACTTTGAAGCACAATATATGAGACTCACTACATGAAGAACAAGGTGCTACTTTGAAGCACAAGTGTGGAAAAGAGATAGTAGCATTTTGTTTGGGCCTTTCTTTTTTTCTTTTGGCCTTTCCTTTTTTTTGGGCCTTTCTTTTTTTGGCCTTTCTTTTTTTTATTTGGGCAATGCTCTAATAATGATGATCATCACACTTCTATTGATTACAACATAAGGATTACAACTCGAAACTTAGAACAAGATATGACTCTATATGAATGCCTCCGGCGGTGTACCGGGATGGTGCAATGAATCAAGAGTGACATGTATGGAAAATAATGCATGGTGGCTTTGCCACAAATACGATGTCAACTACAAGATCATGCAATGGCAATATGACAAAAGTAATGTATGTCATGATGATGATGATGGAAGTTGCACGGCAATATATCTCGGAATGGCTATGGAAACGCCATAATAGGTAGGTATGGTGGCTGTTTTGAGGAAGATATAAGGAGGTTTATGTGTGATAGAGCATACCGTATCACGGGGTTTGGATGCACCGGCGAAGTTTGCACCAACTCTCAAGGTGAGAAAGGGCAATGCACGGTACCGAAGAGGCTAGCAAAGGCGGAAAGGTGAGAGTGCGTATAATTCATGGACTCAACATTAGTCAAAAGAACTCATATACTTATTGCAAAAATTTAGAAGTCATCAAAAATCAAGTACTACGCGCATGCTCCTAGGGGGATAGATTGGTAGGAAAATACCATCGCTCGTCCCTGACCGCCACTCATAAGGATGCACAAGCCAGGTACACTTCATGTTTCAAATTTGTTACACAACTTTAACCATACGTGCATGCTACGGGATTTGCAAACTTCAACACAAGTATTTCTCAAATTCATAATCACCCAACTAGCACGACTTTGATATTATCACCTCCATATCTCAAAACAATTATCAAGCATCAAACTTTTCTTAGTATTGAACACACTCAAAAGAAAGTTTCACATATCTTGAATACCAAGTATATTAACATTAAGCAAATTACCATGCTATTAACGACTCTCAAAATAATCTAAGTGAAGCATGAGAGATCAATAGTTTCTTTAAAACAAATCCACCACCGTGCTCTAAAAGATATAAGTGAAGTACTAGAGCAAAAATTATCACGCTCAAAAGATATAAGTGAAGCACTATGAGCAACACTATCAAGCTCAAAAGATATAAGTGAAGCACATAGAGTATTCTAGCAAATTCCAATTTGTGTAAGGCTCTCTCTCATTAAAGAATTTCAGATCTTGATACATATTCAAACAGCAAGCAAAGCTAAAGGAAACTACAATGCAAGGATAGCACAACTCATGTGAAGAAGCAAAAACTCAGGCTCAACCGATACTAACCGATAGTTGTTGAAGAAGAAAGGTGGGATGCCTACCGGGGCATCCCCAAGCTTAGATGCTTGAGACTTCTTGAAATATTATCTTGGGGTGCCTTGGGCATCCCCAAGCTTGAACTTTTGTGTCTCCTTAATTCCTCTCATATCATGGTTTCTCTTTTTATCAAAAGCTTAATTCACAACAAACTCAACAAGAACTCGTGAGATAGATTAGTATAAACCAATGCAAAACCTTATCATATTATACTGTAGAAAATCACTTAAATTATTATTCAACATTGCATACTAAATGCCTCTGCATATTTAATACTCCTATCCTCAAATAGAATCATTAAACAAACAAACATATGCAAACAATGCAAACATAACAGCAATCTGCCAAAACAGTACAGTCTGTAAAGAATGCAAGAGTATCAATACTTCCCTGACTCCAAAAATTATAAACTAAAATTCCCACTGTAATAAATTTATCAGATCTCAGTATGCAAAAAGATTCAACGTTATACCTGTTGGGGAACGTTGCAGAAAATTAAAATTTTTCCTACGGTTTCACCAAGATCCATCTATGAGTTCATCTACGCAACGAGTCTAGGGAGAGAGTTTGCATCTACATACCACTTGTAGATCGCGTGCGGAAGCTTGCAAGGTGATGATGTAGTCGTACTCGACGTGATCCAAATCACCGATGACCTGCGCCGAACGGACGGCACCTCCGCGTTCAACACACGTACGGAACAGCCACGTCTCCTCCTTCTTGATCCAGCAAGGGAGGGAGGAGAGGTTGAGGGAGATGGCACCAGCAGCAGCACGATGGCGTGGTGTTGATGGAGCTGCAGTACTCCGGCAGAGCTTCGCTAAGCACTATGGAGGTGGATGAGGTGTTGGGGAGGGAGAAGGAGGCAACCAAAGGCCGAGACGTTCAGGTATGAAGTCCCTCCTCTCCCCCACTATATATAGGGGTGCCAAGGGGGGGTGGCCGGCCCTAGGAGATCCAATCTCCTAGGGGGTGCGGCGGCCAAGGGGGGTTTCCCTCCCCCCCAAGGCACCTAGGAGGTGCCTTACCCTCCTAGGACTCTTGCCCCCCTTGAACCCTAGGCGCATGGGCCTATGTGGGGCTGGTGCCCTTGGCCCATTAGGCCAAGGCGCACCCCCCACAGCCCATGTGGCCCCCCGGG
>NC_041387.1:20303105-20337157 GCF_002162155.2 Triticum dicoccoides
GGGGGTTTTCCCTCCCCCCAAGGCACCTAGGAGGTGCCTTACCCTCCTAGGACTCTTGCCCCCCTTGAACCCTAGGCGCATGGGCCTATGTGGGGCTGGTGCCCTTGGCCCATTAGGCCAAGGCGCACCCCCACCAGCCCATGTGGCCCCCCGGGACAGGTGGACCCACCCGGTGGACCCCCGGGACCCTTCCGGTGGTCCCGGTACAATACCGATAACCCTGAAACTTGTCCCGATGCCCGAAACAGGACTTCCCATATATAAATCTTTACCTCCGGACCATTCCGGAACTCCTCGTGACGTCCGGGATCTCATCCGGGACTCCGAACAACATTCGGGTTACTGCATATACATGTCCCTATAACCCTAGCGTAACTGAACCTTAAGTGTGTAGACCCTACGGGTTCGGGAGACATGCAGACATGACCGAGACTATCTCAGTCAATAACCATCAGCGGGATCTGGATACCCATGATGGCTCCCACATGCTCCTCGATGTTGTCATCGGATGAACCACTATGTCGAGGATTCGATCAAACCCTGTATGCAATTCCCTTTGTCAATCGGTACGTTACTTGCCCGAGACTCGATCGTCGGTATCCCAATACCTTGTTCAGTCTCGTTACCGGCAAGTCACTTTACTCGTACCGTAATGCATGATCCCGTGTCCAACACCTTGGTCACATTGAGCTCAATATGATGATGCATTACCGAGTGGGCCCAGAGATACCTCTCCGTCATACGGAGTGACAAATCCCAGTCTCGATCCGTGTCAACCCAACAGCTACTTTCGGAGATACCTGTAATGTACCTTCATAGTCACCCAGTTACGTTGTGACGTTTGGTACACCCAAGGCATTCTTACGGTATCCGGGAGTTACACGATCTCATGGTCGAAGGAAGAGATACTTGACACTTGCAAAGCTCTAGCAAAACGAACTACACGATCTTTTATGCTATGCTTAGAATTGGGTCTTGTCCATCACATCATTCTCCTAATGATGTGATCCCGTTATCAATGACATCCAATGTCCATAGTCAGGAAACCATGACTATCTGTTGATCACAACGAGCTGGTCAACTAGAGGCTTACCAGGGACATTGTGTGGTCTAAGTATTCACACGTGTATTACGATTTCCGGATAATACAGTTATAGCATGAATAAAAGACAATTATCATGAACAATGAAATATAATAATACTTTTATTATTGCCTCTAGGGCATATTTCCAACAGTCTCCCACTTGCACTAGAGTCACCAATCTAGTTACATTGTGATGAATCGAACACCCATAGAGTTCTGGTGTTGATCATGTTTTGCACGCGAGAGAGGTTTAGTCAGCGGATCTGCGACATTCAGATCCGTGTGCACTGTGCAAATCTCTATGTCTCCATCTTGAACATTTTCACGGATGGAGTTGAAACGACGCTTGATGTGCCTGGTCTTCTTGTGAAACCTGGGCTCCTTTGCGAGGGCAATAGCTCCAGTGTTGTCACAGAAGAGTTTGATCGGCCCCGACGCATTGGGTATGACTCCTAGGTCGGTGATGAACTCCTTCACCCAAATCGCTTCATGTGCTGCCTCCGAGGCTGCCATGTACTCCGCTTCACACGTAGATCCCGCCACGACGCTCTGCTTGCAGCTGCACCAGCTTACTGCTCCACCATTCAACATATACACGTATCCGGTTTGTGACTTAGAGTCATTCGGATCTGAGTCGAAGCTAGCGTCGACGTAACCCTTTACGACGAGCTCTTCGTCTCCTCCATAAACGAGAAACATGTCCTTTGTCCTTTTCAGGTACTTCAGGATATTCTTGACCGCTGTCCAGTGTTCCTTGCCGGGATTACTTTGGTATCTTGCTACCAAACTTACGGCAAAGTTTACATCGGGTCTGGTACACAGCATGGCATACATAATAGATCCTATGGCTGAAGCATAGGGGATGACACTCATCTCTTCTTTATCTTTTGCCGTGGTCGGTGACTGAGCTGAGCTCAGTCTCATACCTTGTAACATAGGCAAGAACCCCTTCTTGGACTGATCCATTCTGAATCTCTTCAAAATCTTATCAAGGTATGTACTTTGTGAAAGACCTATGAGGCGTCTCGATCTATCTCTATAGATCTTGATGCCTAATATATAAGCAGCTTCTCCAAGGTCCTTCATTGAAAAACACTTATTCAAGTAGGCCTTAATGCTGTCCAGAAATTCTATATTATTTCCCATCAGGAGTATGTCATCTACATATAATATGAGAAATGCTACAGAGCTCCCACTCACTTTCTTGTAAACGCAGGCTTCTCCATAAGTCTGCATAAACCCAAACGCTTTGATCATCTCATCAAAGCGAATGTTCCAACTCCGAGATGCTTGCACCAGTCCATAAATGGATCGCTGGAGCTTGCATACTTTGTTAGCGTTCCGAGGATCGACAAAACCTTCCGGCTGCATCATATACAGTTCTTCCTTAAGATGCCCGTTAAGGAATGCTGTTTTTGACGTCCATCTGCCATATCTCATAATCATAGTATGCGGCAATTGCTAACATGATTCGGACGGACTTTAGCTTCGCTACGGGAGAGAATGTCTCGTCGTAGTCAACCCCTTGAACCTGTCGATAACCCTTAGCGACAAGTCGAGCTTTATAGATGGTAACATTACCATCCGCGTCCGTCTTCTTCTTAAAGATCCATTTGTTTTCTATCGCTCGCCGATCATCGGGCAAGTCTGTCAAAGTCCATACTTTGTTTTCATACATGGATTCTATCTCGGATTTCATGGCTTCAAGCCATTTGTTGGAATCCGGGCCCGTCATTGCTTCTTCATAGTTCGAAGGTTCATTGTTGTCTAACAACATGATTTCCAGGACAGGGTTGCCGTACCATTCTGGTGCGGAACGTGTCCTTGTGGACCTACGAAGTTCAGCAGTAACTTGATCCGAAGTACTTTGATCATTATCATGGTTTTCCTCTTCAGTTGGTGTGGGCATCACAGGAACGGTTTCCTGTGCTGCGTCACTATGCCGCTCAAGAGGTAGTACTTCATCGAGTTCTACTTTCCTCCCACTTACTTCTTTCGAGAGAAACTCTTTTTCCAGAAAGCATCCGTTCTTGGCAACAAAGATCTTGCCTTCGGATCTTAAGTAGAAGGTATACCCTATAGTTTCCTTAGGGTATCCTATGAATACGCATTTTTCCGACTTGGGTTCGAGCTTTTCAGGTTGAAGTTTCTTGACATAAGCTTCGCATCCCCAAACTTTTAGAAACGACAGCTTAGGTTTCTTTCCAAACCATAATTCATACGGTGTCGTCTCAACGGATTTAGACGGTGCCCTATTTAAAGTGAATGTAGCTGTCTCTAGAGCGTATCCCCAAAATGATAGCGGTAAATCGGTAAGAGACATCATAGACCGCACCATATCCAATAGAGTGCGATTACGACATTCGGACACACCGTTTCGCTGAGGTGTTCCAGGCGGCGTGAGCTGTGAAACGATTCCACATTTCTTTAAGTGTGTACCAAATTCGTGACTTAAGTATTCTCCTCCACGATCTGATTGTAAGAATTTTATCTTTCGGTCACGTTGATTCTCCACCTCATTCTGAAATTCCTTGAACTTTTCAAAGGTCTCAGACTTGTGTTTCATTAAGTAGACATACCCATATCTACTCAAGTCATCTGTGAGGGTGAGAACATAACGATATCCTCCGCGAGCCTCAACGCTCATTGGACCGCACACATCGGTATGTATGATTTCCAACAAGTTGGTTGCTCGCTCCATTGTTCCGGAGAACGGAGTCTTGGTCATTTTGCCTAAGAGGCATGGTTCGCACGTGTCAAACGATTCATAATCAAGAGACTCTAAAAGTCCATCGGCATGGAGCTTCTTCATGCGCTTGACACCAATGTGACCAAGGCGGCAGTGCCACAAGTATGTGGGACTATCGTTATCAACTTTCAATCTTTTGGCATCTACACTATGAACATGTGTAATATTACGCTCGAGATTCATTAAGAATAAACCATTGACCATCGGAGCATTACCATAAAACATATCTCTCATATAAATCGAACAACCATTATTCTCAGACTTAAATGAGTAGCCATCTCGTATTAAACGAGATCCAGATACAATGTTCATGCTCAAACTTGGCACTAAATAACAATTATTAAGGTTCAAAACTAATCCCGTAGGTAAATGTAGAGGCAGCGTGCCGACGGCGATCACATCGACTCTGGAACCATTCCCGACGCGCATCGTCACCTCGTCCTTCGCCAGTCTCCGTTTATTCCGCAGCTCCTGCTGTGAGTTACAAATATGAGCAACGGCACCGGTATCAAATACCCAGGAGTTACTACGAGTACTGGTAAGGTACACATCAATCACATGTATATCAAATATACCTTTGGTGTTGCCGGCCTTCTTATCCGCTAAGTATTTGGGGCAGTTCTGCTTCCAGTGACCCTTCCCCTTGCAATAAAAGCACTCAGTCTCAGGCTTGGGTCCATTCTTTGACTTCTTCCCGGTAACTGGCTTACCAGGCGCGGCAACCTCCTTGCCGTCCTTCTTGAAGTTCTTCTTACCCTTGCCCTTCTTGAACTTAGTGGTCTTATTGACCATCAACACTTGATGTTCTTTCTTGATTTCAGCCTCTGCTGACTTCAGCATCGAGAACACTTCAGGAATGGTCTTTTCCATCCCCTGCATGTTGTAGTTCATCACAAAGCTCTTGTAGCTTGGTGGGAGCGACTGGAGGATTCTGTCAATGACCGCCTCATCTGGGAGGTTAATGTTCAGCTGGGTCATACGGTTGTGCAACCCAAACATCTTCAGGATGTGCTCACTGACAGAACTGTTTTCCTCCATCTTACAACTGTAGAACTTGTCGGAGACATCATATCTCTCGACCCGGGCATGAGCTTGAAAAACTAGTTTCAGCTCTTCGAACATCTCATATGCTCCGTGGTGCTCAAAACGCTTTTGGAGCCCCGGTTCTAAGCTGTAAAGCATGCCGCACTGAACGAGGGAGTAATCATCAGCGCGAGTTTGCCAAGCATTCATAATGTCTTGGTTCTCTGGGACGGGAGCGTCACCTAGCGGTCCTTCTAGGACATATTGTTTCCTGGCAGCTATGAGGATGATCCTCAGGTTCCGAACCCAGTCCGTATAGTTGCTGCCATCATCTTTCAGCTTGGTTTTCTCTAGGAACGCGTTGAAGTTCATGTTGACATTAGCGTTGGCCATTGATCTACAAGACATATTTGCAAAGGTTTTAGACTAAGTTCATGATAATTAAGTTCTAATCAAATTATGAACTCCCACTCAGATTAGACATCCCTTTAGTCATCTAAGTGTTACACGATCCGAGTCGACTAGCCCGTGTCCGATCATCACGTGAGACGGACTAGTTATCGTCGGTGAACATTCTCATGTTGATCGTATCTTCCATACGATTCGTGTTTGACCTTTCGGTCTCCGTGTTCCGAGGCCATGTCTGCACATGCTAGGCTCGTCAAGTTAACCCTAAGTGTTTTCGCTATGTAAAACTGTCTTACACCCGTTGTATGTGAACGTAAGAATCCATCACACCCGATCATCACGTGGTGCTTAGAAGCGACGAACTGTAGCAACGGTGCACAGTTAGGGGAGAACACTTCTTGAAATTTTATAAGGGATCATCTTATTTACTACCGTCGTCCTAAGTAAACAAGATGCATAATACATTATAAACATCACATGCAATTATATAGTTGTGACATGATATGGCCAATATCATATAGCTCCATTGATCTTCATCTTCGGGGCTCCATGATCATCTTTTCACCGGCTTGACACCATGATCTCCATC
This sequence comes from Triticum dicoccoides, assembly GCF_002162155.2. Taxonomy (NCBI): domain Eukaryota; kingdom Viridiplantae; phylum Streptophyta; class Magnoliopsida; order Poales; family Poaceae; genus Triticum; species Triticum dicoccoides. The sequence continues at coordinate 20,308,959 of NC_041387.1, forward strand.
ATCATGATCTCCATCATCGTGTCTTCATGAAGTTGTCACGCCAACGACTACTTCTACTTCTATGACTAACGTTTAGCAATAAAGTAAAGTAGTTTACATGGCGTTATTCAATGACACGCAGGTCATACAAAAAAATAAAGACAACTCCTATGGCTCCTGCCGGTTGTCATACTCATCGACATGCAAGTCGTGAATCGTATTACAAAGAACATGATCTCATACATCACAATTCATCATTCATCACAACTTCTGGCCATATCACATCACATGATCAATCGCTGCAAAAACAAGTTAGACGTCCTCTAATTTGTTGTTGCATCTTTTACGTGGCTGCAATTGGGTTCTAGCAAGAACGTTTTCTTACCTACGAATCACCACAACGTGATTTTGTCAACTTCTATTTACCCTTCATAAGGGCCCTGTTCATCGATTCCGCTCCAACTAAAGTGGGAGAGACAGACACCCGCCAGCCACCTTATGCAACTAGTGCATGTCAGTCGGTGGAACCGGTCTCACGTAAGCGTACGTGTAAGGTTGGTCCGGGCCGCTTCATCCCACAATACCGTTGAGCAAGAAAAGACTAGTAGAGGCAAGTAAGATGACAAAATCCACGCCCACAACAAAGTTGTGTTCTACTCGTGCAAAGAGAACTACGCATAGACCTAGCTCATGATGCCACTGTTGGGGAACGTTGCAGAAAATTAAATTTTTTCCTACGGTTTCACCAAGATCCATCTATGAGTTCATCTAAGCAACGAGTCTAGGGAGAGAGTTTGCATCTACATACCACTTGTAGATCGCGTGCGGAAGCTTGCAAGGTGATGATGTAGTCGTACTCGACGTGATCCAAATCACCGATGACCTGCGCCGAACGGACGGCACCTCCGCGTTCAACACACGTACGGAACAGCCACGTCTCCTCCTTCTTGATCCAGCAAGGGAGGGAGGAGAGGTTGAGGGAGATGGCACCAGCAGCAGCACGACGGCGTGGTGTTGATGGAGCTGCAGTACTCCGGCAGAGCTTCGCTAAGCACTATGGAGGTGGATGAGGTGTTGGGGAGGGAGAAGGAGGCAACCAAAGGCCGAGACGTTCAGGTATGAAGTCCCTCCTCTCCCCCACTATATATAGGGGTGCCAAGGGGGGGTGGCCGGCCCTAGGAGATCTAATCTCCTAGGGGGTGCGGCGGCCAAGGGGGGTTTTCCCTCCCCCCAAGGCACCTAGGAGGTGCCTTACCCTCCTAGGACTCTTGCCCCCCTTGAACCCTAGGCGCATGGGCCTATGTGGGGCTGGTGCCCTTGGCCCATTAGGCCAAGGCGCACCCCCACCAGCCCATGTGGCCCCCCGGGACAGGTGGACCCACCCGGTGGACCCCCGGGACCCTTCCGGTGGTCCCGGTACAATACCGATAACCCCGAAACTTGTCCCGATGCCCGAAACAGGACTTCCCATATATAAATCTTTACCTCCGGACCATTCCGGAACTCCTCATGATGTCCGGGATCTCATCCGGGACTCCGAACAACATTCGGGTTACTGCATATACATATCCCTATAACCCTAGCGTAACTGAACCTTAAGTGTGTAGACCCTACGGGTTCGGGAGACATGCAGACATGACCGAGACTATCTCAGTCAATAACCATCAGCAGGATCTGGATACCCATGATGGCTCCCACATGCTCCTCGATGTTGTCATCGGATGAACCACTATGTCGAGGATTCGATCAAACCCTGTATGCAATTCCCTTTGTCAATCGGTACGTTACTTGCCCGAGACTCGATCGTCGGTATCCCAATACCTTGTTCAGTCTCGTTACCGGCAAGTCACTTTACTCGTACCGTAATGCATGATCCCGTGTCCAACACCTTGGTCACATTGAGCTCAATATGATGATGCATTACCGAGTGGGCCCAGAGATACCTCTCCGTCATACGGAGTGACAAATCCCAGTCTCGATCCGTGTCAACCCAACAGCTACTTTCGGAGATACCTGTAATGTACCTTTATAGTCACCCAGTTACGTTGTGACGTTTGGTACACCCAAGGCATTCTTACGGTATCCGGGAGTTACACGATCTCATGGTCGAAGGAAGAGATACTTGACACTTGCAAAGCTCTAGCAAAACGAACTACACGATCTTTTATGCTATGCTTAGAATTGGGTCTTGTCCATCACATCATTCTCCTAATGATGTGATCCCGTTATCAATGACATCCAATGTCCATAGTCAGGAAACCATGACTATCTGTTGATCACAACGAGCTGGTCAACTAGAGGCTTACCAGGGACATTGTGTGGTCTAAGTATTCACACGTGTATTACGATTTCCGGATAATACAGTTATAGCATGAATAAAAGACAATTATCATGAACAATGAAATATAATAATACTTTTATTATTGCCTCTAGGGCATATTTCCAACAATACCATGCTCTGACTTTTCTAGGGAATTTTTGCAACAGCGGTAAACTTTCTGTTTTCAAACAGCAACATGCAAACTAGCAAAATAAGCATGGCAAAGGCTATCCTTGACTTTTTTATTGAAACTAAAGAGGCAAAACACAATTCTAACTAACAGCAAGCAAAAACTAACAAAAGAAATTGACGCTCCAAGCAAAACATATATCATGTGGCGAATAAAAATATAGCTCCAAGTAAAGTTACCGATGAACGAAGACGAAAGAGGGGATGCCTTCCGAGGCATCCCCAAGCTTAGTTGCTTGGTTGTCCTTGAATATTACCTTGGGGTTCCTTGAGAATCCCCAAGCTTAGGCTCTTTCCACTCCTTATTTCATTGTCCATCGAATCGTTACCCAAAACTTGAAAACTTCAACCACACAAAACTCAAAACAAAACTCGTAAGCTCCGTTAGTATAAGAAAATAAAACCACCACTTAGGTACTGTAATGAACTAATTCTAAATTCATATTGGTGTAATATCTACTGTACTCCAACTTATCTATGGTTCATACCCTCCGATACTACTCATAGATTCATCAAAATAAGCAAACAACACATAGAAAACAGAATCTGTCAAAAACAGAACAGTCTGTAGTAATCTATATAAAACGTATACTTCTGGAACCCCAAAAATTATTAAATAAATTGCTGGACCTGCGCAATTTGTCTATTAATCATCTTCAAAAAGAATCAACCTAAAAGCACTCTCCAGTAAAAAATGGCAGCTAATATCGTGAGCACTAAAGTTTCTGTTTTTCACAGCAAGATCACATAAACTTCACCCAAGTCTTCCCAAAGGTTCTACTTGGCACTTTATTGAAACAAAAGCTATAAAACATGATTACTACAGTAGAATAATCATGTGGACACAAAAAAACAGTAAGGATAAATATTGGGTTGTCTCCCAACAAGCGCTTTTCTTTAATGCCTTTTAGCTAGGCATGATGATGACAATGATGCTCACATAAAAGATAAGAATTGAAACATAACGGGAGCATCATGAAGCATATGACTAGCACATTTAAGCCTAACCCACTTCATATGCATAGGGATTTTGTGAGCAAACAACTTATGGGAACAATAATCAACTAGCATAGGATGGCACAACAAGCATAGCTTCAAGAATTTAAGCATATAGAGAGGAAACTTGACATTATTGCAATTCCTACAAGCATATGTTCCTCCCTCATAATAATTTCAGTAGAATCATGAATGAATTCAACAATATAACCAGCACCTAAAGCATTCTTTTCATGATCTACAAGCATAGAAAATTTTCTACTCTCCACATAAGCAAACTTTTTCTTTATAGCATACGTATCATCACAATAATCATCATAGATAGGAGGCATGCTTTCATCATAGTAAATTTGCTCATCAAAGCTTGGGGGACAAAAAATATCATCTTCATCAAACATACCTTCCCCAAGCTTGTGGCTTTGCATATCATTAGCATCATGGATATTCAAGGAATTCATACTAACAACACTGCAATCATGCTCATCATTCAAAGATTTAGTACCAAACATTCTATAGATTTCTTCCTCTAGCACTTGAGCACAATTTTCCTTTCCATCATACTCACGAAAGATATTAAAAAGGTGAAGCGTATGAGCCAAACTCAACTCCATTTTTTTTGTAGTTTTCTTTTATAAACTAGACTAGTGCTAAAACAAGAAACAAAAGATTCGATTGCAAGATCTAAAGATATACCTTCAAGCGCTAACCTCCCCGGCAACGGCGCCAGAAAAGAGCTTGATGTCTACTACACAACCTTCTTCTTGTAGACATTGTTGGGCCTGCAAGTGCACAGGTTTGTAGGACAGTAGCAAATTTCCCTCAAGTGGATGACCTAAGGTTTATCAATCCGTAGGAGGCGTAGGATCAAGATGGTCTCTCTCAAGCAACCCTGCAACCAAATAACAAAGAGTCTCTTGTGTCCCCAACACACCCAATACAATGGTAAATTGTATAGGTGCACTAGTTCAGCGAAGAGATGGTGATACAAGTGCAAAATAGATAGTAGATATGGGTTTTTGTAATCTGAAAATATAAAAACAGCAAGGTAACAAGTGGTAAAAGTGATCGTAAACGGTATTGCAATGATAAGAAACAAGGCCTAGGGTTCATACTTTCACTAGTGCAAGTTCTCTCAACAATAATAACATAGATAGAACATATGACAAGCCCTCAACATGCAACAAAGAGTCACTCCAAAGACACTAATAGTGGAGAACAAACGTAGAGATTATGGTCGGGTACGAAACCACCACAAAGCTATTCGTTCGGATCAATCTATAAAAGAGTTCGTACTAGAATAACACCTTAAGATACAAATCAACCAAAACCCTAATGTCACCTAGATACTCCATTGTCACATCAAGTATCCGTGGGCATGATTATACAATATGCATCACACAATCTCAGATTCGTCCAACCAACATAAAAGTACTTCAAAGAGTGCCCCAAAGTTTCTACCGGAGAGTCAAGAACGTGTGCCAACCCCTATGCATAGGTTCCCAAGTGTCACGAAACCCGCAAGTTGATCACCAAAACATACATCAAGTGGATCAATAGAATAACCCATTGTCACCACGGTTATCCCACGCAAGACATACATCAAGTGTTCATAAAAGACTCAATCCGATAAGATAACTTCAAAGGGGAAACTCAATTCATCACAAGAGAGTAGAGGGGGAGAAACATCATAAGATCCAACTACAATAGCAAAGCTCAGGATACATCAAGATCGTGCCATAGAAGAACACGAGAGAGAGAGAGAGAGAGAGAGAGAGAGAGAGAGATCAAACACATAGCTACTGGTACATACCCTCAACCCCGAGGGTGAACTACTCCCTCCTCGTCATGGATAGTGCCGGGATGATGAAGATGGCCTCCGGTGATGGGATCCCCCTCCGGCAGGGTGCCGGAAGAGGGTCCCGATTGGTTTTTGGTGGCTACAGAGGCTTGCGGCGGCGGAACTCCCGATCTATCTTCTGTTCTGGGAGTTTTAGGGTACGTAGGTATATATGGGTGCAGGAAGACCGTCGGTGGAGCTACGGGGGACCCACGAGGCAGGGGGGCGCGCCCAGGGGGGAGGGCGCGCCCCCCACCCTCGTGAGCACCTCCCGTATCTTCTGACGTGGGGTCCAAGTCTATCAGGTGGGTTTCCTTTCAAAAATAACTTCTCCAGTTGATTTCGTTCCGTTTTGACTCCGTCTGATATTCCTTTTCCTCGAAACACTGAAATGGGCACAAAACAACAAATCTGGGTTGGGCCTCCGGTTAATAGGTTAGTCCCAAAAATAATATAAAAGTGGATAATAAAGCCCAATATTGCCTAAAACAGTAGATAAAGTAGCATGGAGCAATCAAAAAATATAGATACGTTGGAGACGTATCATGTCCTCTACTTTTTCTTGCTTTCTTGGGGGTTGTGGGTTCTCGACCCTCTTACTTACAAAACCTTGGGAATTGAACACTTGTTTGTACATTTGAATAAGCATTAGTCCCTAATCATTTGTCATCAACACCAAAACCATGTGGGGGTTCTAATGCCTTTTTCACTCCGCAACCTCCTCTTCAATTGGTAATCCACACCGACACATAACAATAAGCCTCCATGTCAATTCATAATAAAAATGAGGCAATTCTCATAAATCTACAAGCTTGATAGGAGTTGTAAATGGATTTACCGTATCCACCTCTCATGTTGTCATTTTCTGGTGCACAAGAAATGCAATAAGTTCAAGTTCCTCCATTGAATGGGTCAACGTCATCCTAGAGGAAGACACAAGACATGTGCGGCATACTTGGAATGAAGTGGTACCATTTAGCTTTGGTACCGGAGGAGTGTTTTCACTGTCTTTTTTCATTTAGGTGTGGCAATGGTAAAGGACAAAATATAGCATTCATGTTATTCCATACAACAATGACAGGTTAGCGATAAAAAAATTAAGATATATCATTGGGTAGTATACCCAAGGTCCAAACCAAATCATGGCATATGGTCGCATCTACATTCATAAATATAGGAAAATATTTATTTGGTTTTATCGCTTTAGGAAAATCAACATAGATTTATACCATTTTTACAAGAAGCAACTCGATCATCGTAAACAAATTGGTAGTATGAACCGCCGACCCCCCTACGCGTCCAGCACGCTAGCCTTGAAATACAACCAATATTGACCATAGCTATATTCACTTCACTTCACTCGCATCTAGTTGCCATTTTTTGTTCATGGTGATGTCATGGAAATGGAAGACATTGATTTTATTAGTTGTTTATCTAATAAAGAGTGTGACCAAATAATGACAAAAGGGGTAAGTGCATCGATTCGGACTTAATACTCTGCAAACCATTTCAATACTATATAATAGTTTTACCAAAGTCACATTAAAGCGCTAGGAGTGTGTCCCTTTGACTAATATTTAGCCCTAACTTGCCGATTATATTTTTTTTGACGTGAAACACCATGCATTCTATTAACTAATGGGCCCAGCAATATTACCGGCCACAACACCGCTTACATCTTGGAAAACATTAGTAAGCCAAATATGTTGGTTGTCGATCATAGCCCTTGAACCATAACCAGCTAGTAGATGAGCAGGGATATTACAAAGACGAGAACAAACATCAACCTTATAACCTATGAAGTACACTTATAGCTTGAACTTGGCTTCTTGAAAGAGGATGCCAAGAGGTGCACGGTCCAGGTTACTTACCCCAACGCAAGCTTCGGCGAGAGGCGGATCACGAAGAAAGTAACTCGGCCCATACTAAACTCTTCAGCAAGCCTGATAGCATTCATCATGGCCAAAGTTTTTTTTACCTGGGTTGTAAGTTTTTTAACAGGATTGCAAGTTTTCTAGAAAAGAAAAAAGGACCACCTCAAAAAGAAAAAAGGACTATCAGGGCCAGGGCCCAAACCCACTGGCGTCCGGCCCTGTGAAAAGCCCACACGTTCTGCGTCTGGGTGGGGGTTTTCTGCGCTCCCCTTCCGCATTGCGTGCGCCCTCGCGGTCGAACGGCCTCGCCACCCCCACTCCTCTCGCCCACGCCCGCCACCGCCGAAGAAGCTGCCATGGCGGCCGGCGACACGGGCGCGCCCGCGGCGGGCGGAGCGGGGCAGGAAGACTCGCCCGAGCCGCCGCGGGGCGAGCGAACCACCCCCGATCACCACGCTCCGGCGTCGCCGGGCGCTTCCGAAGAGGAAGAGGGCGCCAGCGGAGCAGTCGAGGCGGGGCAGGACGACGCGCCCGAGCTGGAGGACGAGCAGGGGGAGGGCGGCGACGCCACGGAGGACGACGTGGATGAGGAGGAGGAGGAGGAGGAGGAAGGGGACGGGGAGGAGGAGGAGGGAGACGACGAGGAGGAGGACGCCCCGACGCACCTGCCGTTCGCGCCCGCGGAGGAAGAGGTACGCGGCCTCGCCTCGCCTCCCACCCCGTCTCCCCGCCTCGCGTTCCCTCTGCCGCGCGCGCAACGAGGGTTTTTGCGTCGCTCCCGTGGTTTCCATTTCCCTCGCTCTCGCGAGCATTCCGTCGAGCAGTTGGTGCGCGCTTCGAGGGCGACCGCTGTTGTTAGAACAACTAAGCGATTCCGTGCCTCAGGGTGAGCGAGGACATCCCGCACGGCACGTTGTGCTCGATGCTGGTTGAATTGCCCTCCTCCATCCATGGGACAGAGGGTGAATTCCTTCCCGGGGAACATCCATCTTGCATTTTCTTTGCTATTGTGATTTGTGGGCCATGCAATTTGCATTTACGGCTGAGATCTGCCACTATGTTTACATGCCCAAATCTGTTATTACAACTGGAGTTTAATTGCAGCTGTTGTGGAGCAATTGTTTCTAGATGATGTCAATTTGCATTTACAGCTGAGTACTGTGAATATGGCACTGGAATGTACTCCCTACATAGTTATTACAACTGGGGTTTACTTACCAAGCAACTGCTTATCGTGAACATGAAACTTTAATGTACATAGTTTTCACAATTGGTGTTTAGTTGCTTTGTCATCAATATTTTCATTTAGATGCCTTGTCAGGAAGACATAAATAGTTGCCGAACATGCTCCCTTGGAATTATAGTAATATCTTGTTGTCTTAATGTTCAATCTTCTGGTTGTAATTATCTGCAGTCACTTGATGACACAAACGCAACTACAGTTGATCCAAGCTATACTATCTCTCTTATAAGGCAACTAATACCTAAGGGATCCAGTGTGGAGAAAGAGTTCAGGTGGTGGTACTTCCAGATTTCCCCCCATTAAGTTTGTTTAGCAATGAAGGCTGTCATTAAAACGACCTGGTTGTCCTAATAATGTCTGCCTCATGCAAAAAGTGACAAGCAAAGGGTCAATTCTGATGACAGGGATTCAACGCAACCGGATAACACGGATCCTTCTGAGAAAAGTGACAAGCAGGGTCTTCCAGAAGAAAGAAGTGTCAGTCCTAAGGATCAGTTGGAAGAGTGTGGTTGTATTCTGTGGGATCTTGCGGCTAGTACACCTCAAGCAGAACTTATGGTATTTATCTGCATCATTCTCTTGTATAAGGATGTATTTCTTCTATAGGTTTGTCATAAACAGAAGGCGAACCGTTTTGCTATATGAAACTTGTTTATTGCTGCTCAATTTTTTACTGAACAAGATACTAGCAAGCAGGAAGTTTGAGAGATTTTGATTGCCTTATCTGCACTGGCTTTAGACATTGTCTGGATATCCTGGGTTTTAATACGATGTGGTTGGCTTGTTAGATCAATTAGGAGTAGATAAGCAAAGAATTAAGGTGGATAATTGTAATTGTCTCATTCTTTTAGTTTTGTAGCTCCTTTGTGCTTATATTTTATCTATAAATTTTGCTGGTGATAGCTACTTGTAGTGTGAATGCTTATGTCATAATAACATGCTAATTCTAACAAACATTTTAAATGGAAGAATGGCCAGGTTGCAGTAAGTCAAAAGTATTTCTCCTAAATCCTAATTGATCTAACAGCAAATCAAGTGTTCAAAGGAACTACAAAAGGAAATTAAGGCATAATAAACAGAATTTATCCACCTTCCTTTATACCTTAGTAATTGTGCATCTTCTGCTGTTAACAACACTATATTTAACCCTTGTAGATTAATAATCTTGTGATTGAAGTGCTTTTGGAAAACCTTCATACGGCAAATTCTTCTAGGGTGAAGGTGAAATGAAATTTTCCTCTACTGCTCCCTCTCTTTTTGCTAAGCATGTATTGAAGTATCTTGTTTCTTCGAATCTTTTGTCCCTGCAGGAAATTTGTCTTGGAATCATGGGAAACTTAGTCTGTCATGAATCTCTAGTTGCTGCAATCTCTTTGAAAAAAGGTTTAATTGCAACTGTTGTGGAGCAATTGTTTATAGATGATGTCCAATGCCTTTCTGAAACATTCAGGTTGGGTATCTTTGGGATTAAGTTTTTTTTTTTTTGCCGGACTCAAAGTTATTATTTAGAACCAATTTTTTTTATTATTTATTTATCAGCTGTTTGACAAGCTGTTTATTATTCTAGCATTGCAAGATATTTCATCCCGTGAAATTTAAGCCTTATCATGTGAAATAGATCTTGGTAGTTTAGCTCAGCACACACACGATTACCATGTTGATATATTATTTATGTTCTTGAATTTGTGCATTTTGTATTGGTCAGATACCCATTCAATTTTACTCCCTCCGTCCGGAAATACTTGTCATCAAAATGAATAAAAGATGATGTATCTAGATGTATTTTAGTTTTAGATACATTCTTTTTTGTCCATTTTGATGACAAGTATTTTCGGACGGAGGGAGTACCACATAACTATGCAAATGCCCACATGCAAAACTACACATCCTTACATCACATGTTACATGCATACCTACATTTGGGCATACCCAATCAATCACTAGTTGTTGAAGTTGTGGATGAAAATGCTTGAACATACAGCACTTTTGCAAAAAATATAACCATTTTCAACTGTGTTAGTAGGTTATGTACTTATGTTATTGGGGGATAGGAGCTAAGTAAATTTAGATTTTGTTTTTCTTGATAATTTAATTTTCTATTGTCGATGTTCAAAACTTGGAGAAGCTGCTTTCTAATTGTTCTGAGTTGTAGACAATGAGAATTGAGAAGTTCCATCTATGCTCTGTTCTTTTTTGCTTATTTTGACTTGTGTTGCTGTCTGTAAAAAAAAAATTCTTACACCCCGAGATAGTTGGAATGAGTATTATTGCTAAGTTTCATCAGTGGTGCATCCTCACACAGTTTTTCTTAGACAGGTTGTTGGCTGCCATTCTTCGGTCCAGTGCATTTGTTTCTTGGGCTCAAGCTCTTTTACCTGATGAGGTTCTTTCACGTATTCTATGGATAGTTGGGAAGACAGATAATTCTACATTACTTGAAAAGGTATTGTACTGAATTCGTATATGCAACTTGTTGTGACTGCGTATTGTACTGAATTCGTATATGCAACTTGTTGTGACTGCGTATTGTACTGAATTCGTATATGCAACTTGTTGTGACTAATCCGTAGAGTTGGTCCTCACAACTTTAGTGACTTCTGTTCTTTTTAAATTGAATTTTGACATATATGGACACATTATATTTCTTTTGTAGGACTTGTGTAACATAAATTGTTTTAATCATCTTAGCTCATTCTTCTATACATGATTGTTAGGCATGTGTGTTTGCCTGCTTAACTCTGTTATCAGTTCACCATATCCTGAGGTAGTTTCAAGAAGGTCGTCGTCGAATAGTTTCTATGGACTGTTTCATCTTCCCAAACACTTCCTTAGTTGTATGGTCCAGTCTTACTCATTGCTACCATATCCATGTTATCCGAACAATGTAGAATTATCCTTGGTCAGAATGAGGTCCTGTTTTTTCCCATGGCAATTGCTTGGTTCTCTTCTGTGAAAATTCTTCTCTTAGGGGAATATCTGAATTTTTTTGGCTGCATTTTGGTAACAGTTGATACTCTTGAGAAACATGTGACTGCAAATTGCAATTTTATCAAACTTTTAGCTGCAGAGGTCTTATGGTCTTTGAACCAGCATCTATTTGCTTATCGTTCTACAATAACTTTTATAGCAGTGAAAGCATTTATTTTCCTACAATTATACTGTAAAACTAATTTTGCCCATTGTTATGTGTTGTATGATTCGGTTGAAATTGTCAGCCCAGCCGAACTATCGCAACTACTTTCATCTTATTATACTATGGTTCAGCTGAAAAATTTCCATCCTTTATATTTGCATGTGTTTAACTGTTTGGTTATTTCGTATGTGAATTACTGGTTGCAGATCATTGACTTCCTATCAACTGTCATTGATAATCGAGATGTGATTGCTATGCTTATCCAGCCCTTGCTTAAACTGGGTCTAGTTGACCGTGTTATTGGGTTACTAACAACTGAGCTTGAAAGATCAGCGGATGAGAAGCTAGACAGGTATGTTGAACTAACTTGAAATTCGGCAAGGTTTTCATTTTATAAAAGTTATCTGTTACAGATTTTGAACTATTATTGTTCAAGGTATCATGGAAGCTTCTTCTATGTACTCCCTACATTCCAAAATGCAAGGTGTATTAATTTTGAGAAAAGTCAAACTTATCTAGGTTTGGTCAAATAGAAAAGCGTTTGACCTTAAAACTTATACACTTTAAATTATAGATTGGAGGGAGTATTTGGTAAATTTTCTGTAGTTTAAGAATAAATCATAGGAAAAACACCTAAGGGCCTGTTTGGATATGTGGTATTTCTCTGGAGATTTATGGCATTCAGTTCGATTATGGGCTGAATGCTGAAGCTCCCAAAACAGTTGTGTAAGGAACCCTCAAGGATTTGAATCCTCCATAGTCCCGTTTAAAGTCATTGTTTCAAATAGATCCTTAAAGCTTCATAGAATATTTTTTATATTTCATGTCTTCTAGGTAAAGTTTAGGTCCTTAACCTATCTTCTGAGATGTGGCCATTTGTTGTTTCCCAATAATATGGTCTGAGCATTTTAAGTTTCTTACATTCCCACTTCCTAGTTTTAATTTAATAGGACTGTAGCTGCATTTCTCTGTCACTGCGATAACCCTTCTTAGTTTTTGAATTTTGAATTAACAACCTGGGACAGTAATGGATTTACCTTACCTTTTTCTTAACACGTTTCAGATCGGATTCTCTTGAATTGATCCTTCACTTCATGGAAGAATTATCAGCCATACACTGTGTTTCAAAGGCAATGACATCGAATGACTGGCTGATTAAAGTGTTAGTTAACATGATCAAATCGCCTGATAAAGTTGAGGTGAGCATGTTGCCACTGCTACCATTTCATATATTTGTTCATCAGCCCAGTCGAATTCTGGTTCATACATTTTGGAAGAAATGCATTATGTTGTTGCCTCCTTGGTACCCAATTGTTAGCTTGACCAACTCATAACTCTTAACAAGCAAGCTGTTCCGAATTTTTTGATTGTCAGTAAGTCATGAATTTTTTTTCCGGAAATTTGAAGAAACATTCCTTGCCTCTTCCGTTTGTACATTTGGCAAACTTCACCTTGCATTAATTCTTGTGATTCCCCACCTCTACAACCTCAATGGTGACCTAGGATGTCTCACTTGAAAGATCTGTAGATTCAGATGTATGAATGCAAGTCAAGCATGGCAATTGTATTCTTATTCACAAACTCTTCTTCAGGTTGCAAGCTATTGTGCTTCGGTGGTGATCGTAATATCAAATATTTTGACAGATGGAAAGCATTTGGTGCCTAAGATATCCCGTGGCAGGCACATTTTTTCTTAGCACTTATCTTATTTTCTAAGCAACTATCGTATATTTGCTAAGCAGTGCACTGCATGACTTGAAATCAATGTTATGGGAGAGAGTCATTGAGCACCGCTTAAGAAGAATGACAAGCGTGACCAAAAATCAGTTTGGTTTCATGCCTGGGAGGTCGACCATGGAAGCCATTTTCTTGGTACGACAACTTATGGAGAGATATAGGGAGCATAAGAAGGACTTGCATATGGTGTTCATTGACTTGGAGAAGGCCTATGATAAGATACCGCGGAATGTCATGTGGTGGGCCTTGGAGAAACACAAAGTCCCAGCAAAGTACATTACCCTCATCAAGGACATGTACAATAATGTTGTGACAAGTGTTCGAACAAGTGATGTCAACACCGATGACTTCCCGATTAAGATAGGACTGCATCAGGGGTCAGCTTTGAGCCCTTATCTTTTTGCATTGGTGATGGATGAGGTCACAAGGGGTATACAAGGAGATATCCCATGGTGTATGCTCTTTGCGGATGATGTGGTGCTAGTTGACGATAGTCGGATGGGGGTAAATAGGAAGTTAGAGTTATGGAGACAAGCCTTGGAATCGAAAGGGTTTAGGCTTAGTAGAACTAAAACCGAGTACATGATGTGCGGTTTCAGTACTACTAGCTGTGAGGAGGAGGAGGTTAGCCTTGATGGCCAGGTGGTACCTCGGAAGGACACCTTTCGGTATTTGGGGTCAATGTTGCAGGATGATGGGGGTATTGATGAAGATGTGAACCATCGAATCAAAGCCGGATGGATGAAGTGGCGCCAAGCTTCTGGCATTCTCTGTGACAAGAGAGTGCCACAAAAGCTAAAAGGCAAGTTCTACAGGATGGCGGTTCGACCCGCAATGTTGTATGGCGCGGAGTGTTGGCCGACTAAAAGGCGACATGTTCAACAGTTAGGTGTGGCGGAGATGCGTATGTTGAGATGGATGTGTGGCCACACGAGGAAGGATCGAGTCCGGAATGATGATATACGAGATAGAGTTGGGGTAGCACCAATTGAGGAGAAGCTTGTCCAACATCGTTTGAGATGGTTTGGGCATATTCAGCGCAGGCCTCCAGAAGCTCCAGTGCATAGCGGACGGCTAAAGCGTGCGGAGAATGTCAAGAGAGGGCGGGGTCGACCGATTTTGACATGGGAGGAGTCCGTTAAGAGAGACCTGAAGGATTGGAGTATCGACAAAGAGCTAGCTATGGACAGGGGTGCGTGGAAGCTTGCTATCCATGTGCCAGAGCCATGAGTTGGTTGCGAGATCTTATGGGTTTCACCTCTAGCCTACCCCAACTTGTTTGGGACTAAAGGCTTTGTTGTTGTTGTTGTTGTTGTTGTTGTGCCATTACAGTGATCCAGTCTTTCAATTGTTTCAGATTTAGCGTTCCTGGAAGGCCTACTTGAAGTTCTTCCAGAGGTCCCTGATGATGACCAAGCTCGATATGCACTTTGGAGTATCTTAGCACGTATTCTGGCACAAGTGCAAGGAACTGAGTTAAACTCCTCGTCCCTCGACCAGTTTGCGTCTCTGTTCTCAGGCAAGTTCGGCCTCATCAAAGATGACCTCGAGAGTCAGGTGGTTGATGAAGAGAAGTTAACACCTGAGGATGCTCTCCTGAAGGGATGGACATCGAGATGTGTATCCTTTAAAACAATATATACAATTTGTCCTTCATGGAAATCTAGATCTTAAGCTACATTTACAAACTAACATGATGGGATACATCTCGGCAGCAGCAATCGCATTGTTTTTCCTATGCTACAAAATATCTGTAACAGCTCGTGGCAATCTCCTTCTTCATGGAGAGATGGATCGAGGAGAAGTCCTCGACTGGAGACTCCATCGACAATGCTCGGGAGGTGCTGAGCTACTGCCAGAAGGCGCTCAGCTAACCGGAAACTCCACTCCATTGACAAGCTTGCTGCGGTTTGTAATCAACGCTGCTGACCTGAGAAAGAATGCGGCATGTGGCCGCTGTGATTTTGGAACCGGGAGTCTGTTATAACCTACTGTCATTTTAGACTATACGGCAACCTGTAAAGAAAATCGGCGAATGGAGATTAACTAGGGGCATGGGTGGGGATATACGAGTTTTGGGCATGGGTGGTGATACAAATTTTTTTGGGAGATGTTCGATTGCCAAGTTTGATAAGTCGCAAATTTGGTCTAAAGTTTTCGTTTTCTGGGTAAGAACTATTTCTGTCATCCGAATCGATATGTAAACCTGAGACATAGATGCAGATGTGGTTTTCATTTCTACGTTTGAATGCCAGTTTTCTCATACTTTTTGATAAGCTAGAGAATGAATTTCCCATGAACGCCAAAGCAGATTTCTGTCAGAAAGCAAGACTGTCATCCCAGCAGCTCTAGAGAAGGAATAATTAAACAGGCATCTTTGGGTCTCCAGTGCCAATGCACCTGGATTGAAAAACAAAATAGAAGTTGCAAAAAAAGTCAAAAATTTCCTGAGACTTTTTGGAAACAAACGATGTAGTGTTATACTGGAGTAAAAAGTTTGGCAAAGAAATGACTTTCATGGTATTTTGGGTGAATAAAAAACAAAACAAAACTAGCACTATATAAAGAGTTATTATTCACACTTTTTCTACTCGCAAATTAAAAGAAAATCGCCCTGAAGTTAACTATGAATTTTGTTTTTCTCCATTGTAGCCCGTGATGGCAGAAAGGTTCAGTTTTATTGTAAGAAACCCAAGGTTCAGTGCTATTAAGTTTTTTTAGGGAAGTAGCACTGGTTTTTCTCTCTTTTTTTTAGAAAAAGCAAAGGTTTAGGTCGGTCAGGTGTAGTTAGTATCATCTTGATATTGAATATTACCTTTACCAATAATTTAGGTTTTTGAGTTGGGATTAATTTCCAAGTTTAAATCATCACGTTCCTGTGGCAGTTTTCGAGTTATTCATCCCCTAAAAGTTATAGTATGTGTCGGCGGCAATGGTCGTTCGGTGATCCATGGACCTCGATGTAATTCATGTTTAATGTGTTTTGTACTTTCGATAAATCTTTATAATAGATTCGATCTTTTCGCAATTTTTTTACAGTATGTACTCCTCCGACCTATATTAATTGTCACTCGTGCTACAATTATGAAAGAAGTGTTTTTTTCTAGCTCATGACAGCCCGTACAACAAATACCGGGGCCTTTCACCGTCCGAGCCCAGTCTAAAAGCCCGCATCGATTATGTGCGGCCCTTCCAACCATTTGCGCCCACAAGGCCACAACTGCCAGCAGCAGCAAAGACAGGAACCGCAACCGCGAGCCGGTGAGAAATGGAGGGACGCCCCCGCGGCGGCGGCGGCGGCGGCCGGACGGCGATGGACTACTCGCTGGCGGCGCTGAAGCTGTTGGCCTCGCAGCTGGCGGGCTCCACCACGGCCCCCTCCTCCGAGGGCTCCTCCCCGGCGCAGATGCTCTTCGGCATCCGCTTCCAGCGCGCCTGGATCCAGGTCCCGTCTTCTATCTTCCCCGTCCCGTCCCTTCCTTTCCTTTGCTCGGAGCCCTTGCCCTTGCCCTGACGGCTCGCTGCGGCAGGCAGGGCGTGGTGGTGCGCGCGGACTACAGCGTCGCCGACGGGAGGCTGTTCGTGGATGACGGCTCCTGCGTCACCGAGCTCATGCTCCGCCCCGAGGATGCCAAGGGCCAGCCCTGGCGCCCAGGTTCCCCCAATCTCTCTCTCTCTCTCTCTCATTTTGTCTTGCCTTCTCCTTTCTCAGATATGATGATGTATTGAGTGTTGACTAACTGTGCTTGTGCTGCAACATTGTTCATGTAGTAGTAGTAGTTTTGCTGCTGTTGCTTAGTAACATCAGCTGTATGCCTGTATTTCCCCTGAAAAAAAAGCCTGTCATGTAATACGAAACTGCATGCGAAGACAACCTAGAATTTACTTTAGAACCCACTCGAGATGATCGATGCAAGAGTTGAACAATCCCAGCCACCATCAAAATACTCTGCAGGTGCAGGTGTACTCTTTGCAGTAGAGGCTTCTTTACCACAAGATGGCCTCATGAAGTAATCCATCCATTATTATCAGACCTGGTAAAAGTGCCACTCCCTCCGATCCAATTTGAGCTAAAACCATGACACTTATTATAGATCAGAGGGAGCAGTACTTATTAGTAAAAATAGTTGCTATTGTTTTTACAGTGCTTTTACTCTCTTCGTATATTGCGCATCCAACCGTCGTTTCTTTTGCAAGCCAATTCATGATTTCTTTACTCTAGTTGATTGATGGCTCTATTTTGTGTTGTAGGGATGTATGTGCTGATTATTGGGGCGTATATTGCACCCCAGTCTACGGAAAGTCTGCCGATGGTCAAGGTTCCGTCTCCCTCTCTTACTCTCTTTGTGTATCCTTGCTTGCTTATTTCCATCCACATACTGAGAAGAATTCGAGGTTCTCTGTTGGTGCTTTCTTTATTATTTGATGCAAACTTCAGTTTTGGAACCATTTGTTTGCTTGAGCCGACACCTGGAGTTTCAGAGGCTGCCTGACTAATGGTTATACAAAAAGGAAATAGTAATGCATGTTATGTACAATTTAGTAGTCTCACTCGTGGAAGTGGTTCATACTTTAACTTCGATAAATAGCACCCATGATTTCGGGCCTGGCATCCTTCAAACTGCAGTGCAGATTTTATTGATAAAGTGCGATAGTCCTAGATTTGTTCAAGTTTTTGGTTATCTGATTATGTCAGTTTTGCAACTCATCATTTGAACGTATTGAGAATAACAGAAAGTTTAGTAATGTCAATACATGCTGTCGTAGTGTTGTAATCATCATGGTATCAGATTATTACAAGAGCTGTCTAATGTATGGATGGGTAATCTTGACATGTAATGTTTCCCATGCTTCTTTAAATCCAGCATCTGGTACATCTCAGCACAAGAAAAAAGTGCGAAGCAGTTTCTTGGATTCGTTTTTGTTTGACTCCCTAGATTATCATTAGATTATGTGTTCAGTCTCCAGTTAATTGCCACTTTACCATGGCTTACCAATGCAAATCAAAATGAAAGCTTTTGTCTGAAGTACTGAGTAGGTGGTTATTGTATGTATTCTCAATGCTTACGACACGTGAGATTTCATAGGAATATCCTGCATCACGGTGCATGTTGTCGGCCTCTTACTTAAGCATCCCTAGACTTGATCGTTGCAGGTGCACAAGATAGTGGATCTCTCTGCGCAGCCGGACCGTGAAGCGATGTGGTACATGGAAGTGGCCGAGGCTTACAACTTCTTCTACAAGGCTGACGCCTCTGGTGCCGGCTCACCGCCGTGAGCACTCCTTGGTCTCTCCTGATGATCCGTTTCAGTGCAGCGCCCTTGACATTGCTGCCACTGCTCTGTTCCTCATGACTGCTACACTGTCGTAGATTGCTGCTGGTAACTCATCTCAGAGAATGCTCTGCTTTCCTTTTGCTGCTGAGGTCGGCAGTCCATATAGGCTTAGATTTTAGGCTCACGCATTTCTTTTCGAAGCTTTAGCCGAACTTTTCTTCGTTGTACCACCATAGCTTCACTTGCAATGGAAAACATAGAGAATTTTTTTGTGTGTGTGGGCTAAACATAGAGAAATTCAACCACTAAAGTACCTACAAGACATGTAGAAGACCAAACCTCATTTAACCCGCGCAATAGTAGGCCACCACGTACGACAGAGATTGGCAAATATACCAAGCATATCGACAGGGGCATCACAAAGATTGGCAAATATACCACGCAAGATGTCAGTCAATATCGTGAGGCCAAGCCGATGATCTTGCTCACAAAGTCTCAGAAGAAGAGGTTGTTGAACAAGACGATGATTTCCCCAACGATGCGCATCGAGAAACACCGATGGACACAACATCGACCGCCACCGCCACCGCCACTGCCTAGCACACCGGGGGTACGGGGTGGCCTGATCCGGGGAAGAAACAGGTACGTAGCGGCACAAGATCTGGCAGTAGTGTCTAGGATCAGGGAGAAGGTGTGAGATCCAAAATTGGGGACCAGGTACCATTGGACACTGGACAATGGATGAAGATCCGGTCGACATAATTGGTAACCGGAAGAGCAATGCCAATCTACGTAAGAAATGTTACGTGATTAACGTAAAAGCTTAGTAACAGTTTCGTAGGTGTAGGGTTACTGTTGTTATATTCCACCTCAGCCCTTACGTTAATCACCTGTCGAGTAGAAGCTCTTGGACATGTAGGAGTAGATTCCAAGGAGAAAACCTCCTCCAACTCCAAGTATCTAATCCAAGCAGAGTCTCCTTCACGCATGCAGCTTCGCAAGCACTTGACCACGATCATCCCTATTTAAGCTTGCACTCTTGGAGTGGATACTCCTATCACCAGACTGCCATTGCCATACACACACAGCTGGTTCCAACCAAGCCGACCGACCATGGCGGCCAAGGAGGTGGAGAAGGTGGTCACCGCCGACGAAGAGACAACGGACATCGTCGTCCATAGGGTGCCGTACGGGGACCCGCCGGCGGTCCGGGCGCTGGACACGAGCGAGCTGACCACGTGGTCCCTGTACCGCGCCCTCATCGGCGAGTTCACGGCCTCCCTCGTCCTCCTCTACGTGAGCATCGCCACCGTCATCGGGTACAGGAGCCAGTCCTCCGCCCCCGATGACCGGTGCACCGGCGTCGGCTACCTCGGCGTCGCCTGGTCCTTCGGCGCCACCGTCTCCGTCCTCGTCTACTCCACCAGCGGCGTCTCAGGTAGATATATACACATCTCTGTCACAACATACAATATTTTCTCCGTCCGTAATTACTTGTCGTAGAAATGGATAGAAATAGGTGCGTATCTAGAACCAATGGTCGCCTTGCGTGTGCAATGCAGGCGGGCACATAAACCCGGCGGTGACGTTCGCGCTCTTCATGGCCGGGAAGGTGACGCTGGTGCGCTCGGTGCTGTACGTGGCGGCGCAGTGCCTCGGCGCCGTCGTCGGCGTGGGCATCGTCAAGGGGATCATGAAGCACCCCTACGACGACCTGGGGGGCGGCGCCAACGCGGTGGCCGGGGGGTACTCGCTCGGGGCGGCCCTTGGCGCCGAGACCTTGGGCACCTTCGTCCTCGCCTACGCCGTCTTCTCCGCCACCGACCCCAAGCGCACCGCCCGCGACGCCTTCGTCCCCGTACCAGACGCCTTCTCCTCTCACTCTCAGCTAGCTAGCTCGTGGTGATCGCCGCCGGACCTGTACATATATGATGATTTGTCGTCAATTAATTGCAGCTGGTGGCGGCGCTCCCGATCGGCATGGCGGTGTTCGTGGTGCACCTGGCGACCATCCCGATCACCGGCACGGGCATCAACCCGGCGAGGAGCCTGGGTGCCGCCGTCCTGTACAACCAGCACAAAACCTGGAAGCAACACGTACGTGGTGGGACCCATGCACTGCACTACTACTCCGTCTGTTTCTTTTTAGTTTGCATATAAAATTTGGTCAAAGTCAAATTTTATAAAATTTGACTAACTTTATAAGAGAAAAGATCAACAATCACAATATGAAATCAATATTGTTAGATGCATCATGGAATGAATTTTCATACCATACAGCGTTAGTATCATAGATGTTGGTATTTTTTATATAAATTTAGTTAAACTTTGTGTAATTTGACTTTGACCAAATCTTATATGCATAATAAAAAAAAGAAGGGAATACATTGTTGTCGCCATTCATTGCTTTTCTTGGAATGAATGAGGAGTGTTCCGTTGATGATCTGTATGCAGTGGATCTTCTGGGTCGGGCCTTTCACCGGCGCGGCCTTGGCGGCGTTCTACCACAAGATCGTGCTGCGCGACGGGGCTGTGGTGAAGGAGTCGCTGGCGATGGGCTCGTTCAAGAGGAATAGCTCCACCGCTTGAAGATTGATCGAGGAGAGGAGACCATGCATGCACATGCCTATATAGTACTATTGTTTCGTCGCTACAAGTGGGTTCCATGCCATGCCGGTGTCACTTCAGCCATATACGGTGCCACGTCGGCACATTTTACGTCTACGAATGAGATTAGCACCATATTTGCACGTTCATGTGCCAAGTTTTAGAATCAGTTTGACGTATTTTTCAAATTCAGATACTAACGTGAATGTTTATGACAAGTTCAAGCATCACTGATGTATTTACCTTTTTTCCATCCGTATAATGAGAATAAAAGAGTTGTTGGTTGGTCCCTTTTTACTACCTCTGTCGGCCCTGTAATGTACGGAATCTTGCTATAGTACCGTTGGTTAATTAAGCGTGTCTTGATGTGTGTTAGTTGTTAATAAGCGGGATCACTAGTGCAGAATGCAAACAGTTTGAAACTTCTTTCCACAGTTTTGAACCGCGGTCTTGTGTGAAGGTGTGTGATAGGGGATCTACCGTACAAGACCTAGATTAATCGTCTGCGATTGCTTCTCAAATCACACACGAAAACACTAAAGTGCACGTGTGTGATCGGGAGAGCTATCCGGAACAAGCCGTATGAGATGTGCTAACCATCCCACAGAATTTGCTTAAGGAAAATGTTTGCATTGGTACGCTATATCATACACGACGCGGCCTAAAAAAGCTTGTGCGATAGGGCTATCCATCATCCACGCTTTTCAAACATTCGCGGCTGGCAACATATCGCAAACAGTTATCTAGGAGACTAGGACGACATCACGATCTGCAAAATCCCCCAGATTCCCCTCCCTATAGATTTTTTTTAGCGTGTAACAAGGGCATTTCCGAGAGATATCTGGACGGTGAGATGTAAAGTTAATCAACGGAGAAAAAATGGTGAAACGATAGAGAATTCAGACATTTCATGTAAAGCGGTTTCGAGAGATATCTGGACTGTGAGATGCAATGTTAATCAACGGAAAAACACTGAGGATTTTGATAAATTGATTTTCTGACATGAGGCATTGCCCTGCGAAATATAAACCGCCGTGATGGCACTTTTTTAGAATAAAATGCATTTAAAAATCATCATCATACTATATTTTATAATTCTAATTTCCAAACTAGTCACAATATTTTGTGGAAGCATTATTCTCGTAAGCAGTTGCTAACAAGAAAGAAATCACAGACTAAATCCATGGGACCCATGCACCCATTATTCACGGAAAACAGTTAGTATCAGGAAACAAATCACAACTGAGTACTCTTTTCTTTTTAGTCTGCATATAAAATTCAGTTTTACTAAAGCACATCTAGATGTGCCCTAATTATTGGGCATCTAAATCTCATGTCGTTTGATTTTACGTTTAGATTCGTGTAAACATTTTCTTTCCTCTTTTTTCTTTTCTTCCTAGTTTGATTGAGCCACTTAGATATGCAATAACTAGAGCACATCTAGATGTGCCAGACACACCTATAAAATTTAGTCAAAGTCAAACTATGTAAGATTTGACCAAATTTATATCAAAAGATATCAACACCTACAATGCTAAGGCTATATGCTATGAAAATTAATTTCATGATGCATCTAATAATATTGGTTTTATATTGTGAATGTCGATATTTTTTCTATAATGTTAGTCAAAGTTTACAAAGTTTGACTTTGACCAAATCTTATATGCAGACAAAAAAACAAAAGAAGTATTAACTACCACGATACCCACACGCTAGGATCGCAGGAAGGTTTTAGTCCTATGGCTATTGACTGGTCATTTTATCAGACCAGTCAATAGCCATAGGGTAGAGGTGATCGAAGACGACATTGCCATTTTTTTTCCTGAGAGGGACTCATTCATCACATTCAGTGCTGTCTTAACTTCAAGTTTTAACTCATGGGAGAAACCTTTGCTGGAAAAGAACTGAGGATTTTGATAAATTGATTTTGTGACCTGAGGCATTCCTTTGAAATACTAGTAAGTTTGCACGTGTAACGCACGCCTTGACTAATGCTCTTTTCTAAGATACATCTATTCCCAATCAAAACACTTTGTCTGTAGTTATAGTTCTTAACGGCAGTGTAAGAAAATGACAACAATGAAAAACAACCAAGCTAACAATTCATATGACATGGTAACATACTTTCCAGCTCAAAGTCAACATGGTTTGGGCCAAATGAAAATGCAAACCTCTTGTAGTAATCTCCGCCGCCCTTTTTTTTGCGAGCATAATTGCTGGTCACTTGATTTGCATAGTTTTCTTTGGCATCCAGGATCTAAGAAGAACCCTTCAAGGTTTCCTAGAAGTGTCTCACTGTGAGAGGAAAAAACATGAGGTTAAACCTCAGTACGAACAATAGAAACTACTGGCTTCGAGCTTACCCTACTAACTTGATGCCTCATGTTCATAGCTGCTTCATGTGTCCTATTTATCCTATGCACCCTGTTTGCGCAAGGTGATTAGAGTTTCTGTAGCATCTTCCTTGATGGTTTCAGCAAGCCAAAGGTTCACTTTCTGAGTGATGAACTCCACATGTATTCATAATTAATTGGAGCAGTAGAAAACTGAAAACCTGGAACTATGAAATATCGGTGGATGAAATTTATGGAAGCACCAAAATGCAGGAAATTTAAATATACCTATATATTCTGATTTTTAGGACATTCAAAAGAGTGATTTTAATATGAGAAAAAAATATTGGATGTCGGTCAATGTGCTACATATCTGAATGGTTTTCTAATCAAACTTAATTACATATATGGCACACGAAATGATAAACGCCTGGCCGTAACAGTCAAAACTCATTACCCTGTTTTAATAAAAAAATAACACTTCACAAGAACAATTTAGCTAGATGCATAGTTTTTTTTTTTTGAGATAGTTAGATCATTTCATTGTGAAATAGAATTATTTAAACGACATGTCTGTTTGTTCCCTGACTGCTTACCTCCAAAATATATAACAGTCATGAATATTAAACACTTGCATATGAGCTTTGATAAGTCAAGCACATGTACACCAATGAAAATTATGTTTTTTATTGTCTTATAAATGATAAATGTGTTGCACAGTTGGAATGGAGACATGCAGCTTCATCCCCATAAAGGTTAGAAGCTTCATTGCAGAAGTCATTCTGCCGCAAACATTCAGAACAAATCAGTATAAGGACATGCATAAGCAAATTAAAGAAAAATGACATATTAGGATTGCACCAATTTGTCTTGCTCAGATGGCTTACCAGCGAAACCTCTGTCATTGATTATTTTATTGCAACATCATAGCTGACTTCATGGAGCTCTTCAGGTCATCTTTTTTTTTTCTAATCTGAAACATGAACACATGGGTGATTAAAAACATTACTTTACATTCAATATGCGCATGATCCTAAATACAAGAGTTTCTGATTGTAACCCTGAAATTTGAATCTAGTGGTTTGCCATTGATAACCTGCGCATTCTCTTGTTAAGTTGGTAATCACTAAAGCTGACTTGAAACAGAACATATATGAACTTCTAAGCAATCACATCCTAACCTCCTGTTTTGAGCTTGCCAATCCTGATTAGTGACATTCCCAAGCCCTTCATTTAGCAGAAGACTTACTTATTACCTTTCTTCTTATGTCGTCTAGATGTTGGACTTCAGTGGCTAGTAAATTATCCAGAACACGGGTAGTCAGTGGTCATGCTCCTACGCTAGTAAAAAATCAGCCCATACTTAGTTGAGATATAAACCGCCATTATGGCATTAAATTTTTTTGGTGGGCCTTTTCACCGTCTGAGCCCAGTTTGGAAGCCCGCGTATCGTGTATGGATGTGGAGCCCTACCCTACCACCATATGCGCAACTTTGCATAAAAAAAAAAGAACATACCGCAACTGCGACCAGCACGAATCGCAACCGCGAGTAAAATGGAGGGGCGCCCCCGCGGCGGCGGCGGCGGCGGGCGGACGGCGATGGACTACTCGCTGGCGGCGCTGAAGCTGCTGGCCTCGCAGCTGGAGGGCTCCACCACGGCCCCCTCCTCCGAGGGCTCCTCCCCCGCGCAGATGCTCTTCGGCATCCGCTTCCAGCGCGCCTGGATCCAGGTCCCCGACCCCGAGCCCGACCCATCCCATCTTCTCCCCACCATTCCCCGTTCCTCTGCTCGGAGCCCTGACGACTTGCAGCGGCAGGCAGGGCGTGATCCTGCGCGTGGACTACAGCGCCGGCGACAACGGGAGGCTGTTCGTGGATGACGGCTCCTGCGTCACCGAGTTCATGCTCCGATCCGAGGATGCCAAGGGCCAGCCCTGGCGCCCAGGTTCTCCCAACCTTCTTCGATCCCCTCTGCTTATGCTCCGTTTCTTAGATATGTTGTTTCTGAAGATCAACTTTGCCTGTGCGACGTAATCAAATTGCACGTGTTGTTTTGCTGCTCTAGTGCTGTTGATGCGAAACTGCTTGCAAAAATAAGTGTGGAAAACCTAGAAATTACCACAAGACAAGATGCCCCATGAGTTAAATTAATTATCAGACCTGGCAAAGTGGTACATACACTAGTATTTTTATTGTTTGCATTTTGCAATGCTTTTACTCTCTTCGTGCTCTGCTTCTTTTTCAGGCTAGTTCATGTTTTATTTACTGATGTCCCTATTTTATGCTGTAGGGATGTATGTGCTGATTATTGGGGCATATATTGCACCCGACTCTACGGAAAATCTGCCAGCGGTCAAGGTTCCATCCCCCTCCCTTGCACTCTTTGTCCATCCTTGTCTGCTTACATTCATATCATATTTGTATCCATATACTGAATTTTTGAGGTTTTCTGTTGGTGCTTTCTATATTGTTTGAGGCGAAGTTCAGTTTTGAAACCATTTGAATACTTGAGCCAACACCTGGAGTTTCAGGCTGCCTGACTAATGATTATGCAAATAGAAAGAATAATAGTAATGTCTGCTCGTAGTACACTACTAGTACTCATGTACAGTCTAGTAGTCTCACTCGTGGGAGTGGACGAGGTGTTCATCCTTTGAACTTCAACAGCACTCATGATTTTGGGCCAAAAATTACAGTTTTTGTCTTAAGTGCAAATTTCAGCAGTTGTTTACTGTTTGTATTCTCAATGCTTGCCACTCCTAAGATTTCACAGAGAAGCCGTTATATCTTGCATCATGGTGCATGCTGTCAGATACATCTCTTACCTCCTGGATTTGATCGTTGCAGGTGCACAAGATAGTGGATCTCTCGGCGCAGCCGGACCGTGAAGCGATGTGGTACATGGAAGTCGCCGAGGCTTACAACTTCTTCTACGAGGCCGATGCCTCTGGTGTCGGCTCACCGTCATGAGCACTCTTAACACCTTGCCCCCTCCTGATGGTTCGTGTCACTGTAGCACTCGTAGCACTGCTGCCACTCTGTACCCGTGCTCGTTACCTTGTTCTAGGCCGCCCGCTGGTAACTCAGAGAGGCCCTTTTGGTGCTGCGAATTGTTTCAGGGTTATCTCGGATGAACGTTGGAGCACGTCCAAATTCCAACAGCGAGAAAATTGACTGGAATCTCCCAACATTTCATGCGACTGATTCTTGATGTCTCTTGCAGTCTCGTGTTGGGCCGCCGCTAGTGGTTCTGTTGATGACTTAATGTTTCTTGCATCAGGATTCGCTTGGGTTGCATCAATTTTGTGAACCCGTTATGGTTTGAGTTCACTACACTTATGAGATCAGTAATTTTGGAAATGAAACCTAGTATCAAATCGGGCGTCCCCGGAAACATTCTTTTTGTCAGACCCAATCGTTTTATTAATATTTAGGAAACATTTTTGTTGTCAGACTCTTGCAAAACCATTTTGATTAATAAATTTTGACGGAAAGTCTGAAACAAACAAAAAAAATTAGCAACTGGCAGAAGCTCTGCCTTTTTTCATATAAGAAGAAGAAGAAGATAATTGACTAGTTTATATAAGGAAAATTGGCCAAAAACCAATACATGCCCACACACATGCCAGCTCCGAGGCTGCGCCCCAAGTGAGCCGACTACTCTGCCGTCCAAGCAATTAGAGATGACACCCTATCAAATGACCTGGGGCCGCCGCTCCGGTTTACAAACCTTAAGAACACACACGCCGCCCTCGATGTTGCGTACCGGACGAGCTGATGATTTGTCACCCAGGTAACTAGAGTCAACACCCTACAACACGACGATGGAGCCACCCCTTCGTCTTCCACACTGACCACGAGGTCGCATGTCTAATAGAAGACCATACCTCTAAGGTGACAGTACCAAAAACTATCAGTGTCCTCGGTAGGGTGGAGAGCATCGTCGGATGTACCAGAAGGGGTCACACACGAGTATTTTTTACCTAGGATCGGGCTATCATGGTTTGAGGTAACCCCCTACTTTTGCTTTGCTTTTTGATTAATGGTGAAAATACCTCGTGTGAGGGGGGTTACAGATTAGATGTGGTAATAGCTACCAAGGTGTTGATGATAAATCAGATGATCCTCGATACATTGAGCGGCAGGGTTTACAGATTTCCTAACCGGCCCCGACCCAGAATCGACCGAGGGATCCTTGGCTTGCACGCCAAGATGATGACTATCCGAAAGTCGGGCTTTCGGTCGAATGAAGGACCTAGCCTGTAGACAGGTCTCCTGGGCCCCAAACCCGTCCCGTTGACGGGCCTCTTGGCCTATGGGCCACCCCCGGTATAATGTACCATCAATAGCCCCCGAGCTTGTCCGTAGTTTTGGAATCAGTCCTCCTTGAAAACAAAATAAAGGTGGGCTCCTCTCATGTTATATGATTGGATCAACCCAGCTTCTGTCGTCTACCTTCAATAGTGTCACTTGGAAAATTTTTAACAGTTACTTCACACAAGACTTGTGACACCCTGTGTGTGAACGAAACGCCACAATCAATATTCTCCGCCTACTCTTTGTTGGGACGATAACTATTGGGATATTTACACGAAGGTGCTACACAACCTTGTGTGTCTTGTAGGCCATCGGAGAGGAACCCCTCCCCTATTTGATGACCTATAAGGGGAG
>NC_041387.1:20337415-20354390 GCF_002162155.2 Triticum dicoccoides
TGGGTTGTGTAGTTTTTCGGAGTTTTTCAAAAGTTTTGAGACCCATTCGGAACCTTTTGAAATTCTCATATCTAGACCTGAAACTTTTTCAGACATATCTACATTTTTGGAATTACCAAAACCCTTCTGGGACAATCTGGATCCATCTGAAACACTTCCAGTGCTCATTCTCTTATTCCTCTACTAATCATAATTACTATCATTAAGCATGTGACCCTACATGTTTAAAAATAAGCAGATATGACTCGGAACATTTTCCGGTCAATAGTTAGCAGCAAGATATATCCCGCAAAAAAAATTAGCAGCAAGATATGATCACCGTTGTTAACTCTTGTATATTCACGAAGTTCTCGAATGAACCTTTTCTTCCTGAATACCATTCACGATACGTCATAAAAACCTGAGGTGAGATATTATTGGCATCCCCATGATCAACTCCTTAATCACTATACTGGTTATCCTCGTTACCGGCTTTGTTCTCTTTACTTATATTCGTATTCCAGTATCCATGTGATCTCTATCACATGTGTTTGGCCAGACGATGATGATACCACAATAATGAGTGGCCCTAGAGAGTCTCTTCATCGTCGGCGGAGAAAATCCCAGTCTTGACAACTAAGACATATTTTTCCGGCACACTAGGAAGTTATTTTTATTATCACCCAGTTACGACGTGACGTTTGGTAACCCAAAGTAACCATTTGGTATGTTGGTTTACGATATGGTCTAAGAAACTAAGTAGACATTAATACTTTATATGAAAATATTGACAACGTAATAACAATGCAACCGCTCAGTAATTCATAAAGAATCAGTGCAATTATAACACATAAATAAAAACTTAATTACAAACATGAAAATATCACAATAATATTTCATATTCATATTCATATTCGAGAAAACTTAATTGCAACATAATATTCATATTCGAGAAAACGCCTATATAAAATCTGATAAAATAAAAGCCACCTGGATAAGGCCACCATTTATTGTAGCCCTGGCTGAGGACAGAGATCAGGTGACATGCACGTTTGCATGTCACTGTATGCCTTGCAGCCGGAATTTATATTTAAACATTACGAAAAAATCTGAAAAAAATCATGCATGTTCACAGCACATATTAAGATAACCCCTAAAAAATTCAGATCAAAATTCGAAACATACATCAAGAAACAAAAAAGAGAAATCTGTCATGAATAGTTCGCGAATGGTTCTCTGTAGACTATTCACATCTGAGTTTCTCTTTTTTGTTTCTAGGTGTATGTTTCGAATTTTGATTTGAAATTTTTTAGGGATTATCTTAATATGTGCTGTGAACATGCATGATTTTTTTCAGATTTTTTTGCAATGTTTAAATTTGAATTCCAGCGGCAAGGCACACGGTCACCTGATCTCTGTCCCCTGGCTGAACGCCCCGAACACAAACGACGTGCACGCACATCAACAGTCTACTTCGCGGGCGCGTATACGGCCGATGGATTTCTCCGGCACCTTTCCCTCTCCGTCGCTCGCTGTCGCCGGAGAAGAAGGAGGATAGCTCGGCGACGGGACCACCAGCTGTCGACAAGCCGTGAGCTCACCAACTCACCCCCCGCCGGCCAGTCGGTACGTACGGACGACAAAGGAGCAATCACCAGCCCCTGACCCGCCCGCGCCGTCGGATCGGGCGTCGGACGGCCCGGATCCCCCTCCGCGGAAGGCCGGACAGCCACCAGCCCAACCACTGGATAGCATTTCCCTCCCTCCCCCTTCCCGCCTCCCCCTCCCTCCTCCACCTCGCCATTGCCGTCGCCCTCCGAGCCAGCCCAAAAAAACACAGGGCGGGTGCGCTTCATGCCCCCGCGGAGCGCGCGCCCATGGCGTCCGTGCCCGCCTCCTGCCCGCGCCCGCCGCAGGCCGCCGTCCGCCGCCTCCTCCCGCTGCCGCTCCAGCTCCGGCTCGTCTGCCGCCTGCGGAGGCTGCCGCTCCCGCTGCTAGGCCTCTCCGCCGCCGCGCGGAGGGGGGAGGCGCTCCCGCGGGCCGCGGAGGGGGGCGACGGGCGGGCCGCGGCCAAGGAGAAGGAGATGGATGAGGAGGACGAGGAGGAGGATGTGGGAGGGAGGGAGGCGGGCGAGGACGACGGGGCTCGGGAGGCGGAGGGCGCGGGGGCGGCGAGGGGCTCCGGTCGGTTCGCCGCCGACTACATCTCGCTTGGCATCAGGGAGCCCGTCTACGAGGTAGGTCCCCGGCCAACCCCGGCCGGCCAGAAATTGAATTGTTGCAATCACATTGCCATTGCCACATGAAAATCATCATCATCCACCAGGAATGCCCACCTCTGCTCTCAAACACAACCTCCAGGTCCCCTTCTTGCAAAATTGTTCTGAAGGTGTTTCAGACTGCAACTGTATCGGGGCAGTCTGTGAAAACAAGCATTCCATGCCTCTAGTCTAGAAGGAAATACAGTAATTTAGTCATCCTGAGTTTCTGACTACAAATATCTTTTTTCTTGAACACGCATCAAAAGCGTGTCATTGCGTGTTATGGCCAAAAATATGAAGGAGCAGTGTGTAATTTGTTCTCCTATAGTTCAAATCAAGAGTTGGTATGCTAGTTCGATGACATGTTTTCCGAAAGGGTGGGTGGGCTTGGGATGGGGTATGCACAATACAAGGTTTGGAGCTTACCATCATGCAAGATGCAAACTAACCCCCACCTCACCATCGAACTCTACTCAGGTGGTAGAAGTGAAAGCTAATGGAAGCGTGTCTACCGAAAAAATAAGCCGCCGGCAGCTACTGAAATCAAGTGGTATGTAAAATCAATGCGTTTCCAATGCTCTGTACCACAACACATTAACTTCATCATGTTCACCAATCATACTTGCTCGAACTCTCCATATGATTGCATAAACTCTATATACCACTACTACACATTACTTTGATTTTGGCTGGTTATAATTGTAAAATATTCTTGATACGGATGCTTAACATTCTTCTTTGTTGTTTTTAAGTGCTTGCACGCGATCTCATTTTACTCTTGTGCTGCCAGGCCTCCGTCTACGAGATACAAGAAGCGTTGACCCGTCACTATGGCTAATGAATTCAATGCCTTCCCTGCTGGTAACAGGAAACTTTCCAATATTTAACTATATAGGTCTCCCTCTGTTTGCTGTATTCTTGTCATCTGCATCTTTTCAGTTGTAAAAACAATAGATGCCGGGCGACAGACGACCTACTCCTAAGACAGCACAATTGTTTCCTTTTCTCCAAAAGTCAAAACCACCTGGTGTCTTTATAGTAGATTATGGATTTCACAAATACATGTACTTTAACAGATTGGAAAATAAGAAAATAAAGTTAAGTTCACTGCAATTTCTGTCAGACTCATAACATCAGCTGAAGTTGTGCTTAGTTATATGTTTCAGGAACCTTCACTATGACTGATTAAATGCTAATAGGCACTACTTGATTGCTTTGTATAAAAGATGGCTATATGACGGTTTATATGTAGCATGTAAACTCGTGTTTCACCATTTTTGTAGGTACGTGAACAGGCCATATTACTCAACCTTGGTTCCTTGCGAGCAATTGCTATGCATGAACGTGTCCTTATATTCAATTATAACAGGTCAGTTTGTATGTTTGTTCAGAAAAAGACCTACTGGCATTGGTGAACTTGTCATCGTTTGTGCTACAAACTTATCAGTTATTTTCTCTAACATGAGTAGCCCAGGAGGAAAGGTCTTTTTAGAGCTATTACGACCTCGGTTAAATCCAAGGAACATCAATGGTGGGCCTGCAATGCCTTTTCAACTTGAGGTAATAAATATATAGATACTATATTCATCTGCATTTGCAGTCTAAATGGTGTTAATTTGACAACGTGTTGCCTTGGCTATATGTTTTCTTCACTACCTATATCCTTAGAAAATAGAAACTTGGGAAGTTTTCTGTCTCTTGAGGTTTACTGATTTGAACTCACCCAGTATTTGGGAGTCTCAGCATTCGTAAAAGAGCTGCTTATTTCTGTTCATATCTATATCATATTTTTCCCAATGAATCATGTCGAACAGTTAAGTATTTTTAATTTAAAAGTAGCATAGCATCGTTGCAAGTTGATTGTTCATCCTGAGTCCCCTTATCCAGTAAGTCGAATCTTGAAGAATAACTATACGGATATCATCCATGGTTTCCTAAATTCTTTATGGTTGTAGTGTACCCGTTTAATCTTCTTACATTCAGTTCAGTTAATAAAGTGGTAATAAGACATGATCTATTGTGGCCTTTCCATTTGAACTTGACAATATTTCATGCCATGCTTGCATTTTTCACAGAATTTGGGAGTACCGGTCTGTCAGACATTGGAGCGAGATGATATAATCTTTCATTGTGTTTTCATTATGTTCAGGTTGTTGAAGCTGCATTGCTTTCTAGAATACAAAGGCTGGAACGAAGATTAATGCATGTTGAACCTCGTGTGAGTACCTGAAAAGTCATGTCTCCTTAAGGTGTCTATGGTCTTCACATCAGTTGATATGCTTGTACAGAACCATATACGATGTTGTTCGCTTTCTTGGCGCACATTCATTTTAAGGGTAATCTGTAGTCTGTTCCTCAATAGATAACTTCGGTCACTTCTGGACTGTTGTTCCCTTTCCCTATTTCCTAGTTTAGCTTACACAATTTCATGACGTGCCTTAACACCTGAGAGCCTTTTGGTCTCTTACAAGTGTCCAACTCCGGTGCAAATCCTCCTCCCTATAATACCTCTGCCAACTGAATTCGCCGGATGACTGCTACTTGCTAGCAATCAGTTTCAGCCGTCTAGTTGCCTGACCATAGTACTAAGTAATCTTTTGTAAATTGCCAGCAAGCTGAGATAGGACAAGTGCTATGTTGCTCACTGGGGCCCTGTTTGAACTTAATACCGTATCTGTGGTCAGGTCGCTGACTCTGCATCTTATTTTACACCCAAACAGTAGGGAAGAGCCTTGCCATGCTGGCTCTGCAGTTTCATTGTGATGAACTGGCGATCTTGTTATGGTGGAATGGAAAGTAGTGAAACACCTTAGGATAAGTTTTCCTTTTATTCCCTATGGACTGAAGCAAAGCCACTACTCCTCACGTTGTGATGGTTTAATATGACGCAAATTGATCAGAGACCGTCAATCAAGCAGCTGCATTTATGACAAATGCATCCTATTGTAATACCTAAAAAAGATAGTTAACATTGTTCTGGGTATCTGGGATTTCATCTCAGGTGGCTACATTGCTTGAAGTTCTACCAAATCGGTTGACAGGTGATGTTTTGGAGCAGCTTCGTCTAAGCAAACAATCATTGGTATTACAGCTGCCCTGAGAATCATCTCCTAGATTCATTTGGTAAATTAATTTAATTTTGCTTCTATATTCATCTGTCAAGGTCGAGCTGGGTTCACGGGCAGGTGATCTTAAACAAATGCTCATCGATCTCCTTGAAGATCCCCATGAAATTCGTCGAATATGCATTATGGGGAGAAATTGTACACTAGATAAAGTGAGTGATGATATGGAATGTTCTGTTCCATTAGAAAAGCAAGTTGCCGAAGGTACAGCTGAAATTTATCATTACGACTTTGCATCTTCTGCTCCTTCAGTATGTTACTCTACCATCTAATTACTTGGGCAATATCGTATGAAAAGCAATAGATTAATTTTTTGGATTACGGAGGTAGTTTTAGCTGGCAAAGTACAAATGCATTTGTGATATTTTATGAAGAAATGAAACAAATGAAAAGGAAGGCCCACTGATGAAGATGAAATGAAAGCAACTGAAAGTATTTTCGTTATGTTTATGTGGAGCAGCTTGGAGTTTTGAGAAGGAATGTTTTTTTTTTTAAATTTGGTTATGTGGCTCAGAGTATTTCATTAGTAGTCACCTAATTGGTGTTCACTTGAATTTATTGGCAACTTTTGATCTCAACAGAGGAAGAGGAAGAAATTGAGATGCTATTGGAAAATTACCTTCAAAGGTGAGCTCTGCAACAAATTATTGTGTTTCATGTTGCTTCCTTGTGGTTTGTATTTTCATTAAGGTGTGCATTTTTACTGTCAGATGTGAATCATGCCATGGTCAAGCAGAGAGGCTTCTTGATTCTGCAAGAGAAATGGAAGATTCAATTGCAGTGAACTTAAGGTTTGTGCATTTTGATTAAGTTTGTTTTGGGTTCTACGCATAAGCGAGAATGCCGTGCCTTGAAGAACTGGGTTGAGGGCCTTGAAGAACTGGGTTGAGGTCAATATAAAATGATGAAACTAGTATAAGGTGGTGGCTCCTACGTCTCTGACAACAGATGTACTCCTCCGTTCGGAATTACTCGTCCAAGAAATGAATGTATCTAGATGTATTTTAGTTGTAGATACATCCATTTTTGTGACAAGTAATTCCGAACGGAGGGAGTATCTAGTAGCATTCAAACGATTCTGAGGATTACAGGATCTTGTATTTTGGTGCCGTTAAATATATGTAGCCAACTTGCTCGTATACCATTGACATGACGTTTTCCCTTACCACAGTTCCCGACGACTGGAAGTGAGCAGAGTGGAGTTGCTTCTTCAGGTCGGAACATTTTGCGTCGCTGTAGGAGCATTAATCGCAGGTATAAAAATCTTGAGCATATCACAACTTTGCGCGCTTCCTTATTCACCAGAAGGTGGTGGTTTTCCCAACACGGCACTCCTAAACAATGCTGTTTGCACCTGGCTAAATCACCGTGTTTCTTTCTTCGTGTAGGGATATTCGGCATGAACCTCAAATCATACCTGGAGAACAACACGGTATAGCATCGCACTCCCCAGATTTTATTCCGCCTTCAGTGACAGTCTGACAGACACCTGCCGGCGCTAGCCGTTGGATTCGTAGCCGATGTGGCATATGCCCTTTTTGTTTGACAGTTGGTTTGTTTTGGAGCAGTGGGCATTTTGGGCGACGACTGGCGGAATAGCAGTCGGAGCAGTAGCCGGGTTTTTCATCATGTACAAGTACCTAAAGGATAGGAAGATATTGTAAAAGACCACAGCACCGTTTGTGGGATCGCCTAGAAATCTAGAACTGTAAATAAAGCGGTTTTGATCTTGTCTGGAGGCACGTATGGATTCATGACATTGTTGCATAGTGGCATGGGTTGCTGATATTGGTACCAACTTGGGAGCAAGTGCTTTTCTGATGCAACTCACACGCCATATATGCGAAGGAGCAAGTATTTTGTGCTACTTTGCTGGGAATGTTACCCCCTTATTGAGCTGAGAAGGGAAAATCTGGAACTTTTTATTGATGTTACTGATGATATTGGAAATTCATGTGACATGTCCAGAATCCCATTTTTGCTCTGCCTTGACAGTGTTTTTCCTTTTCCTCGTACTGTGCTCATGGTTGCCGTTTTCGCTGCTCATGTTTTTCGGTATCTATTTTCCTATCATCCAAAACCTGCGACTGGGTGATAATGACAAGCACTTCTGTTGTACTCTCTTCGCCGCAAAATATATGGCGGCTGCTGAGACAAGTCTTTAACTGATATAATCATTATGTTAAATACATACTAGTGAATGTAAATCACAACATAAGTGAATATCTTTGAAAGTGAATCTAGCGACAATTGTGAAGACCATTGATGTTGTGAAATGTGAATAGTGTGAGCTCTCTGACTTGACGAGACTGCGTGTTCCTGCGGGCTCACGGCAGCCGTCGGATCGGCCATCGACGTCCCAGGATTTTTTCCCCGTAACCGTCACGTCCCGCTCCGCGCAAAGAGCCCCCGACGCGCGCGGCTGCACGGCTTCTCCGCGCGACACGTGCACACCCACCTCCCATCTCCAACCGCCGATGTCGTCGTCGTCCCCGCGGCCGGCGACGCCGCGCCGGCGCCTCCACCCGGCCGCCTACCTCTCCGCGGCGGCCTCCCTCCTGGCCCTCGTCGCCGCGGCCTTCTCCCGCGCCCTCGCCCCCCGCTTCCCCAGCCCGCCCGACGCCCGCCGCTGCCGCCCCGACCCCGAGGGCTCCTGGTCCGCCGGCGTCTTCCTCGGCGACTCCCCGTTCGCCCTCAAGCCCATCGAACACGTACCTCAACGGCCCCAATTCCCCCCCTAGGCGCGTCGTCGTCGTCGCTCGTGGCGTTAATTTTGGCTTTCCGTGTGGTTCGCGTGCGTGCAGTGGGGAATCTCGGCGGACGCGGGCGCGGCGTGGCCCGTCGCGAACCCGGCGGTGACGTGCGCGGACGTGGCGGAGGCCGGGTCCCCCAGCAGCTTCGTCGCCAGCCCCTTCCTCTTCCTCCAGGTTCGAACTACCAAACATCTGGACACCGAGAGGTGAAATCAGCAGTGGTACTTGTGAATTGTGATTCGTACCCTGCCGGCCATCTTTCCTGTGAATTTTGACAACGACCATGATCGATTCCTGTTCTTGCCCTGATGGACGTGAAGCTAAATTCTCCTCAGGGTGATGCCATCTACATGTTTTTCGAGACGAAGAACCCCGTTACATCGCAAGGCGACATTGCCGCTGCCGTGAGCAAGGACGCCGGCGCGACATGGCAGCAGCTGGGCGTGGTGCTAGATGAGGAGTGGCATCTCTCGTACCCATACGTGTTCAGCTACAATAGCAAGGCAAATATCCCACTCGCAGCTGCTTATTTTATTTGTAACCAACAAGTTCATGTTGTAATCATTCTCACATGCGCTTCTTTGCTTGCCTATTGGCTCCACAGGTCTATATGATGCCTGAAAGTAGCAAGAATGGAGATCTCCGGTTATATCGTGCATTGGATTTCCCCCTTAAGTGGACACTGGAGAAGGTCCTTCTGGAGAAGCCACTTGTGGATTCAGTCATCATAAATTTCAGGGGTTCCTATTGGCTGCTTGGGTCAGATTTAAGTTCTTATGGTGCGAAGCAGAATGGAGAGCTCAGTATCTGGTATAGCAGCTCTCCTCTTGCTCCTTGGAATCCACACAGGCATAATACAATCGGTAGCATGGATAACGGGTCGAGTTTTAGAAATGGAGGCAGGCCATTCGTTTATGACGGCGATCTCTATCGTATAGGCAAACAGAGTGGTGGTGTGTCTGGCCATAGTATTAAAGTGTTCAAAGTTGAAATCCTGACAGCAAATGAATACAAGGAAATTGAGGTCCCATTTGTCTTTGACAAGCCCCGCAAGGGTCGAAATGCATGGAACGGCGCACGATCCCATCACCTTGATGTTCAATGGCTTCCATCAAGTCAACTCTGGATTGGGGTAATGGATGGTGATAGAGTGCCTTCAAACGATTCAGTTCACCGCCTGACCATAGGGTACATGTTTTATGGAGTCACTCTGTTGCTAGTTCTTCTGCTCGGTGGGCTTATTGGTGCAATTAGATGCACAATACCACTCAGATGGTGTGCTCCGCATATTGAGAAACGGGGTGACTTCGTCCATTCAAAGCAGCAGTTCTTTCTGAAGTATAAGCTAAGCTCGCTGTTTTCCAGTTTGAACAAGTTGGGTTCTCTTCTTGGTGGGAGAATCAACTACAGAACTTGGAAGGGACGAGTTTATGTTGTGCTAGTAATACTAGTCTTAATTTTTCTGACTTGTCTTGGAACTCACTGCATATATGGTGGCAATGGTGCTGAAGAGCCATATCCAATCAAGGGTAGGTACTCACAGTTCACGCTGTTAACTATGACATATGATGCCCGTCTTTGGAATCTGAAGATGTTTGTGGAGCATTACTCCAAATGTGCATCAGTGAGGGAGATTGTGGTTATCTGGAATAAAGGCCGCCCCCCAGTGCTAAATGAATTGAAGTCAGCTGTTCCTGTCAGGGTCAGAGTTGAAGATAAGAACACTCTGAACAATAGATTCAACATAGATGAAAAAATTAAGACAAGAGCTGTTATGGAGCTCGATGATGATATCATGATGCCATGTGACGACTTAGAGCGTGGGTTCAAGGTATGGAGGGAGCACCCTGATAGGATTGTTGGGTACTACCCACGCCTTGCTGCAGGTACCCCACTGGAATACCGCAATGAGAGGTATGCTCGGCAACAAGGAGGTTATAACATGATACTGACTGGAGCAGCATTCATGGATCATGGCTTGGCCTTTGAGAGGTATTGGAGCAAGAAGGCTGAGGTAGGAAGGAAGATGGTAGACAGTTTCTTCAATTGTGAGGATGTGCTCCTGAATTTCCTGTTTGCAAATGCAAGCTCAATGAGCATGGTGGAGTATGTAAAGCCAGCTTGGGCAATCGATATGTCTAAGTTTTCAGGAGTAGCCATTAGTCGAAACACACAAGCACATTATCATGTTAGGAGCAAATGCCTTGCTAAATTTTCAGAAGTCTATGGGAACTTATCTGCTAAAAGGTTGTTTAGCAGCCGAGGTGATGACTGGGATGTATAGTAGTAACAGGGATAACTGGATACTTTTTTCTTGAGACTTGCATAGTCTGATTAGCTAAGTTTCCAAGTTGGTAAAGCAGAGGGCTTAGTAGTCCAGGGTGATTAGTGCAACACTGAAGTGCTTTATCCTGCTGCCCGTTTGTATAAGTTAAAAATATTATCCCCTTTCTATACATCTCCATAGATAACATTTTTTATTGCATCTATGGTGGCATCTGTATAGATAACTCGATACACTTTTTACCTTTTCAATTGTTAATCAGAACTGCATCGGGTTTGCAAACTGTACTTTGTCAGTGTCAGTGTGCATGCAACTGCTACCATGGTCCAGAACGAATGGTTGTATTTTTCATTTCAGATTAACAGAGGTTATTTGAAATGTTTTATTTGTCATTTGCAGCCGCAAGTTGTATTGCATGAAGAATACTATTGAGAAAAAAAAGGCATTTCTGTGTCGAAATATCACACTCCATTCAGATTGGTATATATGTACTTCACATTTTCATGGCGTGAACCATGATCAATGAAAATTATGAAGCAAAATCAGCTTCTTTCCTACTACTTTTCCTTGGTAAATGAACCAAGAAGACTAAATCTACATTTATCAACTTCATCCAGAGGCCTCTTCGTCAAATTATGTATGCCACAGGTTTGATAATGATCAAACCATCAAGAATCAGGAAAAGCCACCACTTGAATCAAAACTTGCAGTTCTTCTTGAGGTAAACCACCACTTCT
Organism: Triticum dicoccoides; assembly: GCF_002162155.2. NCBI lineage: Eukaryota > Viridiplantae > Streptophyta > Magnoliopsida > Poales > Poaceae > Triticum > Triticum dicoccoides. The sequence goes on from NC_041387.1 coordinate 20,348,555, forward strand.
TGCTGCAACAAGTGCAGTAAAAGGGTCAATGTTTGATTCTCAATCTAATAATTCTGCTGTAGTTTCAGGATAGATGAGATGTACAGTTATTAACTTACAATCAAGCAAAGGATGGCGCAGCCGGCAGCCCCAGGGAAAAGTGCATACCAAAGTTGTAAATGGTGAAACTTCGGACCATCAATAAACAGGAGAGGCAAGCTCGCAGCTGCAGTTATCATAAAAAGAGGTGAGCTTAAAATATTTCTTTGCTGCATTTCGTAGCTGAAAAAAACAAGCCACATATAAATAAGAGTTCAGTAAGACAAATTCAGCCACATATAAATATTTCCTTACGGAGGTAGTATTTCTGTTGAGGGTTTACCTGGAGGGTGCGAAGAGCCTGTGATGGTCATGAATGCTATGGATGCAGAGAGAGCTGCACCCCTTGCTAGCCATCCGGGCCCGAAGAACGAAAGGGCTAGCACGCCGATGGCCGCACAACCAATCTGAGCGACGAACATGTTATATTTCTGCAAGAATTTCCACCTGAGAGTGTTAGTATTGGTTATCCAGATCTCTCGTTTCACTGCAAGGCAGATGAAAAAGCTACTATAACATAGCCTTTTACTGCACTGAAAATTTTAGGAATCATCAAAATTTATGTTTTGTTGATGACTTGAGAAGCCAATCACAGTGGGCTGAGACTTCAACAAAGTTCATAGTGTTCTAGCAGTATATATGCTTTGATACCAACCACTTATCAGCTTATGGATGGAGCACTTCAAGAATATTAATCTGCATAGTTCATTGGCTGGAAATTTTGTTTCAAAAATTAACATGAACTGATCTGTTGAGGTACAGCCACTCTTTGCGCATTCTGTAGTTACGAATATAGTACTATTCTACCAACTCTCGAAGATGGACACTAGTAAGAAACGTTTAGATGCATTATGCACATAGATTTTCTTTGAAGCTAATCAGTGCATGCGCTAGGTCATTGTAAATCTGCCCTAGGTTAGGTTGTTCGTAGCTGTGTGATACAAATATATAAATTAAGAAATGGTGTTGACTAGTAGTAAGGCAGGAACCGAACCTTGGCAGGTGGTGAGTCTGGGGCGGTGAAGAGCACGGCGCAGACGGCCCCAAGTGGTGCAACTGTCAATGATACTCCCTTGAAGGCCATCATTTGGTCCATCCTTCCCAGCACTGCCATTGCCAGGAACGCGCCTGCATCATGATGATATATTTCAGCTTGAGCATGATGAAAAATTATTGGTAATACCGATGAAACTCTATGGCTTTGCAAATAAAGATGCTCTCAATGGTTAAAATCTTTGTCTGGCAGGTACCGTTGAAGAGAGGATACCCATCCGGCAACACCTACCTGACACTACCGGCCGGGAGCATGAAGATCCGGGAACACCACACCAGCCAAGCGGAAAGAAGACGGGAGCTCAAGAGACTCACCGGCGGAAGGCCAGAGGACGTCGCTGGCGCTGACGCCGCGGGGCGACGCCGGCGTGACATTGGCCGCCGTCGCCGCCGTCGCCGCCGCCGCGACGACGGATAGGTCCCGCCTCCTCCTCCTCCCGCTTAATAAGCCTGCGGCGTTGCCGGTGGCCTTGCGCGAGAGGAGATGCGCCTGCCCGCCGCCGCCGCCGCCGCCGCCGCCATTGACGTGCAGGAGGAAGAGAGGTGAGGAGGAGGGCGCGTGGGACGCCGCTGCCAGACACCGCGATCCTGCTCGTGCCAGGACGCTGCTGCTGCTGGTGCAGCCAATGCCGGGCAGCAATGCCATGTTTTTGTCCCTCTCTCTCTCTCTCTCTCCTCTCTGTTTCTCTCTCCACCCACCCACCCTCTCTCTCTACCCTTCTTCCTGGTTGGTTCCTTCCCCTCTCTCTCTCTCTCTCCTGGAGGCCCGAGAAGGACAAGGTATTTAAACGAGTAAGATAAGGTGCGAGAGGAGGAGGAGGAGGAGGAGGATGGGGTCGGGGGAGGACAGACGGATGGCCTCTTGGGTGCGCGAGGAGCGGGAGGGAGACGAGCTGCCGAGAGACTAGTCTGGAGAGAAAGAGCTCTTCGGCGGCGTGGAGAGTCGCTGCCGTGGAGCCTGCCTGCCTGCCTAGATGGCTAGAAACGGCGAGATATATATATACTGACTGTCATGCGTGCGCGCGCTTTTCACTTATCTTATTCCAAGTGGATCTCCTCTCTCTGAGCCTGAGTAGGCCGCCGATTGGATCGCCGGGAAGGTCTGGGATCCGCTGGCTGGTACTACTCGCTCGGCTGTTCCTTGGTCATCGCTCTCTGCCAACGGATTCCACCCGTATGCTAATTGAATTGCTAACCGCCCGTCAGTGCTCCTGATCCGTCAGTAGCGGCATATTCCCACGTGCGGCACGCATGGGCCTACCAAACCTGAAATGAAATCCCAGGCGGTTTTTAGTGCCTGGATTTACTACTCTCAAGATGCACATTCGGAGGGAGGACCGTGATTGGTGACTGCTGCAGCCAAGGGATCTTCTGATGAGTTTGTTCGTTAAATGGTCAGTCAGAGAACGTTCCTAAAGAAACGGCACTACTGCAGCCAAGGGATCTTCTGATAATAAGTTTCTTTATTTTACACACACACACACACACACACACAGCATGTTTACTTGCAGAGCGATGAAATTTGGGTGGCCCCTAGATTACCTCTGCGTTTCTTGCGCCATCTTTTTTTTTTTTTGCGAGAAACATTTCTTGCACTATCGACTGATTACCGCGGAATGATGGGAGGGAGGGCAGGTTTGTAATATTTTGGCATGTGCCAAGCTCTAGTATTCTGTCGTTGCATTATTCGTTGGCTGCCAAGCCCAACATGCGCATCCTACCTTTGTTTCCTTTAAACTATGCGCAGTTTACCTTTTAAAAATTTGATAAGAGTGCATTATTGTTTTTATATACTCCCAGGTAAACTGTTGACTAGAAAATTTTGCATGTGCAGTTTCGGGTATCCAAAGCCTGACTCCTATATTAAATCAAAGAACCTAGTTAAAGCAGGAGCATTCAAAGCGAACCACTTGGAAGAGAAAGAATATTCAACAACACAAGCAGCACAGTGTCAACCCCCAAGAGGGCGGCTCTTGGTACCGATCAAAGATCCAGCCACTGTTTGGTTGCTGTGCCTGCCACCCAGTAAACAAGTCCACAAGTCGTCGACACCCCGTTTACATCGTACCCTGGCGAGCGAGCCAACGCCGCCGGCGTTGGTCGGGGTTGGTTCGTACGCAACTACTCCCTCCCTTTGGAATTACCTGTAGTAAAAATGGATGTATATACAACTAAAATACATCTAGATACATTCATTTCTTCGACGAATAATTCCGAACGGAGGGAGTAATTCGAGAGTACAGTAGATATAGTCAAAAGATGAAAAATTGAAGTATAGTGAACGGCGCATCACATCAACTTGGAAATGGAAACTGTGAGAGCTGGAAACTCGTTGCGTGTTTTTCAAATTTTCCAAAAAGATGTGCACCTTTTCAAAAGATGTCGACGCGGTTACCATTGTACAGTCTTTAGAGCAACTCAGCAGACCCGCAGACGTCGTCGGGCCCGAGGACTTCCGAAAAGATGTGCACTTGATTTTTTCTCTCTCTCTCCCTCTCTCTTCGCGTTCTTCATGATACAGTCTTTAGAGCCACTCTAGCAGACCCCGCAAAACGCGTTTGCAGTTCAACGCGGATCCCGTTTGCAGGTCGAAAACGTGCGCAACCGAACAGAAACCGTATATGAAACTGCATAATTGGAAAAAAGTTTCGCGGCAGAAATTGCAACCGTAGTTGTTTATCACATATTCATCACATACTACATATACTACATGATCAAACACTAATTCATTACAAACACTAGAAGAACGCCCGTGCGTTGCAACGGGGCCACATTAACTTTAAGAGTTCAATATTAATATTCTCATACATATCAAGTGACATTGGCGACCTTTTTTACCATCAAATTCTCTCACACACACTCTCTCCCTCCCTCTTCCTCACTCTCTCTCCCCCTCTCCCTCTCTCTCTCTCTAACACACACACACACACACACACACACACACACACACACACACACACACACACACACATCCATCTTATTGGGTACGGGACCATAATTCATCTATTTCACACACACACACGCTAGTGCATAATAATATGGATTATGTGTATTATATTTGCCACCACAACTGAGTGAATTAATTTGATGTAAATCGGCCAGCCACAGCTCCAAGTGACATGCTAGTGCGGAGGAGGTGGCCCGGGTCGGCGTCGGCGCCGTCCGGCGCGGGCCATGGGACCGCTTCCAAGTGCGTCTGCGCGCCGGCCACCCACGCTGGGTCCTTCAAGTGTCTCTTCCACCGCACCAACTCCCAGGGCCACGGCCACGGCCAGGGCCAGGGAAGCCGCCCTTCTTCGCCCCCTTCACCGGCCGCGGCCAATGCGGTGCCGCGGCACCCGGCGTCGCCTTCCTCGTCCTCCGGCACCGTCGTGACCGAGTGACGCAGCCCAAGCATCGGCCTCGAGAATCAAGAACGCTCGGCAACGGAGAGGGAAGGGAAGATCATATACATGTCATAAGAAAGGGAGTTTATTACTGCTCCCTCGATGTATTGTTTCCTTTGTTTGGAGATTGATTACCATCCGTGAGTTAAGGTAAGGTTAATGTGATTGAGCGATTTTTTTGAAAATCAATTATTTGTTTTCTAATTAATGTGATTGAGTGATTTAAGGTAAGGTTAATTAATTTAGATTTGATCTTTAGAGATTGTTCATGATTGATTCTACATTACTAAATAACTTGTGCTAGTATGGAAAGTTCTGATCTGTTCAGATTTCTTTCGTTGTGTGAGAGGGTGACGTGAAAATAAACCGATGAAGTGGGGGGAGGGGACGAAAAAAAATCTACGAAAAAAACCCAACAAAGGTGGGAGGAGGTACCAAAAAAAACCATGGGAGGTGGGACGAAAAAAACCCTGGAAGCGAGACTACCAACTGCTCCATTAGGAGTAGAGACTAGTTCATACTACATACTACATTCACTACTAGTACTAGAGGGGATGAGGATCTAACGGCGGCGAGCTCGCGGCCATGGACGACGTGATGGAGGAGCTCAATCCTCCTCGTCAGAGCTGCCGATGTCGATGTACTTCGCCTTCTGCTTCTCGCGGATGCGCCGCCACTCGTCGTCCTTCTCCTTGGTGGCAAGGTTCGCCACGACCGCCTGCTGGAACACGAGGTCGTCGAGCTCCTCGTGGTGGCGCCGGCGCTCCGCCTCCTCGCGCAAGCTGCGTTCGGCGATGGTGGCCGCGACCGCGTTGACATTGGCGACGAAGTCCTCGGGCCCGACGACGCCGCGGCGCTCCGCCTCCTCGGGCTCCTGCTTCACGGCGACGACCTCGATCTCCTTCGGCTCCTCCGACCACTCCCTCTTCACGGGAAGAAGGCTCGCGCCGGAAGAGGAAGAGCTCGCGGCGAAAGAGGGCCTCGCGGTGGAGGAGGGCGTACGCCCATGCCAACGGTCGTATTCCTCCGTCTCGCGGACGCGGAAGCTCGGCGGCGGCGAGAGGCCCCTGTTCGTCCACTTCCTCGCCCCGCTCTTCCTTGCGTCGTCGACCGGACACGCCGCTCGCGCTCGGGGTCGCTGCCACCGCCGGATTTGCTCCCGAAGCCGCAACGGGAGCTCCACATGCGGCCCCACATGGTGGCTAGAGGCGGAAGGGGCTCACCGGCGGCGAGAAATGTGAGCATGGGAGTGGGGAATTGTGGAGCGATGCGGCGGCGGGGGGATAGGGTTTGGACCCGCAAATGCATCGCGAACCCAT
>NC_041387.1:20354941-20379906 GCF_002162155.2 Triticum dicoccoides
GAGGGGGTTTGCAGGCCGCGGTAAAAAATTTTACGGGCCGGGCGAGTATACGGGCACTGTTCTTGCCAGAAAATTGGGCTGAGCCCGTATACTCGCCGAAATTTTGGGGGGTCTGCTAGAGTTGCTCTTACATCGGTTTTCACGTTCTGCATTGCCCGGGCTTCACTGCCCAATCTCGGCTCTTCTTGGCTCTCTGCGTCTGGCCGTCTCGCTGGGAATCTTCGCTCGACGGCTTGCCCGGGAGCTGCGTTCCAGGGCTTCATTCAGGAATACCTGTTCTCCTTCGTTGCCCCATCTGGCTTTAATGTTCCGGTCGCTCTGGCTATCCCCTTTCCCTCGGTTCGATCACTGCAACCTCTCACTGCTCGCCGGTGCACTTAAATTACTGATTGGCTCGCCCCGAGCCAATTTTCGCGTTGTCCCCTATGGTGATTTCAACTTCCAAAGACATCAGAAACAACTACAAAGATATTGTTGGGGAACGTTGCATGGGAAACAAATTTTTTCCTATGGTCACCAAGATTAGATCTACATACCATTGTAGATCACTAAGCGGAAGCGTTAAGAAACGCGGTTAATGTAGTCGAACGTCTTCACGATCCAATCACGATCCGTCCCACGAACTCCCGATCAAGTGCTGAACGGACGACACGTCCATGTTGAGCACACGTGCGGCTCAGCTCGATGAAATCTCCTCCTTGATCCAGAAAGAGAGGGAGGAGAAGTTGATGGGATCTCAACCAGCGGCGTGGTGGAGATGGTGGTGGAGCAATCCCAGTATGACTTCACCAAGCTCTACCGTATATGCGATCTGAGGAGAAAACAGAGTAATGGGAGAGGTAGGGCTGCCTCCAGGGCGTGGGAATTTATGTGTACAGCCCCCACGCCCCTCCCCACTATATATAGGAGTGTGGGAGGCCTGGGGGTGCAGCCTTAGCCCTTCTTCCAAGGAGAGGAGACAGGGGAGGAGTGCCCTCCAAGTCACACCGATCTAGCATGTAACACATCATATCACTTTGCGGCCTCACGCACGGTATTCCCACGGGTGCCACCTTACCTGGCCCGGGACCGTTTGCGCCTTTTGGCTCACGTATATGATAGTGTTGCTAGCATCCATATGACAAAGAACCCGAGCAGACATGACTAGTCATAAACCCAAGGTGGCGCTAACTTACAGGAACATGCATACATGACCCAGCAACGAACATGTCGATCAACAACGTATGAACCCAAGTCGTAGCAAGCTACAAGGACTTAAAGGAGCAACGTGTGACATTTCCCCGAAGGGACACACACAGGAATGAAGAAGGACACATGCCGGCCAACCTAAGTGTTCCGGAGCAGTAGCAAGCTACCATGGCTCAGTGGAAGCACTAGAAGACATTTCCCAGTAAGAGAGGCTACCAAGAATAAACAACTAGGTTGTCGGATCCCACACATACCAAGCATTTCAATAACATACACACAATATGCTCGATATGTGCAAATACAACATGGCATCACAACAAAACTCTACGAATCAAAGTATTTATTCATTAGGCTCAGAGGAGCCAAGTATTACAAACATGGGTCTCATGACCCAACATTCAGAGCATACAAACAATGGAAGCATAACATGTCTGAGTACAGACAACTACAAATGAAAAGGGCTAAGAAGCCTGACTATCTACAAGATCCTCCCAAGGGTACAAGATCGTAGCTGAGGTAACAAGCTAAACGTTGAAGTCCACGCGGAACTACTAGTGAGACTGGAGTCTCTCTACAAAAACATAAATTAAGCAAATGTGAGTACAAATGTACCCAGCAAGACTTACATCAGAACCACTGAAAGCACAAGTGCTCCCTAGGTGGTTTTGGTAATTAATGACAACATATCTCTTGTTGGACTAACACTTTTATCTAGTATATTTCAGACAAGTTCAACAATGGAGTGGCATGGACTAAAGGATGTGGGAACTCCTTCAAGATGCTAAGGACAAAGGATTGGCTCAAGCTTCAAGCTCAAGACTCTTCATTTTACATTTTAGTGGTCCAAGATCACATTGAGTCTATAGGAAAAGCCAATACTATCAAGGAGGGATGAGGTGTTGCTTAATGAGCCTCTTGCTTCATGTGCTTAGTGATATGCTCCAAAACCCTCAACTACTTTCCCACTTCCACAAATGACCTAAAACCCAAAGCCAAAATCGGTCACACCGATTCTTCCTATCCGGCGCCACCGATTCCATAAGTCATAGCCACTGCCACAAACCCTAAGCAAATCGGTCTTACCGATAGGGATCTCGGTCTCACCGAGATGGGATTGTAATCTCTCTGTGTATGTCCATTATCAAAATCGGTCTCACCGATTTTGAGCAATCGGTACTACCGAGATTACAATGCAAACTCTCTGGAAAACTTATTACCAAAATCGGTCTCACCGAGTTTGATTAATCGGTCCCACCGAGTTTGCCTGACCAACTCTCTGGAAAGCTTATTACCAAAATCGGTCTCACCGAGTTTGCGTAATCGGTCTTACCGAGATTACGTTATGCCCTAACCCTAACCATATCGGTCTCACCGAGTTGCATTTCGGTCCCACCGAAAACCCTAATGGTCACATTATTTGCTAAATCGGTCTGACCGAGTTTAACGATTCGGTCCCACCGAGTTTGGTAGATTGTGTGTAACGGTTAGATTTTGTGTGGAGGCTATATATACCCCTCCACCTCCTCTTCATTCGTGGAGAGAGCCATCAGACTGAACCTACACTTCCAGCATACATTTTCTGAGAGAGAACTACCTACTCATGTGTTGAGGCCAAGATATTCCATTCCTACCATATGAATCTTGATCTCTAGCCTTCCCCAAGTTGCTTTCCACTCAAATCTTCTTTCCACCAGATCCAAACCCATTGAGAGAGAGTTGAGTGTTGGGGAGACTATCATTTGAAGCACAAGAGCAAGGAGTTCATCATCAACGCACCATTTGTTACTTCTTGGAGAGTGGTGTCTCCTAGATTGGCTAGGTGTCACTTGGGAGCCTCCGACAAGATTGTGGAGTTGAACCAAGGAGTTTGTAAGGGCAAGGAGATTGCCTACTTCGTGAAGATCTACCGCTAGTGAGGCAAGTCCTTCGTGGGCGACGGCCATGGTGGGATAGACAAGGTTGCTTCTTCGTGGACCCTTCGTGGGTGGAGCCCTCCGTGGACTCGCGCAGCCGTTACCCTTCGTGGGTTGAAGTCTCCATCAACGTGGATGTACGATAGCACCACCTATCGGAACCACGCCAAAAACATCCGTGTCTCCAATTGCGTTTGAATCCTCCAAACCCTTCCCTTTACTTTCTTGCAAGTTGCATGCTTTACTTTCCGCTGCTCATATACTCTTTGCATGCTTGCTTAATATGTATTGTGATTGTTGAAATTGTGCCTAATCTCCACTTAAACTTTAAGAAACTTAAAAACTGCAACTTTGGTACCTAGTGTCTAATCACCCCCCCTCTAGACACCTCTTCTCAAGGTCCTACAAGTGGTATTAGAGCATTGGTCTCCATTGCTTTGGTTTAATCACCATTGGAGGAAGATGGATGAGTCTACTATTGGGAGTATTAGACATAGAGTGCCTATTCTTGATGGGGAGTATTTTCATGAGTGGAAAAATGAGATGCTTGTTATTTTCAATCAATATCATTTTAACAAGTACATTGCTAGCCCTTGTGCACCTTATGTTGATCCTATGCATCCTACCCATGATGAGTCAATTGACATGATTAGGAATCTTAGAACTGCCGATCTTATCATTAGAGGATTGCCTAGAAACCTGCTTGGATGTTTGCCTACTTTTAAGTGTGCCTACACCATATGGAAATTTCTTGAGGAACGATTTCCCGATTATCCCTTGAAAAATCTTGATGAAATTCTCCATAAGTCTATTGCCTTGAGTAAGATGAATACTAGTGATCCTATGTTTGGTGATCGTCTATTTGAGCTTACTAACCTTATGCGTGCCAAAGGAAATGTTGGTATCATTAGTGACATTATTTACAAAGCTATAAAAATTCATAAGCAAGATTATCAAACTCATTCTAATGAATCACCCTCTCTAGGACTTGATCCACCACATGACGGTGTTGAACATGGATACTATGATGAGGATGATGATAGTGACTTCGATCTTGATGATGCAATGAGACATTTTGGTCTTATGGCAAATCTTCGGGGATATATGTCAGGAGGAAAGGAATGGGTTCTTGATAGTGGATGTACGATCACATGACCGGAGATAAAGACATGTTTCGTGAGCTTGCTGATAATGATAGTCCTCGAAAGTATGTCACTTTCGGTGACAACTCAAAGGGTAAGGTGGTTGGCCTCGGTAAGGTGGCCATATCACATGATAGCTCCATACAAAATGTCATGCTCGTTGAATCTCTTGGTTACAACTTACTTTCAGTATCTAGACTTGCTGATTTCGGTTTCAATGTTCTATTTACTGAAGTAGATTGCCAAGTGTTTCGTCAAGATAATCATAAAATGGTCTTTACCGATGTATGTAGAGGTGATCTATACATTGTTGATGTCACTAAAAAGGCTCAACCTAAAACTTGCTTCATTGCTAAATCCTCAAAAGGTTGGTTATGGCATAGACGACTTGGTCATGTTGGTATGCGAAACCTTGACAAGATTATTAAAGGAAATCATATCCTTGGAGTTAATGACGTCATATTTGATAAGGATAGACTTTGCAGCGCTTGTCAGGCAGGTAAACAGGTTGGAGGAAGGCATCTCGTGAAGAACATCATGACCACAAGGAGGCCACTCGAGCTACTTCACATGGATCTTTTTGGTCCCAACTCTTACAAGAGTCTCGGTGGAAATTCTTTTGGTCTAGTTATAGTTAATGATTTTTCCAGATTTACGTGGGTGTTCTTTCTCAATGATAAATCGCAGGTCCAAAAGATCTTCAAAAACTTCGCTAGGAAGGCCCAAAACCAATTTGAAGTGAAGATCAAGAAGGTTCGCAGCGACAACGAAACGGAGTTCAAGAATGCAAATGTGGACACCTTTCTTGACGAAGAAGGGATTTCACACGAGTTCTCGGCTACGTACACACCTCAACAAAATGGAGTTGTTGAGAGGAAGAACCGGACACTCATTGAGATGGCGAGAACGATGCTTGATGAGTACAAGACGCCGAAGCACTTTTGGGCAGAAGCAGTTAAGACAGCTTGTCATGCAACAAATCGCTTGTATCTTCACAAGCTACTCGACAAGATGGCATACGAGCTCCTCACCAGTAACAAACCCCAAGTTGGATACTTTCGAGTATTCGGCTCAAAGTGCTACATTCTTGATAAGCATCGTCGCTCTAAATTTGCTCCTAAATCTCATGAAGGTTTCCTACTCGGTTATGGATCAAACTCTCACACTTACCGTGTCTACAACAATTTCACCCGAAAGGTTGAAGAGACGGTAGATGTGAAGTTTGATGAATCTAACGGCTCGCAAGTAGAGCAATCACCAATTGATGTAGGAGACAAAGATCCTTCGGAAGGAATTCAAGACTTGGCTATTGGCAAGGTTCGTCCAACTGAGGTGAAGGAGAGTACCTCGTCCGTCCAAGTGGAAGCTTCAACTTCACAACAAGGTGAACCAAGAGTTGATACGGAAGCGTCCACAAGCGGGACACACCAAGATGAAGAAAACGAGGAAGTGCATCAAGATGAACGTCAACAACCTCCTTCTCCACCACGACAAGAGAACGACAATGCCAACAATGAAGAAGGCCAAGAAGAAGAAGAACAAGATGAAGAAGATGTTCAACGAAGACCCAAGCAAAAGCTTTCACGAGTTCGAGCAAGAGTTGCTAAAGATCATCCCGTCGAGCAAATCTACAATGACATTCAAACCGGGAGAATCACTCGCTCTAAAACTCGTTTAGCTAACTTTTGTGAAAACTATTCTTTCATCTCTAGCATTGAACCTATGAAGGTTGAAGAAGCATTGGAAGATCCGGATTGGATAAATGCCATGCATGAAGAGCTACATAACTTTGAGAGGAATCAAGTTTGGACATTGGTTGAGAAGCCCGACAACAACCACAACGTCATCAGTACCAAATGGGTGTTTCGCAACAAGCAAGATGAAGATGGACAAGTAGTTCACAACAAAGCACGTCTCGTCGCCCAAGGCTACACACAAGTCGAAGGTATGGACTATGGTGAGACTTACGCCCCCGTTGCTAGACTTGAGTCCGTTCGCATCTTACTTGCCTATGCTAATCATCATGATATCACCTTGTACCAAATGGACATTAAAAGTGCTTTTCTAAATGGTGAAATGTTGGGGAACGTTGCAGAAAATTAAAATTTTTCCTACGGTTTCACCAAGATCCATCTATGAGTTCATCTAAGCAACGAGTCAAGGGAGTGAGTTTGCATCTACATACCACTTGTAGATCGCATGCGGAAGCGTTCAAGGGGATGGTGATGATGGAGTCGTACACGCCGTGATTCGGATCACCGATGACCAAGTGCTGAACGGACAACACCTCAGCGTTCAACACACGTACGGGAAGGACGGCGTCTCCTCCGTCTTGATCCAGCAAGGAGGAAGGAGAGGTTGAGGAAGATAGCTCCAACGGCAGCACGACGGCGTGGTGGTGTTGGTGCAGCTGTACTCCGACAAGGCTTCGCCAAGCACGTAACGGAGGAGGAGAGGTGTTGGGGAGGGGAGGGGCTGCGCCTTAGGTTGTGTACAGCAGCCCTCCCCTCACCCCTCTATTTATAGGGGAAGGGACAAGGGGGGCCGACCCCTCTAGATGGGATCTAGAGGGGGGGGGGGCGGCCAGGGAGGGGGGACCTGCCCCCCAAGCAAAGGGGGCGCCCCCCTTAGGGTTTCCCCCAACCCTAGGAGCATGGGCCCAAGGTGGGGGGCGCGCCCTGCCCTCCAGGGGCTGGTTCCCTGCCCCTTGCGGCCCATGTGGCCCTCCGAGAGGGGTGGCCCCTCCCGGTGGACCCCCGGAACCTCTCCGGTGGCCCCGGTACAATACCGATATGCCCCCGAAACTTTCCGGTGTCCGCATGACAACTTCCCATATATAAAACTTCACCTCCGGACCATTTCGGAACTCCTCGTGACGTCCGGGATCTCATCTAGGACTCCGAACAACATTCGGTAATCACATACAAGTCTTCCTAATAACCCTAACGTCACCGAACCTTAAGTGTGTAGACCCTACGGGTTCGGGAGACATGCAGACATGACCGAGACGACTCTCCGGTCAATAACCAACAGCGGGATCTGGATACCCATGTTGGCTCCCACATGTTCCACGATGATTTCATCGGTTGAACCACGATGTCGAGGATTCGATGAAACCCCATATACAATTCCCTTTGTCAATCGGTACGTTACTTGCCCGAGACTCGATCGTTGGTATCCCAATACCTCGTTCAGTCTCGTTACCGGCAAGTCACTTTACTCGTACCGTAATGCATGATCCCGTGACCAACCACTTGGTCACTTTGAGCTCATTATGATGATGCATTGCCGAGTGGGCCCAGAGATACCTCTCCGTCATACGGAGTGACAAATCCCCGTCTCGATCCGTGTCAACCCAACAGACACTTTCGGAGATACCTGTAGTGCACCTTTATAGTCACCCAGTTATGTTGTGACGTTTGATACACCCAAAGCACTCCTACGGTATCCGGGAGTTACACGATCTCATGGTCTAAGGAAGAGATACTTGACATTGGAAAAGCTCTAGCAAACGAACTACACGATCTTGTGCTATGCTTAGGATTGGGTCTTGTCCATCACATCATTCTCCTAATGATGTGATCCCGTTATCAACGACATCCAATGTCCATAGCCAGGAAACCATGACTATCTGTTGATCAACGAGCTAATCAACTAGAGGCTCACTAGGGACATATTGTGGTCAATGTATTCACACGTGTATTACGATTTCCGGATAATACAGTTATAGCATGAATAAAGACTATTATCATGAACAAGGAAATATAATAATAATACTTTTATTATTGCCTCTAGGGCATATTTCCAACAGTCTCCCACTTGCACTAGAGTCAATAATCTAGTTACATTGTGATGAATCGAACACCCATAGAGTTCTGGTGTTGATCATGTTTTGCTCGCGAGAGAGGTTTAGTCAACGGATCTGCGACATTCAGATCTGTATGCACTTTGCAAATTTCTATGTCTCCATCTTGAACATTTTCACGGATGGAGTTGAAGCGACGCTTGATGTGCCTGGTCTTCTTGTGAAACCTGGGCTCCTTGGCAAGGGCAATAGCTCCAGTGTTGTCACAGAAGAGTTTGATCAGCCCCGACGCATTGGGTATGACTCCTAGGTCCGTGATGAACTCCTTCACCCAAATTGCTTCATGCGCTGCCTCCGAGGCTGCCATGTACTCCGCTTCACATGTAGATCCCGCCATGACGCTCTGCTTGCAGCTGCACCAGCTTACTGCTCCACCATTCAACATATACACGTATCCGGTTTGTGACTTAGAGTCATCCAGATGTGTGTCGAAGCTAGCATCGACGTAACCCTTTATGACGAGCTCTTCGTCACCTCCATAAACGAGAAACATGTCCTTTGTCCTTTTCAGGTACTTCAGGATATTCTTGACCGCTGTCCAGTGTTCGTTGCCGGGATTACTTTGGCACCTACCTACCAAACTTACGACAAGGTTTACATCAGGTCTGGTACACAGCATGGCATACATAATAGATCCTATGGCTGAAGCATAGGGGATGACACTCATCTCTTCTTTATCTTTTGCCGTGGTCGGGGATTGAGCCGAGCTCAATCTCACACCTTGCAACACAGGCAAGAACCCTTTCTTGGACTGATCCATTTTGAACTTCTTCAAAATCTTATCAAGGTATGTGCTTTGTGAAAGACCTATGAGGCGTCTCGATCTATCCCTATAGATCTTGATGCCTAATATGTAAGCAGCTTCTCCAAGGTCCTTCATCGAAAAACACTTATTCAAGTAGGCCTTAATGCTGTCCAAGAGTTCTATATTATTTCCCATCAAAAGTATGTCATCTACATATAATATGAGAAATGCTACAGAGCTCCCACTCACTTTCTTGTAAATGCAGGCTTCTCCATAAGTCTGCATAAACCCAAACGCTTTGATCATCTCATCAAAGCGAATGTTCCAACTCTGAGATGCTTGCACCAGCCCATAAATGGATCGCTGGAGCTTGCAAACTTTGTTAGCGTTCTTAGGATCGACAAAACCTTCCGGCTGCATCATATACAGCTCTTCCTTAAGATGTCCGTTAAGGAATGCCGTTTTGACGTCCATCTGCCATATCTCATAATCATAGTATGCAGCAATTGCTAACATGATTCGGACGGACTTCAGCTTCGCTACGGGAGAGAATGTCTCATCGTAGTCAATCCCTTGAACTTGTCGATAACCCTTAGCAACAAGTCGAGCTTTATAGATGGTAACATTTCCATCCGCGTCCGTCTTCTTCTTAAAGATCCATTTGTTTTCTATCGCTCGCCGATCATCGGGCAAGTCTGTCAAAGTCCATACTTTGTTTTCATACATGGATTCTATCTCGGATTTCATGGCTTCAAGCCATTTGTTGGAATCTGGGCCCGCCATCGCTTCTTCATAGTTTGAAGGTTCACCGTTGTCTAACAACATGATTTCCAGGACAGGGTTGCCATACCACTCTGGTGCGGAACGTGTCCTTGTGGACCTACGAAGTTCAGTAGCAACTTGATCCGAAGTACCTTGATCATCATCATTATTTTCCTCTTTAGTTGGTGTAGGCATCACAGGAACATTTTCCTGAGCTGCACCACTTTCCCGTTCGAGAGGTAGTACTTCCTCGAGTTCTACTTTCCTCCCACTTACTTCTATCGAGAGAAACTCTTTTTCTAGAAAGCATCTGTTCTTGGCAAGAAAGATCTTGCCCTCGGATCTTAAGTAGAAGGTATACCCAATGGTTTCCTTAGGGTATCCTATGAAGACACATTTTTCCGACTTGGGTTCGAGCTTTTCAAGTTGAAGTTTCTTGACATAAGCATCGCATCCCCAAACTTTTAGAAACGACAGCTTAGGTTTCTTCCCAAACCATAATTCATAGTGTCGTCTCAACGGATTTAGACGGTGCCCTATTTAAAGTGAATGTAGCTGTCTCTAGAGCGTATCCCCAAAATGATAGCGGTAAATCGGTAAGAGACATCATAGACCGCACCATATCCAATAGTGTGCGATTACGACGTTCGGACACACCGTTACGCTGAGGTGTTCCAGGCGGCGTGAGTTGTGAAACGGTTCCACATTTCCTTAAGTGTGTACCAAATTCGTGACTTAAATATTCTCCTCCACGATCTGATCGTAGGAACTTTATCTTTCGGTCACGTTGATTCTCTACCTCATTCTGAAATTCCTTGAACTTTTCAAAGGTCTCAGACTTGTGTTTCATCAAGTAGACATACCCATATCTACTCAAGTCATTATTGAGAGTGAGAACATAACGATATCCTCCGCGAGCCTCAACACTCATTGGACCGCACACATCGGTATGTATGATTTCCAACAAGTTGGTTGCTCGCTCCATTGTTCCGGAGAACGGAGTCTTGGTCATTTCGCCCATGAGGCATGGTTCACATGTGTCAAATGATTCATAATCGAGAGACTCTAAAAGTCCATCAGCATGGAGCTTCTTCATGCGCTTGACACCAATGTGACCAAGGCGGCAGTGTCACAAGTATGTGGGACTATCGTTATCAACTTTACATCTTTTGGTATTCACACTATGAATATGTGTAATATTACGCTCGAGATTCATTAAGAATAAACCATTGACCATAGGGGCATGACCATAAAACATATCTCTCATATAAATAGAACAACCATTATTCTCGGATTTAAATGAGTAGCCATCTCGTATCAAACGAGATCCAGATACAATGTTCATGCTCAAACTTGGCACCAAATAACAATTATTAAGGTTTATAACTAATCCCGTAGGTAAAATGTAGAGGTAGCGTGCCGACGGCGATCACATCGACCCTGGAACCATTCCCGACGCGCATCGTCACCTCGTCCTTCGCCAGTCTCCGTTTATTCCGCAGCTCCTGCTGTGAGTTACAAATATGAGCAACGTCACTGGTATCAAATACCCAGGAGTTACTACGAGTACTGGTAAGGTACACATCAATTACATGTATATCAAATATACCTTTGGTGTTGCAGGCCTTCTTATCCGCTAAGTATTTGGGGCAGTTCCGCTTCCAGTGACCCTTCCCCTTGCAATAAAAGCACTCAGTCTCAGGCTTGGGTCCATTCTTTGACTTCTTCCCGGTAACTGGCTTACCGGGCGCGGCAACATCCTTGCCGTCCTTCTTGAAGTTCTTCTTGCCCTTGCCCTTCTTGAACTTAGTGGTCTTATTGACCATCAACACTTGATGTTCTTTCTTGATCTCAACCTCTGCTGACTTCAGCATTGAAAATACTTCAGGAATGGTCTTCACCATCCCCTGCATATTGTAGTTCATCACAAAGCTCTTGTAGCTTGGTGGGAGCGACTGAAGGATTCTATCAATGAGCGCCTCATCAGGGAGGTTAATGTTCAGCTGAGTCAGGCGGTTGTGCAACCCACACATTTTGAGTATGTGCTCACTGACAGAACTGTTTTCCTCCATCTTACAACTATAGAACTTGTCGGAGACATCATATCTCTCGACCCGGGCATGAGCTTGGAAAACTAGTTTCAGCTCTTCGAACATCTCATATGCTCCGTGATGCTCAAAATGCTTTTGAAGCCCCGGTTCTAAGCTGTAAAGCATGCCACACTGAACGAGGGAGTAATCATCAGCACGAGACTGCCAAGCATTCATAACGTCTTGGTTCTTTGGGATGGGAGCGTCACCTAGCGGTCCTTCTAGGACATATTGTTTCCTGGCAGCTATAAGGATGATCCTCAGGTTCCGGACCCAGTCCGTATAGTTGCTGCCATCATCTTTCAGCTTGGTTTTCTCTAGGAATGCATTGAAGTTCATGTTGACATGAGCGTTGGCCATTTGATCTACAAGACATATTTGCAAAGGTTTTAGACTAAGTTCATGATAATTAAGTTCATCTAATCAAATTATTACAATGAACTCCCACTCAGATTAGACATCCCTCTAGTCATCTAAGTGTTACACGATCCGAGTCGACTAGGCCGTGTCCGATCATCACATGAGACGGACTACTCATCGTTGGTGAACATCTTCATGTTGATCGTATCTTCCATACGACTCGTGTTCGACCTTTCGGTCTCTGTGTTCCGAGGCCATGTCTGTACATGCTAGGCTCGTCAAGTTAACCCTAAGTGTTTTGCATGTGTAAAACTGTCTTACACCCGTTGTATGTGAATGAAAGGATCTATCACACCCGATCATCACGTGGTGCTTCGAAACGATGAACTTTAGCAACGGTACACAGTTAGGGGAGAACACTTCTTGAAATTGTTGTAAGGGATCATCTTATTTACTACCGTCGTTCTAAGTAAACAAGATGCATAAACATAATAAACATCACATGCAATTATATAGTAGTGACATGATATGGCCAATATCATATAGCTCCATTGATCTCCATCTTCGGGGCTCCATGATCATCTTGTCACCGGCATGACACCATGATCTCCATCATCATGATCTCCATCATCGTGTCTTCATGAAGTTGTCACGCCAACGACTACTTCTACTTCTATGGCTAACGCGTTTAGCAATAAAGTAAAGTAATTTACATGGCGTTCTTCAATGACACGCAGGTCATACAAAAAATAAAGACAACTCCTATGGCTCCTGCCGGTTGTCATACTCATCGACATGCAAGTCATGATTCCTATTACAAGAACATGATCTCATACATCACAATATATCATTCATCATTCATCACAACTTCTGGCCATATCACATCACATGACAATTGCTGCAAAAACAAGTTAGACGTCCTCTAATTGTTGTTGCATCTTTTACGTGGCTGCAACTGGGTTCTAGCAAGAACGTTTTCTTACCTACGAATAACCACAACGTGATTTTGTCAACTTCTATTTACCCTTCATAAGGACCCTTTTCATCGAATCCGCTCCAACTAAAGTGGGAGAGACAGACACCCGCCAGCCCCCTTATGCAACTAGTGCATGTCTGTCGGTGGAACCGGTCTCACATAAGCGTACGTGTAAGGTTGGTCCGGGCCGCTTCATCCCACAATACCGCTGAAGCAAGAAAACACTAGTAGTGGCAAGCAAGTTGACAAGATCCATGCCCACAACAAAATTGTGTTCTACTCGTGCAATAGAGAACTACGCATAGACCTAGCTCATGATGCCACTGTTGGGGAACGTTGCAGAAAATTAAAATTTTTCCTACGGTTTCACCAAGATCCATCTATGAGTTCATCTAAGCAACGAGTCAAGGGAGTGAGTTTGCATCTACATACCACTTGTAGATCGCGTGCGGAAGCGTTCAAGGGGATGGTGATGATGGAGTCGTACTCGCCGTGATTCAGATCACCGATGACCAAGTGCTGAACGGATATAACCTCCGCGTTCAACACACGTACGGGACGGACGACGTCTCCTCCGTCTTGATCCAGCAAGGAGGAAGGAGAGGTTGAGGAAGATAGCTCCAACGGCAGCATGACGGCGTGGTGGTGTTGGTGCAGCTGTACTCCGACAGGGCTTCGCCAAGCACGTAACGGAGGAGGAGAGGTGTTGGGGAGGGGAGGGGCTGCGCCTTAGGTTGTGTACAGCAGCCCTCCCCTCACCCCTCTATTTATAGGAGAAGGGACAAGGGGGGCCGACCAATATAGATGGGATCTAGAGGGGGGGCGGCGGCCAGGGAGGGGGGACTTGCCCCCGAAGCAAAGGGGGCGCCCCCCTTAGGGTTTCCCCCCCAACCCTAGGCGCATGGGCCCAAGGTGGGGGGCGCGCCCAACCCTCCAGGGGCTGGTTCCCTGCCCCTTGCGGCCCATGTGGCCCTCCGAGAGGGGTGGCCCCTCCCGGTGGACCCCCGGAACCTCTCCGGTGGCCCCGGTACAATACCGATATGCCCTCGAAACTTTCCGGTGTCCGCATGACAACTTCCCATATATAAAACTTCACCTCCGGACCATTCCGGAACTCCTCGTGACGTCCGGGATCTCATCTAGGACTCTGAACAACATTAGGTAATCACATACAAGTCTTCCTAATAACCCTAGCGTCACCGAACCTTAAGTGTGTAGACCCTACGGGTTCGGGAGACATGCAGACATGACCGAGACGACTCTCCGGTCAATAACCAACAGCGGGATCTGGATACCCATGTTGGCTCCCACATGTTCCACGATGATTTCATCGGTTGAACCACGATGTCGAGGATTCGATCAAACCCCATATACAATTCCCTTTGTCAATCGGTACGTTACTTGCCCGAGACTCGATCGTTGGTATCCCAATACCTCGTTTAGTCTCATTACCGGCAAGTCACTTTACTCGTACCGTAATGCATGATCCCGTGACCAACCACTTAGTCACTTTGAGCTCATTATGATGATGCATTACCGAGTGGGCCCAGAGATACCTCTCCGTCATACGGAGTGACAAATCCCCGTCTCGATCCGTGTCAACCCAACAGACACTTTCTGAGATACCTGTAGTGCACCTTTATAGTCACCCAGCTATGTTGTGACGTTTGATACACCCAAAGCACTCCTACGGTATCCGGGAGTTACACGATCTCATGGTCTAAGGAAGAGATACTTGACATTGGAAAAGCTCTAGCAAACGAACTACACGATCTTGTGCTATGCTTAGGATTGGGTCTTGTCCATCACATCATTCTCCTAATGATGTGCTCCCGTTATCAATGACATCCAATGTGCATAGCCAGGAAACCATGACTATCTGTTGATCAACGAGCTAATCAACTATTGGCTCACTAGGGACATATTGTGGTCTATGTATTCACACGTGTATTACGATTTCCGGATAATACAGTTATAGCATGAATAAAGACTATTATCATGAACAAGGAAATATAATAATAATACTTTTATTATTGCCTCTAGGGCATATTTCCAACAGTCTCCCACTTGCACTAGAGTCAATAATCTAGTTACATTGTGATGAATCGAACACCCATAAAGTTCTGGTGTTGATCATGTTTTGCTCGCGAGAGAGGTTTAGTCAACGGATCTGCGACATTCAGATCTGTATGCACTTTGCAAATTTCTATGTCTCCATCTTGAACATTTTCACGGATGGAGTTGAAGCGACGCTTGATGTGCCTGGTCTTCTTGTGAAACCTGGGCTCCTTGGCAAGGGCAATAGCTCCAGTGTTGTCACAGAAGAGTTTGATCGGCCCGACGCATTGGGTATGACTCCTAGGTCGGTGATGAACTCCTTCACCCAAATTGCTTCATGCGCTGCCTCCGAGGCTGCCATGTATTCCGCTTCACATGTAGATCCCGCCACGACGCTCTGCTTGCAGCTGCACCAGCTTACTGCTCCACCATTCAACATATACACGTATTCGGTTTGTGACTTAGAGTCATCCAGATCTGTGTCGAAGCTAGCGTCGACGTAACCCTTTACGACGAGCTCTTCGTCACCTCCATAAATGAGAAACATGTCCTTTGTCCTTTTCAGGTACTTCAGGATATTCTTGACCGCTGTCCAGTGTTCGTTGCCGGGATTACTTTGGCACCTACCTACCAAACTTACGACAAGGTTTACATCAGGTCTGGTACACAGCATGGCATACATAATAGATCCTATGGCTGAAGCATAGGGGATGACACTCATCTCTTCTTTATCTTTTGCCGTGGTCGGGGATTGAGCCGAGCTCAATCTCACACCTTGCAACACAGGACAGAACCCTTTCTTGGACTGATCCATTTTGAACTTCTTCAAAATCTTATCAAGGTATGTGCTTTGTGAAAGACCTATGAGGCGTCTCGATCTATCCCTATAGATCTTGATGCCTAATATGTAAGCAGCTTCTCCAAGGTCCTTCATCGAAAAACACTTATTCAAGTAGGCCTTAATGCTGTCCAAGAGTTCTATATTATTTCCCATCAAAAGTATGTCATCTACATATAATATGAGAAATGCTACAGAGCTCCCACTCACTTTCTTGTAAACGCAGGCTTCTCCATAAGTCTGCATAAACCCAAACGCTTTGATCATCTCATCAAAGCGAATGTTCCAACTCCGAGATGCTTGCACCAGCCCATAAATGGATCGCTGGAGCTTGCATACTTTGTTAGCGTTCTTAGGATCGACAAAACCTTCCGGCTGCATCATATACAGCTCTTCCTTAAGATGTCCGTTAAGGAATACCGTTTTGACGTCCATCTGCCATATCTCATAATCATAGTATGCAACAATTGCTAACATGATTCGGACGGACTTCAGCTTCGCTACGGGAGAGAATGTCTCGTCGTAGTCAATCCCTTGAACTTGTCGATAACCCTTAGCAACAAGTCGAGCTTTATAGATGGTAACATTTCCAACCGCGTCCGTCTTCTTCTTAAAGATCCATTTGTTTTCTATCGCTCGCCGATCATCGGGCAAGTCTGTCAAAGTCCATACTTTGTTTTCATACATGGATTCTATCTCGGATTTCATGGCTTCAAGCCATTTGTTGGAATCTGGGCCCGCCATCGCTTCTTCATAGTTCGAAGGTTCACCGTTGTCTAACAACATGATTTCCAGGACAGGGTTGCCGTGCCACTCTATTGCGGAACGTGTCCTTGTGGACCTACGAAGTTCAGTAGCAACTTGATCCGAAGTACCTTGATCATCATCATTATTTTCCTCTTCAGTTGGTGTAGGCATCACAGGAACATTTTCTTGAGCTGCACCACTTTCCCGTTCGAGAGGTAGTACTTCATCGAGTTCTACTTTCCTCCCACTTACTTCTATCGAGAGAAACTCTTTTTCCAGAAAGCATCTGTTCTTGGCAACAAAGATCTTGCCATCGGATCTTAAGTAGAAGGTATACCCAACGGTTTCCTTAGGGTATCCTATGAAGACACATTTTTCCGACTTGGGTTCGAGCTTTTCAGGTTGAAGTTTCTTGACATAAGCATTGCATCCCCAAACTTTTAGAAACGACAGCTTAGGTTTCTTACCAAACCATAATTCATATGGTGTCGTCTCAACGGATTTAGACGGTGCCCTATTTAAAGTGAATGCAGCTGTCTCTAGAGCGTATCCCCAAAATGATAGCGGTAAATCGGTAAGAGACATCATAGACCGCACCATATCCAATAGTGTGCGATTACGACGTTCGGACACACCGTTACGCTGAGGTGTTCCAGGCGGCGTGAGTTGTGAAATGATTCCACATTTCCTTAAGTGTGTGTCGGTGTACTAAAGTAGGGGTACCTTAGTATCCCGAACTTGTGCACGGGCAGTCGCAGCGTCCAGCGGCAAGGCTTGCCGGGCGTCCGCCAAGATCCTTCGCTATTTCCTATTACTGCCATTCAAGAACAAAGTGTTTAACTGTGGAGACAAGGCCCCGGCAGGAGGAGCTTGCCGGGAAAGACAAGACCCCGGCAAGAGGAGCTTGCCGGGAAGGCCAACCAAGGCATTTCGAGAGACTTGCCGCGACGCACCGCGTGTCCCGGCAAGACCCGGCGAGCGACAAGCTTGCGGGTGCGACAAGACAGCGACCACGGCAAGGCGCTTGCCGCGGTGAAGCCACCACTCTGCGCACACGCTCCAGCGCATCCGATGATGTGTCGCCGCAGGATCGTTCCTGGCGCACGTGGCGAGTAGCTGTGCAGCCAAGCGGTGCGAGGTGGCAAGTAGAGATGACGAGAAGGCCATCGTGGCGATCTGTGGCGTCCCTAACGGTCGTTTCCTGCACTGTTTGGGCGACCGGACGGGAATTAAATGCCCTTGTCCCCTGCCGTCAGAGTTAGGTAGGGGGCACTGTAGATAGCGGTTGTACCAACCCCTCTTTTTACTTTTTTTACCCCTCTCTGCGTTGCCACCTGTCGGTGACCCCTTTAACCTATAAAAGGAGGCCCATGCACATGTAGAAGGGGTTCGACTCATTCGAAACTACAACACACCCACGCTCTCGAGCAAGAACATAACAGAAACACAAAGCAGCAGTAGGAGTTTTATCTCTCCGGAGAGCTCCGAAGCTGGTTAAAATCCCTCACGTGCTTCGCCTCGATCTTCTCTTCGTGCGCCCTCCGCTCCCTTGCCGGACCGAAAAGGGGCCCTGCCCCATAGGTGCTCGTTTCCCACGCCATCTTTGGCGCGCCAGGTAGGGGGGCGTCGAGGTTGCGCGAACCTGATCCGGCGTCTGCGCGCGCTACATCAACATCTTCATCGACATGCCACCGAAGAAGAAGACTTCGGAGGTGGCTGGTCCGTCCGCGTCGATCCCACCGCCACAGGAGCAGGCGGGCAGTGGGGTAGACGCCGACGGAGGAGCGGGCGCCGACGGGGGGACTCACGTCGTCACCAGGTCCAAGGACAAGGCCCCGCAAGCTTCGGCGTCTGTACATACACCGCACCCCTCCCAGGAGGTGCAGGATCGACAACGCCATGGTGCTCCTAGCACCGTACTCGCGTTGGAACAAGGCGAAGCTGGTGGGTCGCGGGACGCTCAAGGCCAACATGCGCGTCAACACGCTGGCACGTGAGCAGTATGGTCGCCTGGACGAGATGTTGCTCCTTCTAACACCGTTAGAAGTTTGAGCATATCCCGCTCCTCGCGTCGTTCGCCACCGCCGCCCAAGACTCCAGAGGAAGCGTTGGCCCGAGCCCAACTGCTTCTAGATTACCCTCCAGCGCCAGACAAGATCGACGATTGGAGGGCCACCATTCAGAGCCTTATCGGCTTCGCCAACGGCGACAAGCCCCGGCAGCCGAGCACGTCGAAGCCCCGTCAAGACGCCCAGGCGCAAGCCGACGCCGACAAGACCGCCGGGGGTGCCACCATCGTGCACTCCCCGCCCCGAAGGCCAAGATCGCCGACTCGCCGGGCCAACCTCGACACCGACTCCACCGCGTCATCGGATCTGCGAGCTCGTCGCGATCAACGCCAAGTTCTCCAAGAACGACGACACGAAGACGCTCGCACTCGCATCGAGCATCGAAGAGAAGCGCGGTGTCAGTCAGACCAGCGCGCTGGGCCCACTGTCGATATGCATGCGCCAGGGGAACCAGGCGACTTGCCGTACGCGGTAGGTTGCCCTGCGTTCACTCGTGAGCTGCGGCAGGTCCAGTGGCCCAGTACCAAGAACTTCAAGCCAGACGTATCCGAGAAGTACGATGGCAGGATACATCCGTCGGAGTTCCTCAGCATCTACACCATCGCGGTGCAGGCTGCCGGGGGGCGCGATGAGAAGATCCTCGCCAACTACTTCCCGCTGGTGCTCAAGCCCAACGTCAGATCTTGGCTCATGCACTTGCCGGACAACTCCATCTCTTCATGGGCAGATCTGTGCCATCAGTTTGTCGGCGCCTTCATAGGCGGCCACAAGCCCCATGGCCAGGAGAGCGATCTTCATCTGCTCGCCCAGAGGGAAGGAGAACCCCTGTGCAAGTTCATACAGAGATTCAGCCAGGTGCAGCGCAACATCCTAGACGTCCACCCTACCGCGGTTATCAGCGCGTTCCATCAGAATGTGCGTAATCGCAGGATGAGGGAGGAGATGGCGATGTGCAAAATCAGAGATGTCAGCGAGCTATATGCTCTGGCCGACAAATGTGCACGTGCTGAGGAGGGGAGGAAACTCCCCGGAGAGAACGTAGGAGCAGAAGGATCTGACAGTGAGGATGCCGCCCCGGCAAAGAAGAACCGGAGGCGGAATAACAGAAAGAGAAAAGCTAAGGATGTGCTAGTTGTCGAGTAGTCCGGCAACGGAGGTGGCGCCGAGAAGGCCAAAGCTGGTGACTCCGGCGAGGCTGTGGTGGCCGCCGACAAGCAGGACGGCTCCGGCAAGCAGTACTGCAAGATCCACGGCACCAAGGGCCATGATCTCCAGGCCTACAAGAAAGTTGAGCAGCTTGTTGAGCTGCAGAAAGCTGAATACGAGCGGCGTGACAAGGAGAAGGCCCAAGAAGGTGGTGGAGGATCCGGCAAGAAGCGTCCCGCCCGGGGAGGGCGCTGCAGCAAGGCCAAGCAGCGGCAAGGAGATAGGCCTCCCCACGGCCGCGACAAGGATGAAGACGAGGACTAAGACGATGAGATAGATGAGGATGAGACCGACGAGCAGGAGTTTCAGAAGGCAACAGAGGTTTTGTGCGTTGACGGCGGTGCTTCTCTGCACACCTTGCACCGCCAACTCAAACAGTGGGTGCGGGAAGTAAACGCAGCAGAACCGTCCGTTGAGTCGCGCAAGCCCCTGAAGTGGTCCATCACGCCCATCATCTTTGATGTTGAGGATCACCCTAACCGCATAACCGCGGTCGGGTGCTTGCCGATGTTGGTTTCGCCAACAATCCGCAACCTCAAGGTCACGAAGATGCTGGTTGACGGCGGGGCCGGCTTGAATCTGATTTCCTCCGCGGTGCTCAAGAAGCTCTAGATCCCCGACAGCAAGCTCGAAGAGACTGGTACCTTTCAAGGAATCAACCCGGGAAGGAGCAAGCCGAAGGGGAAGATTACACTGCCAGTGACATTTGGCAGCGAGCTGAACTTCAGGACAGAGAAGGTCACCTTTGACGTTGCTGATTTCCCATTGCCCTACAATGGGATACTTGGCCGTCCAGCGCTCGCCAAGTTCATGGCAGCCTCTCACTACGCCTATAACGTGCTCAAGATGCCTGGTCCGATAAGTGTTATTTCTGTCCCTGGCGACAAGAAAGATGCACTTATCTGTACCGACAAGATCTACCGGGAAGCAGCAGCCGCAGCAGAACGCAAACCACTTGCCGCTGAAGCTCCCGGGGGGAAGAAGAAGACCAAGTCCGACAAGAGTAGCTCTGATGCCCACTCCGGCAAGCGCACCTCTTCGGAGTGCTGCGCTACCGTCGAGGACGCACCATCGAGCTCCACCGGCAAGTGCAAGAAGGCAAAGACAGCTTCACCAGAAACCAAGAAAGTGGCCGCCAAGGAGGACGGCACTGGTGGTACCTTCACCATCAGTGCCATGCTTGACCCTAAATAGGAAAGCGTGCTCGTTGCTTTCCTGCAGGCAAATGTCGATGTGTTTGCATGGAAACCATCTGACATCCCCGGTGTTCCCAGGAAAGTAATTGAGCACCACCTTGCCGTCTGTCCTCACGCGCGGCCCGTCAAGCAGAGAGTCAGGAAACAAGCAGTGGAACGCCAAGAGTTCATTGCAGAAGAGATCAAGAAGTTGGAAGCAGCAGGCCTTGTCCGAGGAGTACTCCATCCAACATGGTTAGCCAATCCTGTAGTCATGCGCAAGGCGAACGGGAAGTGGAGGCTTTGTATTGACTTCACTGATGTTAATAAAGCTTGTCCCAAGGATCCCTTTCCCTTTCCGCGCATTGACCAGATTGTCGACTCCACGGCAGGATGTGATTTGCTTTCGTTTCTTGACGCATACTCAGGATATCATCAGATCTTCATGGCAGAAGAAGATGAAGAGAAGACCACATTCATTACTCCATGTGGCACGTACTGCTTTGTACGGATGCCTTTCGGACTAAAGAATGCTGGTTCAATGTTTACAAGAGTAGTCAGTCATGCTTTTGAGCCACAGTTGCACAGAAATGTAGAAGCTTACATGGATGACATAGTGGTCAAGAGCAAGGACAAAGAAACTTTGATCCAAGATTTAGACGAGACTTTTGCAAATCTACGCAAGATCAATCTCAAGTTGAATCCCGAGAAGTGCGTGTTTGGAGTTCCTTCCGGCAAGCTTCTCGGATTCTTTGTATCTCAGCGGGGGATCGAAGCCAATCCCGACAAGATCAAAGCCATCGAACATATCGAAGCACCGAAGCGCGTCAAGGATGTGCGAAGGCTTGCCGGCTGTGTCGCTGCTCTCAGTAGGTTCATCTCTAAGTCTGCTGAGCGCGCCCTGCCATTTTTCAAAATTTTGAAAAAGGCGGGTCCAATGAAATGGACTCCGGAAGCGGAGGCTGCGCTACAGGACTTGAAGAGATACCTATCCTCCACTCCAATACTTGTCGCACCTAAGCCACAAGAGAAGTTGCTGCTATATCTAGCGGCAACCAATCAAGTGGTTAGTGCTGCGTTAGTAGCGGAGAGGGAGGCGGATGATGAGCCAGCAACCGCGGCAAGCGAGTCCAGCGACAAGCAGGGGGCTTCCCCGACAAGTTCTAGTCCCGGCGAGGATAGATCTATGCAGCCACAAGAAGAGAAACAGAAGAAGATGGTGCAGCGCCCAGTTTATTTTGTCAGTTCCCTTATGCAGGGGGCTAGGTCAAGATACTCTGGTGTGCAAAAGCTGCTTTTCGGCCTTCTCATGGCCTCGAGAAAGCTGCGCCATTATTTTCAGGCACATGAGATCACAATTGTCACTCGCTTTCCGTTGAAGAGGATATTGCAGAATCCAGAAGCAACATGCAGGATTGTCGAGTGGGCACTGGAACTGTCAAGCTTTGGCCTCAAGTTTGAAAGTACTTCAACTATCCAGAGCCGAGCATTGGCAGAATTCATAGCAGAGTGGACACCAACACCCGATGAAGAAACTCCGGAGACGAGGATCCCCGTCAAGGAAGCAAATAGAGAATGGATCATGTACTTTGATGGTGCCTTCTCGCTACAAGGCGCCGGTGCAGGTGTGTTACTTGTCGCACCCACTGGAGAGCACCTCAAGTACGTGATCCAAATGCACTTTCCCAAGGAGCAAGCAACAAACAATACTGCAGAGTATGAAGGCTTGCTTGCCGGACTCAGGATCGCGGCAGACCTTGGGATCAAGAAGCTTATTGTCAGGGGTGACTCACAGCTTGTCGTCCGTCAAGTGAACAAAGATTATCAGAGTCCGTTGATGGAAGCCTACATTGATGAAGTGAGGAAGTTGGAAGAGCATTTTGACGGCCTGCAAATGGAACATGTTCCAAGAGCTCAAAATGACATTGCAGATGGCCTGTCAAAATGCGCCGCACTTAAGTTGCCTGTGGAACCAGGGATCTTTGTGCTCAAACTGACTCAACCATCTGTAACACCATCAGCTGGACAGAGCAAGAAGAGGAAGTTGATTTCTGGTGACTACTTTCCGGCAGAGCTCCCCGAAGCCGCCGCCAAGAAGGTCCCCAGGATCAACACGAAGAGTGCTGAGGAGCGGTCTGCTCCGACAAGCCCGAGGGTTTGTTTCATTGAAGCAAACGCTCCCGACAAGTTGTGTCCCGACACGCTTTTCAGGGAGCATCACGCTTCGGCTGAATCACAGATTCTTGCCGTGGAAGCATATGTTCCCGCAGCAGCATTTGCGCCTTTAGTCCTCGTCGTTGAGCCACAAGCTTCGGCATGGGCACAACAGATCGTCCATTTCCTTCAAACAGGAGAACTTCCCGAAGAGCAAGAAGAAGCAGAGAGAGTAGCCTGGCAATCAAGTATGTACCAGTTTGTCGATGACATACTTTACAGAAGAAGATTCAACGGAGTGAAATTGAAGTGCATTTCCCGGGAAGAAGGACAGGAGCTGTTGGTGGAGATACACGGAGGCATATGTGGTCATCACATTGGCGCAAGAGCACTTGCCGGCAAAGCCTTCCGGCAAGGTTTCTTTTGGCCAACAGCCCTCCAGGATGCAACTGCACAAGTAACCAAGTGTGAAGTGTGCCAGTTCCCCTCCAAGCAGATACATCAACCAGCTCAAGCTCTCCAGACGATCCCTTTGTCCTGGCCATTTTCGGTCTGGGGGCTCGACATCCTCGACCCCCTTCCCCAAGCTGTCGGGGGCTTCAAGTACTTGTACGTAGCGATCGACAAGTTCACGAAGTGGCCGGAGGTGGAAGCAGTGAGGAAGGTGACAACACAGTCAGCAGTCAAGTTCTTCAGGTCAATTGTTTGCCGCTTCGGAGTCCCTAATAGGATCATCACCGACAACGGCACACAATTCACGAGCCGCACCTTCATGCAGTACGTCCAAGATCTTGGCGCCAAGATCTGTTACGCTTCCGTTGCTCACCCGAGAAGCAACGGTCAAGCGGAGAGGGCGAACGCTGAAGTGCTGCGCGGGCTCAAGACCAGGACTTTCGATAGGCTGCACAAGTGCGGAAGAAACTGGATCGAGGAGCTGCCGGTGGTTCTTTGGTCGATCAGGACGACGCCAAATCGAGCCACTGGACAGACACCTTTTTCTCTTGTCTACGAAGCAGAGGCAGTTCTCCCCACGGAACTCATATACGGATCGCCTCGAGTGCTCGCTTATGATGAGCTTGAGCAAGAGCAGCTGCGGCAAGATGACGCGCTGCTCCTCGAGGAAGATCGTCTTCAGGCTGCTGTACGAGCTGCTCGCTACCAGCAAGCTTTGCGTCGCTACCATAGCCACAAAGTTAATGCCAGAAGCTTCGAGGAAGGCGACCTTGTTCTTCGGCGCGTTCAATCCGCCAAGAATTCCAACAAGTTGACGCTGAAGTGGGAAGGCCCTTATCGGGTGAAGTGAGTCACTAGGCCTGGCGCTGTCCGCCTTGAGACCGAAGATGGCTTTCCGGTGAGCAACTCCTGGAACATAGAGCATCTTCGTAAGTTTTACCCATAAGGCGCGGTTGCCGGAACCTGCTGTCCCGGCAACCACCTTTTGTACAAGCTTTGCCGCTGTTGCATGTAACCCTTTGTACAAAGCCGGGCGCAGATCCCGTGCATAAATAAAGATCATATGCTATGCAAAAGTTGTCAAATTTCATGCATTTTTCTTTTTCATGTATAATCTAACACCTTGTGCAGCACTTGCTCCCGGTAAGCAATAACAAGCCTTAAGGCTCCATATCTTTATTTTCTCTTCTTTCTTTCTCTCAAAAGAGAAGGTTCATCCGCCCA
>NC_041387.1:20380161-20384289 GCF_002162155.2 Triticum dicoccoides
TTCAAAGAAGTATAGCCTTTGCCGGGACGCAGGCGACAGAAAAGCTAAGTTGCCAAAGTTTGAGCACAATCATTTTTAAATTTCTTAAGTTATATTCCTTGAACGACCGTGCTTTGTATGGAAAACCTGTGCGCGGAGGAACCTCCTCGTAGCTAGTTGCGCCCTTACTTTGTTTCGAGTCCACTCAACAACTTAAGTGTGCTGCAACTAGTTGCGGCAAGGTTTCTTGCCGGAGCCGGCACCGCCAGCGGGCTGCCGATGTTCCGCACTCAGCACTCGCGGCAAGCATGCCTGCACCGGCAAGTTCCCTAAAAGCGTAGGGTAAAAACGTACAAAGAAAGGAATCAAGTAAAGGAGATAGCGTAGCAAACATTGCCCAGAATAAAGTTATATTACAAAAGTAACTTGTTGCGGCACTAACTAAATTGTTCTCATAACTTAAATAACAGCGAAAAGGAAGGGAGAAGAAGGGTGGCCTAATCCACGCGCTCGCCGTCGACCCTCTTGACTTCATTCACCTTGTCCACGATGGGTGCGACAATGGCTTTGAGCTCTTCAAGATCGGCACCCGCCGGCAGCTTCTTGAGGACGCGGGTGAGGTCGAGGCCCGGATTGCGGAAGAGTATCTTCACCAACACCTTCTCCAAGACCTTGGCGCAGATTGCGCGCGACTCGTCAGCTAGCTTCTTTGGGATCCTTTCCCGGAGCTGCCGGAGAGCCGTCGCCACACCCTCGAAGAAAAGAGTAAGCTTGGCGCTGGGCTGGAGGTTCTCGTCGGAGGAGTACCCGAAGCCCGCCAAGTCCAGTTCTGCCAGTTCTTCGTCTATGGTTGCGGCAATGTTGACGAGGCCCTCTGTCCAGAGCTCCACCGTGGCCCGGAAGGTGTTTTGAGTCTCGGCGGCCCTCGTTAGAAGCTCCTCGTTGCCCTTGATCTCTTGCTTCAAGTCCTCCTCCCTCTTCTTGGCGCCGTCTAGCGTCTCCATCAAGGTGGCCACCTTCAGCTCCAAGTTAGCGTTTGAGTCCTTGACGGCGTTCAGCTCCTTCACCTTGTCGGCAAGTTGAACTTGCAGATCGCCATGAGCGAGAGCATCCTTCTCGCGTTCGCGCTGGAGTGCGGCAAGCTCTTCATTCTTTCCTTTCATATCCGCCTCCAGCTGCGTCACCTTCACCTCTAACTCCTTCTTGGCAGCCTCGGCAGCCGCGGCGGCATCCTTCGCCTCCTTGAGCGCCCCGCCAAGTGATTGCTCGCGTGCGGCGAGCTCCTCCTCGTAGCTGTCCAGATTGACTTTCCGCTGCATCAGTTCACCTTCCCGGGTGGACACCTCCTCAGCGGCAAGCCTCTGTTGCTCCTCAGCCTCTGCCTTCTCAAGGATGAAGGCCTTCCGCGCCTCGACAAGTTGCGCCCTCTCCTCCGCGATGGATCGGAGGGCCTCTTGGTTTCGGCTCTGGAGCTCCTTTGCATGTTTCTCTATGTCAACTCCCGCCCATGCGACAAGCGCTTCCTGGGACTCCAACTTCGCTTGCCGGGCGCGGTAGAGTGATACCAGCTTCTGGAGCAGTTGCTCCTCCTCGGACTCGCCGCTGCTGCTGCTTGGTGCGTCAACCACTGACAGCCCGGCGGAGGCGAGCACCTCTCCGTCAAAAGACTCTCCCTCGATTGGCGCCCTGGAGCTCGACGCCCAGGGGAGATGGATGAAGACACCCTCGCCGGCCTTCAAGTAGGCTCCGGGCTGGGGCTCCTCGGAACCCGGTGCTGCGTCAGCGGCAGAGGGGTCGGCGGTCGGTGTAGCAGCTTGCGCTCCTGCGCCCTCCGGGTTGTCAGTACGATCGCCGGGCCCCTCACCAGCTCCTGCACCAGCAGCCTTGGCGGCCTCTTCACTGGCGGGATCATCAGCATCGACCTCTTCCTCGGTGGCGGCGGCATCTTCAGTGTTGCCGCGTACGTCCTCCTCACCGGTGGCCTCAGTCTCCATCGGGTCAGTGGGAGGGGGATCTGAAGATGGGAAGAGGAAGAAAAAGTCAAGCAAACATCCAAAAAGAAGATCAGAAGAAGAACCCAAGGGAAAGTTTTCGACAAGAAGGGTTACCTGTGCTGGGCTCCGTGACCATGGGCTCCACCACTGAAGGCTCACTGGTTCCGTCCCTTGCCGGGGACCTCTCACTTGCCGGAGAGCGCCCCCTTGTCGGAGAATCGCCCCTTGGCGGCGTAGTCGAAGCAGACAGCACCTCTAGAGCGGCTTTTGGTTGCTCCTGATGGGCCTGCTCTGCTCCTACACAAGCAAGTCGGCAATCAAGATATCAGCAAAGAAAGAGCACCCAGGCACGCCCCACCATAGGAAGTAAACAAATACTTACGCTGGGGGCTGTGCTGGGGGCTGCTTCGAGGAGATGGTACCGGGTTCGTCAAGGTGGTCTCGAACGTGTCCTCTGCCATCACAGCAGGATCGTCCTCGATGACAACTACAGGGACCTTGGCCCTCTTCGCCGCTCTCTCGGCCAGAGTCCTGAAATGGAACAAGGATTCAGAGGGAAGCAGATCAGATGCAGGATAAGAAACAACAGAGATCGAAGAAATACAAGTACAACAAGGGGAAAGTCTTACTCCTCCTCCTCTTCTTCCTCCTCGTTGGAGCTCAGCGCGAAGAGGTTGAAGTCTGGTACCCTTTCTGCGTGGTGAGGCGGAGGAGTAGGCTCCCTTGGGCGTTTGCCAGATGCTGCGGCAGGATCAGGCGTGGCGGCTCGAGAAGACCCAGCCCCAGTTGCCGGCGCAGCATGAGAGGCTCCCGCGGCAACGGTACTTGCCGCGGTGGAGCGTGCCCCGCGGTGCTGCGGCTGTTGGCCCGTCTGCCGCCCTGTTGTGTCTCCAGCCCTGCGAAGACGCCTCCTTGTTTGAACCAGGGGCTGCGCTGAGGGCCCCGTCTGCGGCAAGCTGCTTGAAGATGGTTGGCCACTTGCGCCCCCGGCAGGCTCGCTTGCCCCAGCTTCGGGCTCCTCCTCGCCAGCGACCTTCCCGCCAAGGTCCTCTTGGTCGGCAAGGCTTGCCGCCTCGGCCGCCTTGGCCTCCTCCAACGTGAAGCCAAATTCACCTATGGCGGCGGCTGCTGCCGCCTCTTCGGCCCTGGTGGCGATGTACCGCATCTCGTCATCGGTGGTGTCGCGGGTGAGGAGCCTCTGCTCGTCAGCACGGACTGCTACCTCCACCAAGCTGTCGAAGAATTTCCGCACTACGTCATCGGCGGGCTCCTTCCAAGTTGGGATAATCCCATGCGAGTGGCACTCTGGCATCATTGCACGGATGCGATCAAGATGGGAGTTGTTGCACAGTGGGATGACGCCCTGCGGTAGCCTGAACCACTCTGGATGGTTGGCGTCGTGCTTGAATAGCTCCTTGAGCATCCCGTCAAGCTCCAGAACTGTGAAGTTGAAATTGAGGCCTGGACGCAGCCTCATGATATCCGCCGGGCCGCCAAACAGCCAGGCAGGCCTCCTCCTCTCCTGCAGAGGGGCGATACGACGGCGAAGGAAATCCGCGCCAACGGCCCCTACTATGAGCCCGGCAAGCCTGAGCCGCAGGATTCGGGTGGTGGCAATCTTCAGCTTGGCATCGTCCGGCGACAGAGCGCTCCAGTCGCCGCCGCGCACTACCCGGGTCTGGCGCAAGTTGGTGAATGGCTGCGGATTGGCGTCAACAACCCAACACCACTCCGCCCTCCACTCGTCCCATTTGCTGCGGAGCTCCCCCTCCAGATACACCTCCTTCATGCCGACTCGTGAGATCCAGGCGATCCCGCCAGCTAAGGGCTCTCCTTTCTCGGCTCGGGGGATGAAATAATGGCGAAAAAGGGCAACATTTGGGTGGATGCCAATGAAGTTCTCGCAGAGATGTGCGAAAACCGCCATTGTCAGAACGGCGTTGGGAGTGAAGTCAAGGAGATGAAACCCATAGGTATTCATGATATCGCAGAAGAAATCAGAAAAAGGTGGGCAGAGCCCGCAGTAGAAGAACACTGGAAAGAAATGGTACCCTTTTGGGCACCGCTTCAAAGTAGAAGCTTCGACGGAGAGCACTGGTGTGCGCGGATGCGCCCGCGTCTCCGTCGACCAGAAGAGGTAGAACTCCTCCCGCAG